>NW_028277035.1:66183437-66520000 GCF_059951505.1 Python bivittatus
CATGAACATTAAGGATCATAAAATGCACAGCCTGCCTTTTCATAGGAGGCTTTTAATCATATTGCTACTGTTGGATACTTATCCACAATCTGCATCCGTATACAAGATTGTACACATAAATACACAACTATATCCAAATATGAATGATATATATACTCCCAAATGTTTACCTCCATTATTGTAATATCCAATCTGGATGTTTGGCCATGTTTTTCTTTAAAAAATGAAATAAAATGTCATCTGTTTTAACCTTATTATAATTTTAACCATCCTTAAGTTAACTTACTTTGTCATTCAATTAAAGCCAGAAAATCAGCAACCAATTTCTTACTTTTGATACCCTTTGCCCTTTTCATATGCAATCTATATTTATATTTATTGCTAAGAATATGCATTGAAAAAGGACTTTATCCTTACTGGGATTACATTTTTGAATATTACCTGGCAGTAATTTTTCCAATGCATTGAGTAATATAAAACCTTGCTCATTTTTCATCTAGTAAGCTTTAATATTTGAATATCCCTTCTCCACATGTAAAGTCCTTTTGTACCTTTCCATTGTGATTCTTGCCTGATATACCAACCATACTTTAAAACTGTCCAAGAAGTAAACCACCATCAATCCACATGGATTCCCAAATGAACATGTCCAAATATTGACCTCAGAATAACCTCTGAATCCCATTTTATCCTCCTGCTCTCACTATTAGAGATGATATGACTGGTAAGCAAGGAAAAGGCCTTCTTAGCACTTGTACCCTGTTTGAGATGTTCTTTCCCTTGCTTCATACTAAATCTTATGTACAATATTTTATGACTTTCTTACATCAATTCTTTTAATTTGTTTTTAGCTTTGGGCACAGCAGTCTATCATTTTGGACAGCTCCATTGTTAGATCCTTCATCATGACAGCAGGGCAGAAATCAGGGAAAAGCAGAGTTCTCACTCCCATTGCAAATCTGAAAAATCTCCCACCATACTGAGGTCATGTCTGAGACTAGGAAAATATTCAATCTTGAAGGCTGATCCACTCATACTAGACCTCTGATCTACCCATTCTCATGATGGAATTTCAAAATCTGAGATAGTGGTTGTGATAAATAATGCAGAAATTTCTGTGGGATCTGGGAGGAGAACCTGAAGTCAGATCTTCTCCTACAAGAAACCTCCCTCTGTGTGTGTGTGTGTGTGTGTGTGTGTGTGTGTGTGTGTCTCAATTCACTTTCAGAATGGATGTTTGGATGTTCTCCTGTATTTTGTACCTTTCAGATGTCTCTCAAGGGCCAGAGGAATACAATTATCATTCAACCTTTAGATTTGCTTAAAGCTCTTTTCATTTTTAGGGTTCTGCTGATTTAGTATTTGTTTTGTCCCCTTTTTATTGCTTTGATTACAAACTATACATGTTTTGGAGGTTTGGTTACCAAAGGATAGAATGGGATGGACAAACAAGCAATTAAATCAAGAGATACTTAAAATATACTTTGCCTTTAGATCAGGTAACCAGAAGCAGACTAATAAAGGTTGCTTTCAGACAGGTGATTTCTAATGCTAATAAATAATTGTTCTTTGCTAAGCTACATGCAGAATTGCAATTGCATTTTCATGCCATTGGAAACATGGTTTTCTTCTATCTCTATCAGCCTGTAACTCCCACAAGTCTGCCCATACAGCATTGCCAAAGGGAATTTGGAGGGCATCAGTTTGGTAAAAGCTGGGTATCCTGTGAAGAAAAATTGATATCTGAACAAAAAACTCCTCAGCTCTAAGTTCAGGCCCACCCTGATCATGTGGTCAAAGACAGACAAAGCTGACACCTTTGCTTACCCCAAAATACCTAGATTCAGAATAATTTATTTATTTTATTTATCTATTTATAACTCAGATTTATACGTCACCTACCTCACTATCAAGAATGAAAATGCTGCTGTTTCCTCACATGCCCTTCAGCATTGAAATCTGTACTGATTTTGTAATTTGTAGACTCACATATCACCTGTAAGACTCTGAACTGTATTTTAAAGAAAAAGTTCAGTTCAAATGGTTGATTAAGCAAATAAACATCATTCACCATAACTGGGAGCCTGAAGCAAATAGCTTGCCTGTAGGAAGAAGTGAAACACACGTCATTGGTTTTCATGACCCAAGCTGCAAAGAAAAAACATACAGTACACTGCAGTGGGAAGGTTAAAAGATCACAGATGCTTTCATCAAATGGATTAGGGAATGAGAATCTTCTAGCAGCTCTCCCTAAATTGGCATCTTTCAGGTAAATTGGGACTACAGTACCCAGAATTCCCATCCAGCACAGCTGAGGGTACCAGACAGAAAAAGGTTATGATCCACACATGTGATTGCCAAATAAGTCTCACAGATCTCAATGAGACTTCCTCCAAGGTATATCGGTGTAGGACTACGGCCAAAGTAGCCTTTACACCCCTTCATTTTGTATCCATTCTGATTAAACACAAACATATACATACCAAAAGTTACACAAGTAAGATTGCAGGACAGCTTTACAGTTTTCATTGTTTGGAGACTTGTTACAAAGTGTTAAGAATCAAAAATTACTGAATGAATTTCATATTATTCTATTACAGCCTCAATACTATAACAACAAAGATATTTACAATGTATGGCACACTATGTTTCATTTCCTGGGGGCAAAGTTTCTTAGCATAGACTGGAAGGTATTTCTGTGCTTTCCCAGACCCTTTATTAGTAGATTTCTATATCTCAATATGGCTCCATTTCCGTTATAGCAGTGATTATATGTTTGTGACAGATAATTTTGTGTGATTATGGTCAAACTCTCTCATATTCTTATCCCAGTAAAAGGCACCACACAGATTTGCCGAGTTTCATTACAACTATTCTTCTCTACCTTTCTCCCTTGGACAGTGTAACCTGTGATCTTGTTTGACTGCAGTAACGAAGGAGGGTTGAACTTGGTTCGTACTAGGATGGTACATCATCAGGGCATCTCAGAATTCTGGAAATATCCTGTAAGAAGACAATGGCAAATGTGTTCTATGCTATTGCCAATAAAATTACATGAATGCTCTCTGGTAGTCATCAGGATTGTGTTTGACTTAACTTTTAACATTTTGCAACTCTTGATCTTCACTGCTGTGATTATGCAGAAATAATTAGTGAAGGCATCACTCATCCAAACCAGAGAACCTGCAGTAGATCTCACCTCTCTTTTTTGTCTCTGAGTTGGCAACCAGGAGGAGTGAGTAATCTTCTATTATGAATACATCTCTAATTTAGATCCTATTCTAACCTTACTACAATTATGCCTCCTCATCTGACTAAGATTATAGATGATAGAGAGGGACAGAGTTTGAGAAGTATTGCTAAGTGAAAGAGAGAACTCTGGTGAGTTTGGCTGTGGTCCTCTTCCCCCCGGCATTCAAATGCTTAGGCAAGTTATTCATTGGTTAGCCTTTCTGTGAAAATGGGTCTTGTGCCTTGCTTTATCTATCATAGCAGCTACATTGTCAATAGGCCTCCATCATGTCTGCAAGTGGAAATAAATACATGGCAGCACTGCAGCTAGGCAAGATTAATTATTTCCTTTTGCAAGCCATAAGGTAGTATAGAGGACAAAGAGAAAAATGGCTCAAATATGAAACAAAAAAAAGCAGTGAAATGTTCCTTTTTTCTGATCTGCTATCAGAAAATCCACATTATAAACACAAGATATTTAAAAATGAGAGATTCATGCTAATGTTTGTTGTTTTATTTGGCTTCCTGCAGTACATCCAATAGAGTCACATTACAGGAATTTTTGTAGCTTTTGTCTCCCTGTATAGGTCCAACAGAATTATATAATTGTATTCAATTTTAAAGTTATTAAACCATTTACTACATTCAGTTAAGGTAATCCTCGACTTACAACCACAATTGGGACTGGAATATCCATTGCTAAGTTGTGTGGTCATTAAGTGAGCAGCACTCAATTTAATGACCTTTTTTGCCACAGTCATTAAGCAAATCACATGGTCATGAAGCGAATCAGACTTCCCCATTAACTTTACTTGTCGGAAGCCCCTGGGAAGGTTGCAAATGGTGATCACAATCATGACTCAGGATGCTGCAACCATTGTAAATACATGCTAGTTGCCAACCAGCTGAATTCTGGTCATGTGACCACGGGAACACTGTGATGGTCATAAGTGCAAGGACCAGTCATAAGTCACTTTTTTCAATGCCATCGTAACTTCAAATGGTCATTAAAGGAATGGACATAAGTCGAGGACTACCAGTATAATTAATGTAAGGTCCTCCTTTTTCATAAGATTTTTGTATGCTAAGGCAACTTCAGATGTTATGCATAACTATTGCATAACTATAGTCAACTATTAATTTTTACCATCTCTTTAGGTTACACATTGGAATTCCAGTGATTAAATTTCTTGTATCATGAGAATTCTGAGATAACCCATTAGAAGGGAAATATTTAATGTTCAGTTTCCTTCTTGTCATTAATGACAAACGTTGTGGTAATATAAAAATGTTAAATAATACTAAATGATAAAGTGAAAACTTTATAACATTTAATATCATACTGCTTTGTGGATTTGTGTGGTGGATTTGCATGGGCATGCAGTGTTTTGTCCAAAATACTTCATGCATTATAGTTGTAATGAATAATTAATCATTCTTACTTTATGTGTTCAACTTCCCATTTCTCTTTATGTTAAAAAAGCAAGGCTAATAAAACAAGAGTAGAATAAAAGCAAGCAGTAAAGAGAATGTGCTCTCCATTAAAAGGAGCAAGAAAGAAAAAGGCATCTGAATGGTTTGGCAAGCATTGAAAGGTACTAATTGATCAAGTTAAATATACTTCCTGGTAAAAGCCCCAATTCTTGTAGCTGCTGGCAGAACTATAGTCAATGGGTGATGGGAGACATCAAGCAAATCATAGATGTTGAAGAAAGCACATATGGCAGGCAGTGTACAATTCAGATATATGGGAAAGAAGGTCTTTAGTGTACCAATCCTGATTTCAAAGGAATAGGCAACTTTAACTGATGCCAGAAACAAACTGAGGAGAAGTGCAGATTGAACCATCCTGGCATCTCATAGTTTTGGCTGACCTATCTCAGCATTTTTCATCAGTTGAAGTTTTCTGATGTTTCTTAAGGGCAGACAATTATGTAATACATTAAACATGAGCAGGCTGCAGCTACTCAGTACAAGTCACTAGAATGACCTGGTTTGCATCTCCTTGGGAATGGTACTGCTAAGGTTAAGCCAAAGTATTTAGTAAAGGTCATTACTAAGACCTCGCCACCACTCTAAAACGACACTGAATCTAGAGACAAACTGGATTTCCAACTTCATAAACAGTGCGGTCAGCTTACATGAAAAGTAAGCTGTATGTTGAACACCACAACAACAGATCTTCCGGGGAATAAGATTTCCATCTTGTTTACACAAAGTTCCAGGTTGTTGCATGTAATCATTTACCATTACTAGTTATTAATCCAGGTTTCCAATGCTTTCCTAGAATTTCATAAAAATGAGTAATCTGTTGGGTATCACCAGTGACCTAACACATTAGCCTTCCTTGATTTTCAAGTATGTGCTACACACAGGATACAAAGGGTAACTGTGCAACGCTCCATAAACAAGTAACTATGAAAGAAGAGAAATAATCGATCAAGACCAGTTTTGGACTCCACTGCCCTCAAAACAATCAAAAGCATCTAAGAACACACTCCTCAAATATTGAGTGCATTATCTACTTCTGGGATTCCCATTTGCATCTGTTTGAAGATGTAAAAACTGAGAGTTGGACTAGATAGACGAGGTCAGATCTAGCAGATCAATACAGTTATCTTATCTTATAAATCTTTGAGACAGACCAAGACACCAAGTTCAGTTACCCAGAGTAACACTGACATGCAGGGAATACAAAGGGATACAACTTTCTTTGTGCACCTACATGTATAAATTATTTGTTAGGCAGAAAATTAACACAATTTCTATCCCTAAATTGGCCAGAAGCCAGAAACAACAACTGCCTTCTGGATCACTTTTCCCTTCTTTTTGACATATCTGGACAAATGCAACATGCTCTAAGATGGTATATATTCCATCTTGCTTCTACTTTTGCTAAGCATTCTAGCTTTTCTAACAAGAGTGTTTTCAAGTTTCATTGTGGCTGATACACATCCCTTTCTGATTTGCTGATTGAAACTTAAGTTCATAATTAAATATACTGGCACAAACTGACCATGCAAAGTATCATCTTACAAAGTCCCCTGTTCCAAATCATCAGCAAAGAAATCACCACTCACGGGGTTTAAACAAATGCTTCATGCTATTAACATTCATTCTGTTGTCATTGTATAACATAGGAGATAACAGCTGTTCCTCTATTCATTTTGATTGGATCAGATCTTAGCTGTTGGCATCTCAGTCATGGAATGCCATCACAATATTTTCCACAACTAATTTAGCTCAGATGTATTGAACCATATACAGTAAGTTCCTTTATAAGATCACCGCATAATTTTACTGCCTTTGGGACTGTTTGAGATAGGTTATGTTAAATGTGCAAATCTGCAGTTCTATGATTTTTTTTAAAAATCCATTGAAAATTGATCCCAGTGGGGAAGTCTTTTGAGAGCTAAAGAAAATCAGCCAAGTTTGTTTATCTGCCCCCAACAGCTTCAGCCTGTCCAATAGGATATTGGAAGTGATAGTTTTGCAACATCTGAAGGAAGATAGATTTCCCTGCTGTAATGCATCTCTGTTTCTGTAAAAGTGTAGATATTTTTAGTGGTTCATTAAATCACACTGACATTTCTTGTTTGTAGTGATATTTGAGAATGATCTGGATCCTCAGCATGGAAAAGCATGCGTGAAGAATGGGATGAACAACTCCTTCCATATCAAATGGAATACATGCTGCAGCCTAACAAAGTAAATACTGAATGGCAAGTAGTTGTGTTCTGTACTTATTCTTAGCATGTAAACAATACCTTGTGCTTACTAATTGCAAAACTATTATTGGTAATCAAATATCTGCTTTTTCTCACTCTTGGTCCAGCTTAGAGTAAGAGATTCACAATATTTTGAAACAGGTTTGTGACATATATAAGGCAACAGATCTAAAAGCAAGAATACAATTATTTTTGTTTTATTTATATCCATTTTTAAAGTTTTTGATTGGAAGTCATTAAAAAACTATTTCTTTTCAAGTGTGGAGAACCATTGCTCAATTTTGTGTGATGATTCTTACACCAATAATTATTTACAATGGTCAACATCATTTTCACCCCAAATCTCCTAATACTTCAAACAAGAACACAAAGATTTGATTACTTTTTTTTTCAATTATCATTTTAGGGTTCCATTGATGCCATTGGGAATGTCAGAGATGCCACAACAGCTGCAAGCTCTTCCAGTGCTTGAAGTGCTCTTCCTGTGCATTCCCAGCTCTGACCCCTCTGATGTGGAACAAAGAAAAAAATGTTTGGTCCTGATCCCTGGATCAGTTAGATGAAATATTTCAAGCCTCCCAACTTTAGAAAGAATGACTTTAAAGAAAAGGTCTAACTTGTTTATTCCCCATCTGTATTACAATAGTTTTATATTTTTGAAACAGGAATAGACAACATGTATTGGGCCAAATGCCACCCTTTGTCCTTGAGTGTCATGCTGAAAAGATAGGCAGGACCAAGACAAAAGAAAAGAAAAAAAGATGAGGCTAAATTAAATTAAAATAATTAAACAAATATGTCATTCTTCATGAATTGAAAACTTTTCCCTTCTTCTGTTGACATTTATAATCCATTGGCATATTTTGGAGAGACTTTGGGAGCAACACTCAAAGTTTGAATGTGGGCTTTGAGGGCTATAGGTTGTGCACCCTAGTTGGACTGAGATCGTTTTTCCCCTAGTAACTTAACAGTTTCTTCTGGAGTCATCCAACCATGTAATGCCAAAATAATAAGAAAGGCTTCATCTCAATTCATTTATGGCTGGGTGACACTATAAAAATGCTATGAGTGAGTATTTGGGAAATGTTCTGACTCTTTCATGTAGGAAGAGTATTAAAAATGTGATTGCTACCCCTGAAGACAGTCTCATGGTATCATCATTTTCCACCTCAACTTCCTGCACATGTAGGGCCTCTATGAAACTGTTTCTTCAGATGAAAGGTGAGTGTTTGAATGGCTTGCTCAGGCCACAATTAATCTCTCCACTGTCCTCTTTAAAAGTGTAAGTTTCTTTTCTCCAGGCTTAACTATTCAAATGTGAGTCTCTTGCAAGCAGTCAGAAGTGAGAAAACTCTGGACCAATTTGACTATACAATTTATTAGTATAAATCAGTCCTTTCTAGTTTAATCATGTGTTTTCTAAGGACTTTCATGAATTGTTTTTGCCCAAACTACTTGTTCGTTCTTCACATTGCATCTGTGGTAGAGAGCCCAAGTGTATCTCTTTCTCACTCCTAGAAATATGATTGTGATTAAATGGATCACCCAGTGTAGTCAGCTAGTGAGCCCAAGTCATCTTTCCCCAAACTCCTGCATTTTACTTCTCTTTATGTCTTGGACTATTCCACATTTGCAGGCATCAGTCTGGGAAGGGCTGACTTTGGAAATCTTCTTGACTGCCTTCATTTCTGCTCCAAATAACTGAGTCATTAGACATACATATTCATAAAGGAAGAAATTTGGTTTCTAGTTGCTAACAATGACATGACCTATTGACTATCCATTGAAGATAACATCTATTTACTAAAAAAGCTAAAAGTTCTGTGATATTAGAATGCTCCTATGCTTACAAAAATGAATAGAAATAGTTTTTAAGTGTACCATGAAAAGACATGCATCGTATAATTACACAGAGTCAAGACTGATTGTGTTTCCCTGCTGAACATAATGTCTCTGCAAAATGTGTAAAATATCCCCTGAGTTGAATCTTTTTTGTATTTTTGATTCCAGGCAAAGGTTTGCACTGACAAGTAGCATGATGCCTGATGCTCCCTACATGCATTACCTAAAGATCACAGGAGCCCTTCCTGGTTGAGACCTGGAATAGCTAAATCAGACAAAAAAATACCAAAAGTAAGCAATGGCTGAAGCAGCTTAACATTGTTACCACCAGACTATCTTTTTGATAATTTTTCCCAAGGAGGTGAAAAAGAATCCTAGGTTTCTTATAAATGCAATTCATCTGATTACAGGAAAGATCAAAGACAAGTTGCAGCCAGAACAGGACTACCAGATGATTTTGCTCACCCAGCTTCATGAAGCTTAGTACCTACAGTATAGCCAGCTAACTTAATTTGGCACATAGGCAGAACCCCAGGTGCCTTTCTACATACTCTACAAGTATGAAACTGATTTGCCATTTTTCTTGCAGGATGTGTTTCAACATCCCAGTCTAACCTAAAGACCTGGGATTTTCTGATAGCCATCCAGCCTAACCAGGCCTGACCTTGCATAGCTTCTGAGCCAAAGTCAACCAGTTGCTGCCATCCATGAGAGCCTCTCTGCCAAGAAATATACTAACTCATACATAATCCGTTGTCTTCTCATGACATTCAAAATATCTGCTTGAGGTTAAGAATGCCTTTTTCAATTATGTAGCAACTGTGCCCCCATTGCAGTTGCATTGCTCTCAGTCTGAATACATACAGGTAGTCCCCGGGTTAGGAACACCCAGTTTAAGGACAACCCATAGTTAAGAACAGAGTCTATTATAGCAAAATTTGAATTAAATACACAATGGTTGGAGTTCATTACACACTACTACTTATACAGTATTAAACAATAATACTGTTCTGGCTTACATACAAATTCGACTTAAGGACAGACCTTGGGAACAGAACTCATTCTTAAACTGGGAACTACCTGTACTTAGAAGCAGAACCCAGTCCCTGTGAGCTAGCCATTCTTGATCCTCAGCTTTTTGGTTCCCTTTACTTTGCAGAGGGTGCAATCTTATAATATACAGTTAAATCATGCCTACAGCATGTTGGAAATACAGTGGCTAAATCCATTTATTTCTCACAATACAGCATAACTATTTGAGAGAGGAGATTGGCTAGAGGAGTGGAAAAACATTCTTGTTAATAAGCTGGATGTTCTTCTAAGTGATCACCACCCTGCTGAGCTGTGAGTCATGATGCCTAACAATAATCTTTTACTGCCACCTATTGAGAGGAATGTAATTCTAAATATATTAATATGTAATCATGGTGATAGAAAGAAACACATGCAAACCCATTATATTATTCCTTTTGGAACAAACAGAAAAGAAATAAAAAAAAGTAGGCAAATACATTAATGGCATGAGATAAGAAAAGAAAGAGAAGCATTACCAAAAGTAGTTCATACAAACACCACTTACTTTACTTCTCTTTGTCTTGCAAACCAACCTTGCTCTACCTTGTCCATACACAGCTTCATTTCTTCCCTTTTGTCCTTTAAACTTTTCACCAGGTCATCAACTGTATTTGACCACAACATTCTTTTTCCTCTTGGCCCATTCACTCTTCCTTCATAAATTTGTTTTGCAATTCATTTGTCATTCATTCTCTCTTTGTGGACAAACTTCAATAAACCTTTTTTTAATATTTTTGCATTCAGTCTAACATTCATTATTGACCAAATCTCTTCTGGTTTTACAACAGTTACTTCTTAATTATGCCAATCCTGTAGTATTCCATTTTTATGTTTCTCTACATATCCAGTTCTCATTTCCACATAACAAATAGGACAGAAAAGTGGTCTCATACACACAGTAATTTTCATGTCCTTCAAAAAACATTCATTTCTCTCAATGGACCATATGATCCCCATCCCTCTGTAAACATTTGTATATCATAAAATGTCTCTGCCCATGTTTAGTAAGCTCATTTAATATACACATTTGCTACTCTACTTTCTCACCAAGTATATATAACTTAAAATCACTCACTACATTTTTCCTGTCAAATGCAACTACCTTGGGTTTTGATACATTCATTTTTGATATACCTAAATTTTATTAAAATTATTTGGATTCTCAGCTAACAACACACCTCTAACATTACAAATATTTCTTACACAATTATGCTTAGCCTTAAACAACTTGGAGGACATCAAATATCTTCATCTTTCATTTGGCTCAGTGCTGAACATTTCCTAAGGATTCCATTTGTTCTTACACATTCTTTACCTCCATGTTTACTCTCAACATTCCCCAGCCAAATTACAACTCCCATGTTTGTAGAAAACATTCCATAAACTTATTGATGTTATAATATACTTACTCTAAATCACCAAATGTACAATAAGATTTCTTTTTTTACATTCACACATTTCTCTTTTTTTAATAATAATTTTATTATTTTTTTAAAAATCAGTTAAAACTAACAAAAACTAAAGGAGAAAATAATAAAAAGCAAAAGTGCAGAAAAGAAAAGAAAAGAAAAGAGAAAAGAAAAGAAAAGAAAAGAAAAGAAAAGAAAAGAAAAAGAATTGACTTCTGATCCTCCCAGCAACAGATATAAGTAATAATATACATCAAACTCTTGCTCTAAATTTACAACATAACTTGCATTAACCCATATTATTTCTAATTATCAAACCCATACAACATAATTTCATTTTTTTCTATATCCTCCAAAAAGTCTAAAAAAGATTTCCAATTAACACTAAAATTACACAATTTCTTATCTTGAGTCAAAGCCATCAATTTTGCCATCTCGGACAACTCCATTGACCTCACCAACCATTCTTCTTACCATTCTTATCTTTCCACCTCTTTGCATTTAAAAACCTTGCTGCTGTTATCATATATAAAATTAAAGCTATAGATAATGTCATGTCCTTTTACCTTTATACATATAAAAACCTTACTACTGTTGTCATATATAAGAACAGAAATGCCATAAATTTAATAACAAATGTATTTTAACCTTAATTAGCTTTATATCGAGATCCTTAAAACATTGTCATTCAATCCTGGTCACAAAAACAAATCCCTTTAATAACTACCAAAAGCCTCAGCATATATATTAACCATAGTCCAATACTTTGTAAACCTTCTGTTTACTTTTAAAAAGCTTAAACTTTAATCCTTTCAGATAATGTCCCACAGGTTGATTCCCCATCCTCCTCCTTGTTTTCTCCCAGAAATATCCCCAGTAATTTCTCTTCCCAGGAACAGCCTCACTGATTCAATACATTCCTCTTGCAAATCCAAGATAAAAATATTTCCAAATACATGCTAGTTGCCAAGCAGCTGAATTTTGGTCATGTGACCGCGGGGACACTGTGATGGTCATAAGTGCAAGGACCAGTCATCAGTCACTTTTTTCAATGCCACCGTAACTTCAAATGGTTAAACATTGTAACATCAGTTGATTCCATTTATAATTCCATTCTGGCCTCTTTTTACATATCATCCTTTGGCCATCTTAAGTCCATGTTTGAATCCACAACTTCTTTATTCATACCACCTTCATAGTCCAACGTTTTTTTGAACTCCAATTCCACATTTGAATCAGTCTCCACCTCTTTTTCAAAGTTAACCGTCTTATCCACTCTTTCCTCTATCTTTTTTTCAGGGGACTTGAATTTAGCTCGTAGTTCATCAAATATTGACTGGAGTAAACTTAAAGGAGTTATTTTATCTTCTAATGGCTGCTCCAAAGGACCCCTTTTAGCCATTTCTTCTTTTTTTTCCCCATTTAGACAAGTAAAACAGTATAGCTGGATATAATTAATTATAAGAGTTCATACCCTCTAGTGCCTTTCAAGCTGGAATTGCAGGCAAGCATCAAGGAAGAACATACAGGAATTAAGTTATAATCTTCTGTTTTAAAATCCAGCCAATCGATAGACATAATCTCACAAATCAAGAAACTTACCCATGGAAAAAGCAAACCTCATCACTGCAAATGGAGTTTCATAAAAAAATAAACTTCTAACAAATAAATCTTCCCCTTTCACTGTAAATAACTTTTAAGTCTCTCTTAAATTCCGTTGTCATCCAGCATTTTGCAAATTAATCAGATTCAAATTAATACTCTATTTCTTCTTTTAAAAGTATAGTCCCATAATAAGGATAAGCCCCAAGAGAATTACTTAACTGTTGTGAAGGGAGGTCTCTCTTAAGTTGCAAAATAGTTATATCCCACAGTTTTTAGAAATGAGGTTTGGTCGGCTATAGTGTCCTTAAAAAAGGCTACGCCACAGCTTTGAACAAAGATGGATCCTCCACTTCCCAGCTGCTTGACTCGAAAGCTGTTCTCAGAAGCTTCCATCTCCACAATTAGCTTTCAAGGAATGGCCATCCAGAGACTGTATGGGTTGATTTCCTCGCTTCCTCCTTAATCTGAAGCAAGTTGGGCAGCCAGCGCTTGCTGCCAGCCACCAATCCAGCTATGATTCCATCTCCCCTCTCACGGAGAGATGATGAAGCCACCATTGTCCCCATCAGAAGTCACATTATGTACAGAACAGTTTCCTTTCAATCTCTTCCTTTCCTTTCAATCTTTCAATCTCTAGGAAAATTCTTATTTTGGAAATTATACAGCTGGAGCTGCCAGCATTTTTAATGGCTCTGTCTTTACCTATGCCAGCATAAAATTTGCTGCCCCCACTGTCATTTATCCTGCCTCTATCCATTGCTGCATAAGGCCTTCCTCATTTTTCTGTTTGCAGTGTATGAAAAGCAAAGTTGATTTCTTTGGCTTTTCTGTTCTTCCTCTCTTGCACATCACCAACTAGTGGAAAAAACATCCCCCAGTCGTGGCACTGCAGCAGGAACAGGGGTGGATCTGGCTATAGGGTTCAACCCATCATCTCTAGCTCCTTCTTGTGCTCCTCCTCCTTCTTCTAAATCCCATTCTACATTCCAAGTTGAATAAAGCTTGGGGTTTTTATGTTTTTAAAAAGTTTGGAGTCACAGAAGGAGTCTGAATAGCACTTTATTTTGTATTTCTCATTCTTTTATTATATAAGATGGACACTTTCAGATCCCTTCTGAAGAGTCAGTTGCGACGGAATTTCACTTTATTATGCACTTGGTGTGTAGTGTATAGTGAAATGACAATAAAGTATTCTATTCTATTCTATTCTATTCTATTCTATTCTATTCTATTCTATTCTATTCTATTCTATTCTATTCTATTCTATTCTATTCTTGCTGTATTTGGAAGGCTATGTTGGAGGTGGGGGATTGGTCACATCGTTTCAGTGTCACACTGTTAAAGTTATGCTGTTGTACCACTTCAGTGTTGTTCACTGTTGCACCATTTGAAACCTTGGCAAATAGTTTTTTTGTTTGTTGGTTGGTTTTGTTTTTGTTTCCCTACTTACTATGTTCATCCCTTTACAGAGACAACAGAATGGTGGCAGATGAAGCTGACTGGAGACCAGAAGACAGGAGACATCCTGCACAGTCTGAAACAGCTAATAAATGTCTCTCTGGTCCCCACCTGCTAGTAGTAATCTAAAGATTCTGTTACTAAAGCTTTACAATAAAAGTAGTACTGACCTACATGGCATTGGTTGCCTAGTTTGGTCTACCTTGAAGGGCTGACATCAATCTTGCAAGTCTGAATACGCTTCTCCCCTCCCTCCCTTTATCTTTGCATGAAGGAAGGAGGGGCTTGTCTGAGACATTTACTCACATTACATTCTTGCTCTGGACTCAGGCCCCTTTTACCTGACCATTGCCTTGATAGCAGTTCTTCCTCTTGTCCCTCAAGGACATTTCCTCTTCCCTCTGCAAAGGTCAACAGCAACATTAAATGTATCCATTTCCTTAGCCTCAATATTTCTAATACAACAATACTGTATATTTATATGAGTGGTTCCTTCAAATCTTCATAAAATCACTTCCATTTTTCAACATGTCTGTTTCAACATGTCAGTAAATTTCCACATACAAGACAAGAAGTTACTAGTCAGATATTTCTGCCATTTTGAAAGGTTGTTTTGAGCTTCTAAGCTAGGTGCCATCAGCTTGAACATTTAAAAATAATTCAGCTGAAACACAGTGGAATATAAACAGTATAATTTTGCAAACAGTGTCTGAGACATGTACAGTTCTGTGACATCAATTTGACACTGCAGGAATATGAAAGTTTGAATTGTAATCTTTTGAGACAAGAAAATAATCTCTTTGCCAAAATCAGAATTAAAGCTTTTAAGTACTACTTTAGAGAAATGCCAGTTGAGCTGAGAGTAGGAAAAAGTGAAATATTATGAGGCATTTAAAGTCTGAATAAACAGAGATTTGAGTTATAAGTGCTTAAGGTATTCCACTTATATTTCAACTATATTTATTTAATCATTGTATAACTGTAATTAACACCAAATTAGTTTTTTCTTTATTATATGACCAAGGCTCTGGAGTGAGATTCCACAGCACATTTTCATAATGTGTATGGGATACCTGAACTTACATACCCATGAACTCACATAGCACGTGATCTTTCCCAGATATGTAGCACATACACAGATTTCTGCACTTTGCTTCAGCCAAGTGAATAAGACATTTAACAAATACACAGACTCACATATTATGAAGAGGAAGAGGAAGTTTGACTAGAATATTCACTTCTTGGTACATGAGCTCTTGTATTATTCCAAACAGCCTTTACATATAGATAGAAAAATACAGAGACTAGGGAAGTTTTCCATCTAAATCTTTTCTGAGTTTCCCTTGTTTCCCAGTTCAGGATTTTTTAATCTTCTGCTCCATATCATCTATAATCTACTCCACGATTTCTCAGTTTCATATTTAGTTTTGTATTCCTTCATCTTATTATCTCCACTAACACTTCTCTCTTACTTACCCCTAACAGATCACAATCCCCAAAACCAAAAGATTACATTAACATAACCAGACCTAATCTAGGATACTAATAAACTGTACCTCTAATTTATCTGAAAAAAAGGTTCTAGATTCTCTGCATCACCACCAGCATTAGCAAAGCAACTCCTATTATCAAAAGTATCTCCTTTCATGTTATTAAAAATGGAAATAAGGGGTTCCCAGGTTGTGCCACAGATAGAATCAAGTTTGAGGCTCCAAGAGGTACTTTACCAGAGGGGGAAAAATCTCATTTTGGGGTGAATAAGACAAACATATATTCTTGACAACAGAGACCAGAGGTATTTCAAGGAAAGAGAACTACGTTCTGGATGTGAATTCAAGAGCCAGAGTGGGTTGGAAATAATGCTAAGAAAGTATTACGAAAAACCATCATGGAGAATACCAGATCCCCATTAGAATCAAGTAAAACTTACACATTTGCCTGGTGCTCAGGCAAAAGAGAGAAAAAAAGATGGGAAGGCATGATTGGCAGTGACTTAGGTAGCAGTCAAGTAGACATTTACATATACAGTCTATCTAGCTCCCAGGGTCAGATACTTTAATCAAAGGAAGAGCATAATATTAATTTTAAACAATGAAAGAAATATATAATCTAATAAATTCTGACCCTTCTGCAGTCTACCAAGTCATTTTTTTGTTCCTAACAATTTTTTCAAGCCTCCTGTTCTCTCTCTCTGTGCGTGAGTTCAGTTTGTTTCCTTAAAACAAATGCACTTCTTCAGCAAGGTATACTCCCAAAATCAGAAGTCCCATAGCATCTTTTCAGACTAACAGTTTTATTAAAAGGCATATGTTTTGTGAGCTACAGCTCACTTTATCAGAGACATTTCCTTAAGTCTCAAGTAGCAAAAAAATGTTTCAAGGTCCTCACAGAATTGTATATTTTGTGTGGGTTTAGTGAGGCAAAAGTAAAAGCGTCGTGCAAGGATAGACTCTTCAGCTTGGTTGAGTATGTGGCTGGATAGGTTCACAATATTATTTGGGGGGGACTTTCTATAGAGAGTCAGCAGGTCTGACTTTATCTATAACAGCAGTCCCCACATACTTAGCTAGTGGTTCCTTCACAATCTACCTGTGACATATCTATTTTGGCTGGAACAATACCATATCATTTGATCTGGAAGATTTGTTGCTACCACATTCAGTGATAGAAATATTTGGATATCCTGGCTAGCAACCACTGGTGGAGCTAGGGCTAAAGTCTAGGGATAGGCAGGCTAGGGGACCTGAGCCCCAAATGTCTGTCTATGTGATGAGGCAACAGCCTTTAGGCCTGGCATTAGCAGGGTGGGTCTGATGCTTATCAAAGCAGCATCCTATCTTCTCATTCTGTTGTTGCAGTTGGGGCATGGATTTGAATATTTAGTGGGGAGGGGGAGTTTTTGTTTTTGTTCTACAGTACTTTTCATTATCCTTGGGTATAGCACTGATTCCAAAGTAAAGCTCTAGCATCAGGGTAGGAGAATCAAGCTCCATTTTAATATGCAACCACCATTGTACTATGTTTCCAATGAATTTAAAACACAGAATTTCACATGCTTAGAATGTCAGAAACACAGAAGAACCATAATAAAGCATGAAATATGATTTGAGTGCTTTTCAACTGAAGTAATAAACAGAGACATCCAGAAGACCATTACTTCTGGAGTCTAAAATATTTTACTATGCTACTGCCAGCAACGATATTTGTTGGATGAAGGTGGAGACTGATCAGTTAAGAACTTAACTCTACTTGTTGAACTGTACCACATTTTGGTTGGTTGGTTGGTTGTTTACAGACCCTGTCTTGATCATACCTCATTTCTACTGTGGTAGAGGCCAGCTACCAGTGTTCCAGGGTACAGAATTGTTTCTGTAATTTATATTTTGTACAATTCTTTATGAATGCATGTCACCAAACTTGGTAGAAGTGACTTGGACATTTGTCCTGCAGACTGCGATTTTATAAATTTCTCACCATACAGTATGTTCTTACTTTCCACGGCCAGATATTAGAAGGTTGCATCTCATTTGCTTATTTAAAAAACCCACAATGGGGGAATGATTCTGTAGGGTTGCCCTTATTCTTTGTCCTTCGCAATGAATAAGGGAGGGTGAGGGAAAATTTGAGTCTAATTTTTATCTGCATGATTACCAAATAATTTTAATCTGCTGCTCACTTGTGGCATATAGTTTCATTCCTTCTTCCCTTTCATTCTCTTCACACAAAAAGGAAGGCTCGCTCTGCAACATTGTATTCTGGGAACAGATGTCCAAAAAGCTGCAAGTAGCTGGTCACCTGAAGGCAGTCAAGAAATATAGAGCTGATGTAATTTTCTACCTTAGTCCAAAGGACTAGACCCGTCATGCCGGCTGGGAATTAGGGAAGTGGTATCCCAACACATCTGCAAGACACTAAGTTAGGACAAACAATTTGGTCGCACACTTTCAGAAATTCTTACAATGGCTAAAAAAATCTTGTTTATATTATTTGTAATCCTCAATGCAAAGTATCCCTCAGGATCTCCCTTTGCTGTCAGGATGTAGCAATTTCATGTGTCCAGGACAAAATCAAACAGTTGGATGAAATCTGGAAGGAGAGGGAAGAAAGAGATGGAGGTGCAGGCTGCAAGTGCTGGTTTACCTTTCATTCATTCCTATTGCTTAGAAGCATACAGTCACAGGAAGACAACAAGGCAGGTATTTATTTCACATATTAGTCATAATAATGTAAACTTTTTGTTAATCTCAGCTGTTTTAGAGCATGCTGCTAACAAGTTGTTAATTTTACATAGTTTTACAGAAAAAAAATACTCTGGCATTTGAAGTTTGCACTGTTTAAAACAAATGTCAGGTTAAAAGAAAGCAGAAGCACATCTCCTAAAGTTTAAGGAGGGCTGGAGAAAGATCAATAATGGAGAAAGAAGCATTCACACAAAACCTAGAAAATATAGGCCTATCATGGGTGAGATAAATTTAAGGCATATATAAAAGCTAGGTTTGGGTTTTAGAAAACATAGGAGCTTCCTTAATTTTTGTTGCAGGACCTAAATCTAAGAAGTGACTGTGTTACTGCTAGATCTCAGTAATGGGTGGTATAATAAGCTGAATAAATAAAATAACCAGAGTGACAATTCTAAGTGCAGCACTTGAAATAAATTCCTTTGAAATCAATAGGACTTTAAACAGTTTGGAAGCCAGGTATAGGTTTGTGTAATCAATAAACATTAGTCTGGATAAACTAGGCAATAACTGGAATGAAATTCAGGGTTCTTAAAAGTGGAGAAATGAATTCTCAACTTTCTGTTAGATAATGTTTAATTTTAAGAGTCTGCTGAAAATTATGTCAAAGAGTTTCTTTTTGTAGCAGAGCTCAATAAAAGGCAGCTTCATAGCACATACAACATGTACATGGTTTGCAAGCTACTCCAAAGGTCTTCCAGATTAAATTTACACTGGGGAATGAAAAATAAAGTGTGCGTATTTTCTAAATGCTATATGATGCTTGTTTTAAATGAGTGCACTATAACTTTCTACAAAATTGGTACTCAGTAATAAAGTACTTTCTATAGAACGAAATCACTGGGATTTAAATAATTTCACCGTTGATTCTGCATTACACAGCAGCAAAAAGTGATGCTCGCTCTTATATCTAAGATCAGGTACAAGGGGTCTGCAAAAAAGAATCCAACAAAAACTGGATTTCAGTGTTAATAGTTCAGGCACAGGCTGGTCAGCAATGCTTGTTGTGGAGAAGAAGAAGAAGAAGAAGAAGAAGAAGAAGAAGAAGAAGAAGAAGAAGAAGAAGAAGAAGAAGAAGAAGAAGAAGAAGAAGAAGAAGAAGAAGAAGAAGAAGAAGAAGAAGAAGTAGTAGTAGTAGTAGTAGTAGTAGTGGTGCTAGGAGAAATTGTCTTGTCTTTCCACACAAGTAAGGTTGCCAGGAAGGCTCTTTCTTTTCAAACTTCTTTTGTTTTGGTAGGGGAAATGAAGGCATGTATGAGCAAGAAAAAGGAAGGGATCTCGGTTCCCAAAAAATGAGATTTGCCTCAATTACTTCCCAAACCCAAGATTAAAGATTGAGTGACCCACAGCCATGTGCAATTTCAAAAAAAAAAAAAGTGTTGGCTTTCTTCCCAGAACCAGACAGTAAATGGGAAGGGTTAAAACAGATTTGAAGCCTTCTTTTTTTCCCCAGTCAGGTACTTGATTGCTCTGCTCAGCTAGAATTTCTTTCTCCCTTCTTTGCCTCTCCCCCCTCCCCCAATAATCTTATTTGTCATGAAGTAAGTCAACCATTTATTCATCTATGAGCTTTCTCTGAAAGAGAATATTTCTATGATTTACTCAAAAAGGTTCTTGCCAAACTCTCCTCATCAAGTTAAATGGAAAGTAGTAAATTTGGGTTCTCTATAATCAAGGAAAGATAGTAAAAAAATATTTATGGGCCATCAACTGTACGAATTGCTTACTAATTCAATTTTTCTTTCTTACTTTTTTTCTTTTCATACTGCTTTATAATTGCATCTTCATGTCATGAACAAAATGTTTTTTGATTGTAACAGAAGTGCTGGTTTTGGTTTTCGAAGCCCAAACCTTGGTTTTCTAACAGCGTCCACAGGCATCTATGTGCCAGCATGACATTCCCTTGTTGCCTGCCAAATTCTATGCACCACCTCATTTTTAATTTATTGGGGGGGGGGGAGGTCTTTTAATTAAAAATATTAAAAAGCAAAGTGCCAACCTCCAGGATAATTTTTTTTCTTTACAGAAACACCTCTGAGATCCATATGGATCCTAAACTTGGATGGGAGAAGTCCAGTGTTTTGTTTGGAAGTATTCTCAGAAAGAAGATGATAAAGGCAGTAGAACTGTCCTGGAGGAAGTGATGAGGAGGGCAGATGCTGGTTTCCCCTGAGGAAAAGGGAAGTGTTGTGAAAGGCTCTGCCCACCAGCACATCCATTTCTCTGTTCCTGAGATTCCCGGGCCCAGTTGTGACAGTTTGGGGGTCTTTTCAGTGGAAAAATTATTGCAGGAAACCCTGAGAAGCTTAACTTCACTCCAGAACTACAAAAAGGGGGGAGGGGCTTTCAAAACTCCAAATGCGGTCCTTGATCTGAAAAGCTTGGACCACTCCTTCATCTCTTTGGATGGGGTACCTGAAAAGTCACACCCCCCTATAGGGATCTAACCAAGCTCTAAAATTGTCTTTGGAGATTCTGCTTGCAAACTGGCCAGAGGTTATAGTTGGCAGAGAAATAAGACACAACCGTTTTTCCCCACAGCGTTTTTTTATTTGTGGTGCTCCTTCTCCATTTAATCAGTTTATTTATTGTTTTAAGAATGGATGTAATCTTGTTTTATCCTATGTAGCTTGAAAAGAACTTTGGTCATGAATAACAGCATAAAGATATTTAAAATAGAATAAAATAAAATAAAAATGAGTATCAAACCTAATGGAATCTGTATGATTCCCTAAATATATATATTAATTTTGTTTTTCTTTTGAAGTATTAGTTAAAAAATGAAGGGGAAAAATCACAAAACAATACATGATGTCAAACTAACCACACTAGTCTTGAAGACATTCATTTTCAAAACTGTATTCCTCATTGCATTATACAATCTATCTAAATTTGCTGCAAATCATCTGCGCCCTCAGCCAGCATCATTTGCATACAAAAGCACACATATATTTACACCCAAAAGAATACATGACTAATGTCACCAAAAGCATTCCTTATATATTTTTCCATAAATACATTAAACAACCAAGAGGGTACCACATGTCCTTGTCTTCCTCCCTGTTCATTGTTGAACCATTCACTAAATATTGTCAAATGTGCTTACTTCTATCATAAGTCACTTTTATCCCAATTAGTAACCAACCATTAACTCCATATTCATGCAAAACATTCCATAATTCAAGCCTATTCCCTTTATCATGTTTCTCTAAATCAATACCTTTTCTTTCAGTCAATAAAACTGAATCAACCATTTTTCTATCTTACATTTGCATGTTTCTCAGTGATCTGCTGAAGGGCAAAAACCTGGTCTGTACAGACCAACCCCTGCCTGGTATACAGTCGCCTGCACTTCACCCATTTTGCTCACTGTCGCCTCTCATAGCCTTTTTATCAGAAGTCTGCCAACAACACCCTTTCAGGGACACTAAAATAAATTAATATCCTATACTTTTTGCTGAGCCTTCTCTCCGTATAGGAGAAAAGCAGCAGCATTCTTCAAAAGTTCAGATGTGGTCTTCACACTTTAAACAAATCACATAGCCACTACCTAAACAAACCATATCTAAAGTTTAATAGTTCTCCAGTGGCACCAGCTACATCTGCAGCATTACTATTTTTCTACATTCTCACTGCATTTATGAATTCATTTTCATTAATGTTTTCTTGGACACTAACACTTATAGCATTCATTTCAACTGCACTTTTCAACACGTCATTAAAATATTCCTTTCAACATATCCCAAATCATCACTTTTATTTTTTTAATTCTGTTCAGTCTGCATGAGGCTCCTGGTTTTGCCCTCTTCAACCACTTCCAAAATAGTTTTTATTGCCATCAAAATCGTTCTGCAAATGAGCTATCTGGGAGCTAGAAATGAAACCCTTCTACTTCAAGTGACAGGAAACATACTAAAATGATGCACCACTTGGCTTTTTAAAACAAACAAACAAGGTCTGGAGGATCAGGTACTCAGGAAAATAAAAATCCTAATTTTAAAAAACCTAGCAGACATTGAACTGACAACCTTCTCTATGCTAAGCACAGAGCATAACAACTGTGCTGTTTTCAGCTCTGCTGAGAAAAATGGAGGCATAAAACCTGTTAGAATGGAACAGGGTGAAAAGAAGAGAATACTTGAAAGTATTTGTTGTGTGTGCATGTATGCGATTGTATATATAAATTTAATTTCACCATGAATATATGCACACACAGGTACAAACATGTAAAAGTACATATGTTAAGGAAGAAAAGAGATTGGCAGTTGCTTTCCTGGAACCAAGAAGCGGGAGGGCATCATGGCAGGGAATTACCCAATGGGAGATGCAGAGCCTGCAGTTCAGTGGCTGCCAAAGTGTCTCAGTCTGGACTGGATTTTTTTTCAGCTGGTTTAAAGTCAAGCTGGCCCAATATAATGGAAAGAAGGAATACCCTTGAGGAACAGAAGGGAAGTCGCAACCATCACAATGGTCAGATAAAAGAAATCTGAGTCCAGACCAGGATTGTAACCTGAGAAAGCATCTCAGACAAGTCCTTCTCTAGTTCTCATGAAGATAAAGGGCAGGGGGGGGGGGGAGCGCCTTCAGACTTGCAAGATTCTGTTATTATAACCTTATAATAAAAGTAGCATTAGCTTGCATTTTTTGGGTTTCCAACTTGGTCTACCTTGGAAGGCTGATACCCAAGTCCAGGACAGGAGCCGCTTAAATAGTAAGTGCAAAGTTGTCCCTAGAGTGAAACAGCCAGATGATAGTTTGTTTTGTTGTTGTGCTAATCTAATTTTTATCAGTTTACCTTTCTGCATTTTGGAATGGTTCCTGGTTTGAGGGTCTGCAAGCCAACATCCATCACAAAATCAGAACAGGCTGTCTCAAAGAAAATGTGATAAATATTTCATTAAGCAATTTTATATAGTCTTGTAAAATTACAAATTATATATAGATGTAAACACATAGGTCATTTTAAAAGAAAGAATCAATCATTATTTGGGTATCTAAGACATACATGAGTGCAAGTACCCCTAAGTTTTCCAACAATTCATGGGTTGGTTTTTTTCTGCAGCTTGGAACAGGAAGAGGAAGAGGAAGAAGAGGAGGAGGAGGAGGAGGAGGAGGAGGAGGAGGAACTGCCCTCTTAAAGCAGGCAATAAAATAGAAGTTATATTCTTGTTTGCCTCTGTAATACAAATATAATAAATGTTTTTGTGAAGCATACCCCCTTCCTGAGATACTTGTTGATTGGACTATTCATTAGGTTTAAACATTTACTTACACATTTACGCATATAAACATTTATTCTTTTTGGAGTTTAGAGAGGCCCTATTTTTAGGGTTTATCTCTCTTAGACATGTTATGACATATATTGTTCTCAGAATAGCAGGCACTTGTTCCAGCAAATTATAGTTTGCTAAAAATATTTCTTTAAACTGCTTGCTCTAAATTAGTGATGCTTTCACCATCACCAAGAAGCAAAAAGGGAAATTAATTTCCCAAGAAATCAAGATACCACTTTATTTGTGACATTCCAGGTCCAAATGCCTCTGAAGCTGTTATTTCAAAAGCCTGCTGACAAATCTTTCATAAATTCCAGAAAACAGTAAACTACTTTCAATTTGCTTTTAAACAGAACTACTGAATAGGGATGTGAATGCATTTCGATGTTTTTACACTAACACCAAAAAGAGCACAATAATGGAAAATACTAAATTGATTATTCCTAAATAGTTCATGGCTATGAGAAATACAGGTTTGCTTTGCAGCTAGAGATCTCTGCTAAAAATATTACATTCAGCTAGACAGCTATTTTATTTTGAAAAATTGATAGCATCACCATTTTTCTTTTCACCTTTGATAAGGGTAGTATTTTATCTGATTATGGTTTGCACACTGTGCAATCCTGTTTATAACTTCTGAAAGGTAAACCGTACCAAATTTATTTAGAGCTAAAGATAAATGGGGAAGATGCAGCTCCTCATTCTGCTTTGCTTGAAAGCCACGGGTGGAAATGGTTGATAGTGTTGTAACATCACTGGGGTGGGCAGGCTCAAACTTGTTTGATTCATTTTCTCCATTTGGGGAGTTTTGAGGAGATGAGGCTAAGGTGACAAAATTGGTGCCTCCCTTATGCCTTGATAAGGGTTAATATGTACGTGTTGCTCCTTAATCCACCTCAAAAGCAAACCTAATTTTAGTAGAAACCGAGTTTCTTAAAGGATAATATGGTTAAAGCACCCATTTCATTCCTCATCCTGTTTAACCCTCTAAATGAAAAAGGGGGCAGCAGTTTCAGTCCTGCCCTGTCTGGGACCTGGGGGGAGTCACAATTGGGGTGCTGGGATACATGTGGTCCATGGGCTGTAGGTTGTCCAATAGAAGTGAAATTAGTTTCACAGTTCCATTCTTAAAACCAGTCTGCTTCTGATGGACACGAGCTTCTGAAGATGCAACTCGAATCTTGTTCAAGGAAGCATCTGCCTGAATGTTGTCTGAAGTAGAATACTAGTATGTATGATTTCTCAAGGCAGGTAGAAGAATAGGTTATCAAACATCATTTGGTTAGCTATTCACTCAAAAGCAAGAATACTTACTGTCCAGATCAATCATGGCTGCTATTAAGATAATTTTAAATGAACAACTCAACCAAGCCATATGCACCAACAGAGAGAAGTAAATCATAACTATTAATTAAGATGGAAATATGACTTTGCAGACACCTTTAGACTTCCATGATCTTGTTGCTTATCATGTGATGATTGGAATTGTCATGCTAAGCCAAAACGTGGTTTCTTTGCTTTTGATTTAGCATGCTGCATGAATCAACCATTATAGTTTGTAAACTGTGATATGACTTAGCATGATTTGTGAACTCAGCTAATAGTGGCTTAGGGCAATGTGTCTGAAAAGTCCATGAAAAAGCATGAGTTCTGAGGTGATATAAAAATATCTTCTGTGGTATTTATTCTATGTATACAGTTATCAAGTGACAAGTGTACATGTGCAAAATTCTGTGGTGGAGGAAACTGACAGGATATTTTAGGATGAATTCTAAGCTACAGGTACCATTCATGCTCAGGAATAATAGAATTCAACATCACTTCTGTTGAATAACATATGAATTGTATCCTTTTTTCCCTTCAATCAGTTTCAGGGAATTCCAGTTTCCTCACTACAATTCTTTTAGGCAAGTTGTTCCAGAATTCTCTGTTTCAGGTAGTAAAAAAAAAAAAGACACACAGAGAGAGATTAATCCCCCCAAGCTTTTATAAAACTTAAGGGAATCTTCATTACTTATGTTAAGATAAGCCTATATGATGACATTATATAGTATTTTAAAATCTTGTCACTTCTTAGAGAAGCAAATGTGAAGACTACTGAACTGATATGTGTGGAACGCCTTTGAAGCCATCTGTCTCTGTGTGCTCTTGACGGCAATGAATCAACATTGGTAGAGGTGGAAAGGAGCTGAGACTGGCTTCCATTGCCTCTGCTTGCTCATCAGTTGCATAGGTACCGTTTGTTGATACTTCTGCTGCTAATCAAGGAAGACAATGCCAGCAAAAGGTTATTCTTGCAGTGGGAGCCCATAAATTATGTAAAATCACAGTGTGAAATTGATTGGCTGGTTGCACACTGTTTTCAGAGGTGTCAAACCAGGGTCCCTCTCTCCATTATTAGAATTACTCATATTTTATCAAAAGACTTCCAGACAAAGTTACAGCCTATATTATTCCATTAATTCTAGCTTCATAAAACAATCTTTGGAACAGTTGTCTATAATGAATGCCATTTTGGCTAATGTTAGGGCTGGATATCCCATAACTTGTATTGAAGCAACTGTAAGCTGAAGTTAAGATACGGACACCAACTTTCTGCATCAATGATGGCTTGAAAGTTTGCAAAATATTATGGAGTTACAGAGGTATACAAGTTGTTGTCTTTTTAGGATCTCAAATTTGTCAATGGGGGCAGTTAAGGATAATTAAGATGAGAAAGTTCCTCCTGAAGCTCAAATGAAGGAAAACTTCTTCTCTGAAGGATTGCTTTATTAGTAAATGCATTCAGCACTATTGTGCCCGGTGAAAAATGCTGTGTTTAGAATCATTTGATCCTTTGGTACTCTCCAGAGGTGGGAACAGAGAAACAGAGATTTTCCCAACCCTTCCACCTCAGAGTGGAGCAATGGCTGAGTGCACTATCCTATCTTCCACAGGACCTGAAGGCTCTAGAGACAATTCTCAAATTGTGGGGTCTTTGGGGTTCTCTGAGCTTGGTTGTTTTCTTGCAGACGTTTTGTTACCCAGCTAGGTAACATCTTCAGCGCTAGAAAGGAGTAGGGTTTGCTCTCTGTTTACATACAGTAGCTTGCCCTGTCAGTGTTGGTGGGGATGTTGTTTTCTCAATTTGTTTTTATTTTTTTATTTATTTATATTTATTAAGAATTTTCATATAATAAACAAATCAAAAGAAAAAAAAGAAAAAAGTCCAAAAAAAGAAAAAGAAAACTAAAGTTAAGGAATATATGACTTCCGACCTTCAACAGATAATTACAAACTTATTATCCCTCCTTCCTCTTAAATACTTTACAAATCTCCTCACCCCCTCATTTAGTCCGCATCTTGCTTAATCTTTGAATCCATCAATCATCAATTCTTTTTTTCTTCTTTCAGCAAAACATCCAGGTTTCCAATTTTTAAAAAACACTTTTGTTGTTTGTTCTTTGACCAAACAGGTCAGTTTCACCATTTCTGCAAGTTCTGACATTGTCACAATCCATTCCTCCACTGTGGGAATTTCATTATTCTTCCATCATTGTGCATACAATAGCCTTGCTGCAGTTACCTTATACAATATCAGTCTGCCATGAATCTTTTATAATTCATTATCCATAAGTCCCAATAAAAAGAGTTCTGGTTTCTTAGCAATATTAATCTTTAAGATTCTTTGCATCATTACATGAATTTGTATCCTAAATTTCTTAGCTTTCTCACAAGTCCACCATGCATGATAAAATATCTCCTCATGCTTTTCACATTTTCACATTTTCAACACTGGTTTCAAATACCTTTGTACATTTTTTATAAACATTTTCTCTTAAATTATGACACAGTGTAAATTTAATACCAGGTACCCACATTCTCTCTAAGTGTCCATCTATGTTATATATAAAATTTTGTTATTCAATCTTTCACCTGTTCTTCTGTTTCGAATCTTAAAAGTTTATACATTTTTGCTGTTACATGTTCATCATTTGTACATAATTCACTTTCAAATTCTGTTTTGTATTTTTCAATTCCAATTGTTTTTACCCATATTAAATCTTTATTTCAACTATACATATGAAAACCATTGAAAACTATGTCCTTTTGCTCTCTTGACTTCATCTTGATTTCTCCTTCATCCATAATAAGTCTTGATATGTTAACCATTTCTCTCTATATGTTGTTTTCTTCTACAGAATGCTTCCTGTGCTGAGGTCAATAAAAGTATCTTTAGGCATAGCCTGGGCTTGTATTTATTCCATAATCTCAACATGGCACTTCTCACATAGTGATTTTTAAAATCTACATTAACTTTATCATACCATAAAAAACCATGCCAACCAAATCTTCCAATTTTAACATTCTTTTATTTCTCAGCAAAAACCCATTCCTTCATCCAAATCAAACAACAGGCTCTGAAGTACAATTTAAGATTAGGTAGTCCTAGCTCTCCTCTTTCTTTTTCAGAGACAATTCTCAAATTGTTCTGGGTGAAATCATCCCAGGCAATCAATGGGCCTGTTATGCGATCCACCCAGAACCTCCCCGATGGGTTGTTCCAAGGCTGGGCTCATTAGCACCTATTCATATTAGAGAGACACCCACCCATGGAATCCCCATTTGCATATCACTTTTGTCCTACCCTCATCACTCTTGGCTGGGTAAGGAGAATCTGACCATGAATACCCTTCCTCCTCTCTGACATTGGGAAAAATACTATCTTGGGTAGCCAAATGTAAATGTGAGATCTGTTTGAGGAGCACCCCATTTCTTTCTGCGATGTTTGTGTTTCTCTTTCCTCTTCCTCTGTTTACTTCCATTCTCTCCCAGTAAGCTAGTCATGCTACTAATGTTGTTCTGACTCAAATAGGATTTCTAAGGCTATGTTCACATAATACACTGAACCACAATGCTCCTACATCTAGTCCAGCATGTTGTGCAAACTCAGCCCATGGAGTTACTTTATGGCTGAGTGTGTTGTGCTAACCTGAGAAGACTGAGTTCTATAAACTGTGATTTGGTTAACATGACTAAACCTCTTGTGTGAACATAGTCTAAGTGGCTTGGATCTATTGCCTTTCCCCCTTTGCCTCTTTAGGAATCTTTCTTCCCTTTCTGCCTTTAAATTGAACCAAAAATTATCATTCCAAAAAGGCAGAATTAAGAAGTAAATAAACATTATAACACATGTTTTTCCTGTGCATGCGAATGTTACATTTATGAGCAAGGACACAAAGTAATACTGATCCCAGCAAAGAATGAAGATCCATTCAGAGAATTGAAGGCTTATTGCCTATAAATCTTACTCAGTCCCCATTCTGATTTCTGCCTCTGAGGTTTTATCTTTTTATTTATTTCTCTTGTTCCTACAGCAATAAGAAAAATGAGCCTGTTGCTATAGCTAGAAGTTTCTTTTAAAAAAAAGATTCTCAGCATAAAACCCTGCTCCTGATATTGATTTTGACATTTCTGTACAATCACGTAATACGCACAGCACTGAATGCTATTAGCTACAATAGCTAAAAATGAAATTTTCCTATGACATTCTTTTAATTATCAGGTACTGAAGTGAACAGTGTCCATGTAGGTGGCAGAACCTATCCAGCCTTGACTGATCTCAAATGTAAAAAAAAAAAAAAAAATCCTGGGAGATGTTCCCTACTCCTGCCAAGGAAACTGCATGGATGTGCCCATGAAGTCACCAGGATTTTTCTTTGTCATGGGAAGTGACTTCCTTGTGGGCTTTTGAAGGGTATTTCTGCCTGGTTGCTGCTGTTGCTGCTGTTGCTGCAAACCTTTCAACTGACCCAGCACATCAATACTTATATTCTTAATAAATAAGACACCAGACTATCCAGAAACATCTAACTGAGAGTTCTCTACCAGTGTTTATGATCCAGGCTAATTTTCTGAAGCCTTTTTCAATGCCTAGGTGCTATGCAGTTCTGCTGCAGGAAATCACCAGCATTGCAGTGTCTATGAGTGCTACTCCTTAAAAATTCAGGCTGCATCTCAACATAGCCATTCAGGATGTAGTGAGCATTTAATTACAATCCAATGTGGGTTATCAGCTAGTACAGCAGTTCACAGAATCAATCTGAAAAATGAAGCAGAACCTTCTCTTTGTGGCAGAGTTGAAAAAGAGGAAAAATAAAAGTGTGTACAGATGGGTGCCTGTGTGAATGAATGTTCCTGTTTATATTATGCTTGCTATTTTTAATTTCTATAATACAGTGCCAAAAGGATGTCATGAGGCTTAAGTGCTATGGCTTTCTGAAAGGTCAATGGAATTCTGTGATAAGAATCTCTACATCCCCACAGAAGTACATTCATCAAATTTATAGCAGGCTTCCAATCTAGTACACTTTAGTTGTGTGGACTACACATTCCATAATTTCCAGGGTTGGGAATTCTGAGATGTGGTGTAGTGCAGTACACCAGAAAAGCATCAAGTTGGAGATGACTGCTACTGTATATGTTAATAGAAAAGGAGTTTGCTAAGCATTAAGCCATCTATAGCCAAAATAAGGCCACAATGGGTCAAGAGGAAATTATCAGGAGTGGGAAGTTTTAAAAAAAAGCTTTATAGGGAGAAAAACAGCTTGCTCAGTGGCCACTCACTAGGTTCTTCCACACAGCATGTTATCCAGTGCCAGAGATGGCTGAATACTATGCTGCCCACACTTCTAACCACATTCTGACTTGGCAAGGAAGCAGAAGAGGGGCTCTCTTCATACAGAAGTGGAGGGAGGGCAGAGGTGGTGCGATGGGTAATGTCTGTGATGGTGCCAGTTCCTGGCAGCAGGAAACCCACAGACAACGGCTCTGTGGGATTGGAGAACTGGCAGCAAAGGAGCCCTTCTCCCCCAGTTCTCTCCCCCACCTTCTGCCACCCATGGATGGCAGGAGAAGGGTGGGGGAGCAGAAGCAGGAGAATGATTCTTTTGCTGCCAGTTCTCTCCTGCACTTTTAAGGAGGCACCCGGTTTGGAAAATGTCTGCATGGGATTTATACCTTGATCTTTATTAGGTGTTATCATATCCAGGCCACAAAATTCTGGAAGACTACAAGAGGGTAGCAAAGAAATACAGATCTAGTGGTAGCTGGAGTTCTGTAACTCAAATATAGCAGCCCTAACCCAATCTTTAGGATCATTATACCCAAGGCAAAGTCTGCAGAACTCCGCAAGTTGTTTTACAAAGTAAACGTTGAGGGCGTAAATGTTGTAATTCTGAGCTTGCATAGCAGTGCCATTGATTTAAGTGGGAACTATTTCCAGGTGGAAATAACTTCAGCAGTGGACAGTAGTAATTAGTGGCCTTGGCTGATCTTGAAAAAGCTAAATAGCTGAGAAACTGTCATTACCCGAATGGGAAACCACCAAGTAACCCCAGAGCTATAGGATAGACTAGAAAACTTGAAAACATCCTGGGCGAAGGCAGTGGTAAAGTACTCCCGCATTACAGCAAAAAAAAAAAAAAAGCATGAACGTTTCCATAAAATCAAGAGAAGTCGAGCTCGACTTGAAGGAATCTTTGTTACTTTACTAAATAATTTTGGAATTGAACAATAGCCGTATTCCACCGGAACAGCTCTTACATGATTGATATATTTACAGTACGTTGTTATTATTTCACGCGTTTGTATCCATTATTTAATTGCTCCATGAAGAAGCATACCCCTCCAAACTCGCCCCACCCCTTACAAAAACAAGCGCCCAACATTCCATTTCACGCTAGCGAGTCGGCGGGAAACAAAGGGGAAAACTACAGCTCCTGTCGTACTAGCCGGGTGCTGTCGTGAGAGCAACGCCGCCGGAAGTCGAGGCCTTAGTTTCGCTTTACGGCTTAAGCCGGAAGTGGTGCCGGAGGGCCGGTGTGTGCGGGGCCCTGTCGTTTGTTTGGCTGTGGACCTCCCTGCGTTGCGGCGGCGCGGCCTCCCCTCTCTCGGAGAGTTATGGACCGGAAAAAGAAGCCTCTGAACGTAACAGTCGGTTCGGTGAGCAGCAGAGGGGGAACGGGCGGGCTTTCAGAGCGGCTGTGGAGTCCTTGGGGATCTCCGGGCTTGGTTGTTTTCTTGCAAACGTTTTCTCGCGACTTTGGAGATCTTTTTTTCCCCCAGAGTGAAAAGGTAGAACTACGTAAGTCTAGTGGTATAAGACGCTCACTGTTTGTATTCTTGTGTAGACCGCAAATCTTGCATTATGTCGTGCTTTTCTACCCTCCTCCCCCACCCCATCTCCTTTAAAATTCACACTCCGTTGCTAAAGATTGAGTTTGTTTTTTCTCCTTTCGTTACTCCTATTTTAGCTGGTAGATTTGAAAGCTGAACTGTTCCGAAAGCAGGAAGAATTCAAAAAAGAGAAACTTCTGAAAGATGCTGGAGTCCCCGTAAAGCCCAAAACAGTAAATAAGGTAGGGTTTGTTAATAGCATTTAGATTTCTTATCTCTGTTTGAGGATTCAACCACAGGATTCTTCCCATTCTTCTAAATGCATTCACTCTTCCTTCATATTTGATTTTCAGTCATTCTTTCTACATGATGAAACCTCTCAGTATATTATTTGTACTCACTTAGTTTTGTATTCAGTCCACATTTATTCAGCATCCATTTATTCTTGGCCCTATCTCTTGTTTTACTGCACATCTTTCTTAAGTAACATATTCAGCTTTTTTTTTTTGCACTAACAACATTTATTTCAGTTCTATTCTTTGAAATATTGATACAAATTATAAGCACAGCTCTGCAGTTATCTGCAAATTAGATTCAAGAACAGCTATATAACTTGTGTGAAATCTTATTGTTACAGAAACCAAGCATTTGGACTAAGCAGAACAAAGGTGTTTCAGATCGAGCTGAAAAAGATGCCGAGCAGAAGATAGAGGAGCAGCAAACTCTGGATAAATCAAGGTGATTCACCTCTGAGAAAAGCAGACTTACTAAATCTTGTAAATAAGATTATAAAGAAAATATGGTGTAACTTGTCTACAAACCCCATACGACGCAGCATTGTGTTACATTATGAACCAGCATATCCAGAATGGTTCTGCCTTCTTGGTAAGAGCATCAAGGTAGGTCCTGTCACTGCAAATAGAGAAAAGAATGGAGCCAAAAAGCAGGCTTTGACATTCTGGAACAGATCCCAGAAATAAGACTGCTGCATTTGCTCTTGGCATTTTGGAAAATCCTGAAGAATCTCCTTTTTAAGCAGGCATTAGATAAGAGTTGAGGGTAACTAAACAGCCAATTTTTTAGTTATGTTATGCTGTTTTGAGGGCACTGAGCTGTAATTTATGAACTGTTTTGTTTTTCTTATTAATCAACCAGAGTGGACTGAGCAATATAATTTTTTAATTAGTAGAATAAACAGGATCAGGCATCTCAAGGGTTATGTTGTATATTGCCTATTTTATGACTGACTGCTTTTGGATTGAATGATCCTGAATGTCAGTAATATCCCATTTTAGAATGCCCAGGGTTATGGTGATAATTGTACTTGCCAGTGAAACTATATTTGTATCTTGGATATCAGACCTCCCTTCCAGTCCAGGATACAGCTAATCTAAAGAATGAGAATCCAAGAGCTCTGGTTTATAGTATTTATTAGAAGGAAGATAAAAAATTTTAACACAAGAATTTCAGTGAATATTCAGCTTTCAGATGAGACCCTTAGAGGCAATTTCGGGCTGGAGAATTCCTAAATTGCTTCCTAAATTGCTCATTTTTTCTTCTTTTTCCACTTGTTCTCTGTTTTGATAACCATCACACTGAAAGATAAAATGTATTTGCTATTTGCACTAGAGGCCAGTGTAACTGGATCATATCATAAACCATTATGATTTTTGAGAGGACCATAAACTTTATACACTAAAAATCACATACAGTAATAGAGTTTTGGAGGTTTTGTTGTCTTTCCAAATACAGTCTGTACTTATTATGGGAACTAGTTTTCATGTAGTCAGAAGCAAACAGTTTGATACCAGATCTGGCTATTACCAAAACAAGGAACAGATACAAATGGACACTTCTATCAAAGAGAGAATCACTTTTAGCCCTCTACTTAAAGGGGGCAAGGAAAGAAGCGCAGGAATTTGAACAGTTATTGCAATTTGCATTTGATACTCAGCAGTCATTAGAATTCTTTCAGAATGTCTTCTTAGCTTCTCTGCAGTAAATGAAATGTTCTTATACCCTTGTGTGCCTGTTTATCTATTCCAGTCCAGTTTAAGCCTGACACTTATCTCCCTTCTCTCTCATCTTCCTTTTCCTGTGATCGTTTTGAAACAACTTACTTGAAGTGGACAAGCCACTTAATTAAAAGTAATAGTATTAAAGAGAGAAAAGGAACAAGATGGTGGCTTTGATCAAATGAATATACACATGCAGGAGAGAGGACAGGGTTCCTTTTGTTTCTGCTCATTGAATATGGTTTTAAATCATCTCAACAATGCTGTTTTTTATATTGGACTTTGACTGATAAATTGTTGGGCCTTATGAGAAACATTCATTGCTTAATTTATTTTCAGAATTACTTCCAGACAATCATTCTGAATAACTCTCAAATGTGTGCATACCTTTGAGTATATGGAGGATGTACAGGCACATTTGTAATGATTCAGTCATAGTCCCAAGGATGGAAATGTGGCTCTGAAATGGTGGAAAAACACTTTTGGGTTGTCTCCATGGGGTTGCAGACATGCTTATCACTGAGACCAGTTTAAAACTACTTTGAGAGAAGGCAATCTTGACAGCATGTAGTGGTGTTAGGTTATATTGTCCCATGTTCTGTGTGGCAAAAAGACTCAGTGCTATGAAATATGAACTAAAAGTGGTATATTATTGTTTTTAGGCAGAAACTGGAAGAGAAAGCACGTCTGTATGAAAAAATGACCAAGGGAGATTTTCCAGGTGAACACCATTAGATTTCTTGGGAGTGTATGTGAAACATTTATCAATCAAAGGCTCTACTATAAAATGCTGTTATGAGTAATAAACACTCAGTAATTCTTATTTCCAAATAGGCCTGTCTAGGGTGGCAGTAAAAGTGTGAGTCTTGTCTGCTGCTGTTAGCACTTTTCTTATGAAAAGAATAGGTCTTTCTCATTGAAATCACAATTTTGTCCTAAGTTTCTTTGACATTAAGCTCTAGAAAACTGCAGTTCCTAAAGGGAAAGCTTGTATTTCTACATCTGTAGACAATGCCATTTGTCAAGGTAGATGTTTTTGCCCTCTTCCTGAAAACTTTAGGCCAGTACTGGTGGCTTTTTCTTTGTGGGGATTCCATTCCAGCCAAGCAACTCTGGATAATGATACAGCAAATGATGAGTCTGGGACATAGGCATTCTTCCATGAGTATACAGTCACTTTTCTCAACAGTCCAAGCTTAATATAGCCAGTGTTCTGAAATATTCCACTTTCCTCTTTTTATTGTATTTAATTATGCAGAAGTGCTAATTGAGTTTCATTTAGCAAAGTGTTTTGTTTTTCCTGTAAACCTTCCATGTAGTCACAGAATACAATTGTTTCTGCTTCAGCCCTGCTTGAATGTCTCTTATGCAAAGACGTTCCTGAATTCCTTTCAAGAGTCCCAAACAAGTTTGGCACTCTTTTCCATTTGGTGAGAGCACTCTAAACCTGACAAGATTTTGCTGTGCAGCTAATCTTAGAACAATTAGGACAAGGTTGGGGATTACCTGGGTTTAGCCTATATGTTCCCCTTGGTCTAATTTCAGAAGTTCTATGAAGGAAATAGTGCTAATCTTTTACAACAGCAATCTTTCCCATTCCCAGTAGGAAAAGTTAAAGAAGGTAGCATCTTTCTGTCCTGATTGTGAATTTCCAGATATGCAGGGCTCTTATGCATGTTCATAGTCTTCTGTGTAATCTCAAAATTTGCTGCAGAAGATTGGAAAGCCTCCAAAAAAAGGCTTAAGGGAAGGAATAAATATGTGAAAAATCCCTTTGTGCAACACTGGATTTCTCCCAAGAATTCAAATTGTACTGCCTTTCTGTAAAACAACAACAGCAACAAAAACAGGGAAAGGATATTTTAGAAACTACTTTTTATTCACTCTTAAACCTTGAAATGACTGTATCTAAGAAAAAAGTATGCTAAAATTGTTATTCATGAACCAGATACTCGCATGTTTGACTAGATATGGCATATCGGTGACTCTTGTCTGTAGAACCTAAATGCTTTTCAGCTGGCACACACATAGTTACATTTACAGTACAGTGGTACCTCTAGTTACGAAGACCCCTCCTTACGAATTTTTCAAGATACGACCAGCTCCGGCCCCAAAAATTTACCTCTACTTGCGAACTCCGCCTCTACTTACGAACTGGATCTGCGGCCATTTTCCCTGCTGCCACGTGGTCGCAGCTTCCTGTGGGCGAGATCGCGGTAGCAAGGAGACATTCAGTGAGGCTTGTGGTGTGTTTTGTGGCGTTTGGAAGGTTTTTGAGGTTTAAAAATAAAATGCATATGTTTCAGAACTGTTTAGCCGTATTTACATTGAACCTTATGGGGGAAATTTACCTCGTGGTGCGACCAAATTCGGAGGGCAGAACGGATTAACCGTATTTACATTGAACCTTATGGGAAACTTTACCTTGACTTGAGACCAACTCGAGTTGCAACCAGAGTCACGGAACGGATTAAGTTCGTAACTAGAGGTACCACTGTACGTCCTTTCCTTTTCTCCAAGCTAAAGCTTGAGATAATTTTGATGTGTGGTAACTGCTGAAAATAGCAGCCCTATGTCTCTTCTTCTTCTCTTCTCTAACGTACATCTTAACTTCAGTAATTGTAGAAGAAGAGATATTTGTACCTTTGCAGAAAAGAAAAATAAAAGATGGGGGCCTGCAATTTTTGACAGCTTCTGTTCATCTCCCACGATGTCTAGTTCTGGTCCAAATACTTAGTTAATCTACATATTGTATATTAACGGAAATTCCATGAGATCTACATCTCTTTGTTTTCTGTACAACAAAGAGGATAACCAGTCTTTAAAACTAGATAAAACTGTACAGCGCTAGAATGGTTCAGTATGTTGCTATGTAATATATTACATAATCATTTTACACACACACACACACGCGCGCACACACACACACACACACACACATATATATATAATAAAATTTTCAATCATTCATTCAGGAGCACTGAAATAATCTATAGTACTGTTAACTGTGATTTTATACTGGTTGTTATTTCAACTCAGTACTTTTAATTTCTGTCACTTAAAATTGATCTTCTGTCATAGATGAAGAAACTGAAGATCTGTATCTTGTGGATTTCACTCAGAAGATAATTGACAAACAGAGAGAAGTACAAGAACTATGTACCAGTGAAACTACCAGAAAAGCAATGGGGGAGGAGAATAGGGAAGAAGAGAGACTCTCTGAAACAGAGATCCCACCTCCACAGGACCCGAATGAAGAATGGTTGGTGATAGCACTATTGTGTATTATGTGGCTTCACTGAATTCAGATGAAATAACCTGACTTATCAAAACACTCTCTCTCCATTCACTCTCTTTCTCTCCCCTTGCTGCAGTGAGGAGCTACCAAAAGTTCCCCCTCATGCTGGAATAGGTGTTATGTGAATTGATAGCCATTTCAGTTTATTTTTTTTATATAATTTTTATTAAAAATTTTAAGAAAGAAGATAAAAGCTAATAGGAACTAATATAGAGTGAGAGAAAGAAAAGAAGAAAAAGAGATCAAAGAAAGAGCTAAAGATGCAAGAAAGAGAGGAAAAAAGTAAAATGAAAATAGAAAAAGAAAAGAAAAAATACAAAGAAGCAGCTTCTGATTTTCTTTACAGTAGTTATAAGTACATTTATAAATTTACCTCTTGCTCTATGGTTACAATGTAACTCTCTTTTTCCTATAATATATCTAATCACCAAAACCATAAATCATAAGTTCTTTTTTTTTTTTTGCTTGTTTCATGCAAAAAGTCTATAAGAGGTTTCCAGTCAGCAATAAACATAGAAATACCCAATTCAATTTAGATTGTAGCTTTATTATAATACATTTGCACTGCTAGTCCCCTGGAAGTTATGTATCAAGTTTAACTGGACTGCTAGTTATTCTTTTGACAGCAATAATCATGTTAAATTGTTATACTTTTGAAAAGGTTGAAATTAATTTATCTAAGTTAAGTTTGCTTTTCATTTTAGGGTTGATTATGTGGATTCACTAGGCCGTTCAAGACGATGTATGAAGAAAGATTTGCCACATCTGCTACAAATGGATAAAGAGCTCCAGGGAAAGAGGTAAAGTTTATTCTAGAGAAAAGTATGTAAAAAACAGCCATGTTTTATAGGGAAATAAGAAAAGAATGGATGCTTGGATTTTAATTGAAAATGTACATATGATAACAAGAAGTAATGCAGTCATTATTCTTCCCTCTCTTCTGCCCAAAATGATAAATGTTCATGAGGAATCTAATAGACATTTGGTCAAGTAATACCTGAATTCTTAAAAATTAGAATAGATTCTATTTAAGTGCATGATTTCTATACCTATCATAAATATTTACTGGCTAAAATTATTGAGAGCCAGTATGATATAATGGTTAAGGTGTTGGACTAGGTCTGGGAAGAGACCTGGGTTCAAATCCACCTTGAGCCATGGAAGCACATTGGGTGACATGCAAAGTGCCTTGAGCACCTAGAGAAAGGCAGAATACACAAATAATTTATTTTTGTATCTTATAAATCTTTATTGGCTGAAATGACTTGCTTTTGTTCTCTTAACACAGGTAATAGTTTCATAGTCTTTATAGTAACTCATCAAACTGGTCTAGATCTGAAGTTACGTGTTAGTTTAAGAATAAGGAAACTAGAAATCACAAAAATAATGTGGAAGGTCTCACAAAATGGTTGCCTACGTTGTAAATGACAGTTGGCAGCATTTCTTGAAACATGCTGCTGAAAATTCTAAAAAATAAGGAATGTTCTCTGTGGCACTATTGTAATGTATTATTTGCAGACGTATCCATTAAGCAAGTGTTGGGCTTCAGGGTTTAGTGGCTACACAGACCACGGGCAACTGAGCAGGGACTGATTAGGCTCCTGTCTTTATAGCCTTTATAGCTTATATAAACCACCTTGCCTCTGAAGATGCCAGTCACAGTTGCCAGCGAAACATCAGGAAATCTGTTGCCTAGACCATGGTCACTAACCCTGAAGCCCAACACTTAATTTTTTTTTTTTTTAATCTGCGCTCAGTCATTACTGACTCTGCAGTGACTGCTTGGACGAGTCCTTGCAGTTTTCAAGGCAAGTGTTTCGGAAGTGGTTTGCCAGAGCCTCCTTCCTAGGGCAGAGTCCAGCTGGCGAGCGCAGGAGGCGGGGTTTCCGTTGCTTTGCGCCCTTTTCGGGTGCGCGCGGTTTTTCGCGCTTACCAGCAACTGCTCCCAACTCTTTTTTTGCAAAGCGCCGCCAGCATTTTTCCTCCCACCGGAGTGAGAGTCCCCATTTATCTACTCACGTGAGTTTTCGACCTGTTGGGTTGACAGGAACTGGGGAGGAAACAGGAGCTCACCCTGTTTAACGTGAAGGCTGGACTCGAACCGCTGAAGCGTCAGCCATTTCTGGCCGGCAACTTTCAGCGTCATTAAGCCACTGCGCCACCACGTCCCCCAACACTTAAATAGCTTGACAGTATTTCATGGCTGGTATCTCGTGGGCAGTGTTGGGCTTCAGGGTTTAGTGACCATGGTCTAGGCAACAGATTTCCTGATGTTTCGCTGGCAACTGTGACTGGCATCTTCAGAGGCAAGGTGGTTTATATAAGCTATAAAGGCTATAAAGACAGGAGCCTAATCAGTCCCTGCTCAGTTGCCTGTGGTCTGTGTAGTCACTAAACCCTGAAGCCCAACACTTGCTTAATGGACAGTATTTAAGCAGTTGACCTTTTTTCAGTAGAACTGAATGTTAATGTGTCCTGATGGAACCTATTATAGTATCATTTCTGTTCTTAGATAAAAGAATTGAAAATATATAAAGTTGGGCTTGTAATGTTCCATGAAATAGTACTTACCTTGGTTTTTTAACCACTGTCTCTTCATATTTTGGTCAAACTAGACATTTTAGGAAAAATAGTCTGTAAGTTAATAGTGTTGAAAAAAGGCTCATTGTTCAAATATCTCTATAGCTAAATAGCAGTAATAAACAATTTTGAAACATAAATCTATATATTTGCTGATGAATGTACCTTCCAATTGATCTTCCTTTCAAGATACCATCTTCTTATTAGAGAAGTGTAGACTTGGAAGAAAATACATTTCCCAATTTTTTCTTTGAATAAGCCTCATATGAGCTTTTTTTCTTAGAATAATTTTGGAATTCTTATAAAACAGAGTTTGAAGCCACTGTTTAGCTGCACTTGATGTCCTCAAGGCAATTTCTGGCAATACATAATTGTTTAAGATAATGTTAGTATTGAAGAAGGCAGTGGCAAACCTCTTCTGAAATCTTGCCAAGAAAACTGCAGGAACTAGTCCAGGAAGTCATGAGGAGTTAAAATTTACTAGAAGGCAGGCACCAAAAAAATAAAAAAATAAAAAAATGTAGTATTAAATAATCCTTTATAATGTTGAATGTATAACTTAAATACAAATTTGTTAGCAAGGTAGAATCTAGTCTGCTGATGTTGTTCTGTCAGCAGATGTCTAGGTACTGAATGTTGTCCAAAGTCATGTAAATTGAAACTTTAAAAATTTTAATATTGTAAACACATTAAAGAATACAGTTTTACAAGCCAGTTTATTTATATGTATGTATGTATGTATGTTATATTAAAAAGTAAAACAAGTTGAGAACTGGAAAGAATGTATTTTCATAGTTTCATAGTGCCTTTAATGTCTAGTTTATTTTTAAAAACTATTTTCCATAACTAAAACCAGTTGAGTGTCCTTTTAATTGTTTCATACCTACACGGTATTATACAAACCAACGTTATTGGTATCTATTCTACAGTTGCTTTGGCTTTTCTTGCACTGATATTAAACTTTTAGATTGGATATTGTAGTGTTGTTGGAATTGCTACAGAGTTTGGGATATTCTCCCGTATACCACTTCTCAGTTCTTAAAGAATGCTTTTTTCTGATTCAATTAGGCCAGTGACTGAAGAAAAGACTCTGCTGTCAGAAGACATGAGAAGGGAGCTTCAGCGTCAGGAATGGGAAAGAGAAGAAGAAGAAGCGCTAAAGAAACCAATGGGTCCAATTCATTATGAGGACATCCGAGAAAATGGTATGCTGATTTCCTGTGATTCACATCTGGTTTAAAAAATATCATATAGCTTAATATCAGACTAGATTCTCTTCTCCTTGGTTAAAGTATGTTTTTTTAGAGTGATAGTGCCCATGCAGAATTGTTAAGCTGTTATATTAATCATTCACTAGTGGAAAAATGAGAATCAGTTTGGTGTATGGGCTAGAAACTGGGAGATTTGTGAGTTCTAGTCCTGCCTTAGACACAAAGCCAACTGGGTGACTTTGGGCCAGTCCCTTGGAAGAAGGTAATGGCAAACCACTTCTGAAAATCTTGCCAAGAAAACTTCAGGTGCTAGTCCAGGAAAAATACAGGTAGTCCTCAAGTTGCGACCATTAGTTCAGTGACTGAAGTTACGACGATGCTGAACAAAGGGACTTACGACTGGTCCTCACAGTTCCAGATGTTGCAGCACTGCTGCGGTCATGTGAACAAACTTTAGGCGCTTGGCAACCAGCTCACCCTTACGACTGGTTGCAGCATCCAGCAGTCACATGATCGCCATTTGCAACTTCCATGCTGGCTTCCCGGAAGCAAAGTCAATGGGGAAGCTGGCAGGAAAGGTCAACCCATTTGTGAAACTCTCTCCCCCAGTCTTTCTTCACTCACACATGCCCCGCTCCCTCCTTTCCAGGCCTCTCTGCACTGACACCCACCAGCACCCTCCTTTCCAGGCTTCCCTGCCTACACTTGCATGTACCCTGCACCCTCCTTCCTTGGCCTTCCTGACCTTGCACTGCACCGCAGCACCTCCTCCCATAAGTTGTGTGTAGCCTGCACTGGGCCTCCCCCACCACCCCGTGTCACCCCCACACTCCTTAACTGGGATTCCCACTTCTTCCCCCTTAATGACCCACATGTCTTGGGTTACGATGACAACCTGGATTGCCATTGCTGAACAATGCAGTCACATGACATTGCACTTTACCACTGCATCACTTGCACTTTACCACTGCATCACTTAATGATGGCAATCCCAGTCCCAATAGCAGTCGTAACTCGAGGACTGTAGTAAGATTAGGGGACTATTCAAATTTGTATTACTGATAACTATATTGCCCTATACTCTGTACTTAATCAAAGAGTGGAAATCCTAAGTCTCACTCTAAGCCTTCTGAAAATAGAAGAAAAAATATAAATACAAAAAGAAAAGGTTAAAGGTGCTGTGTTGTAAGTTACTATGTATACATTTAGAAATAAGATAGATGCAAACTAGTATAAATCTGTCTGTTAAAGCATTATTTGGGGCAATGTTGACTGGGAATCAGAGTATAGTTCAACAGATTTAGAAGGCATATGATTTGAGAAGGCTATTGTAATGTAAAAATTATTCAGAAATGTTTGTCTTTGTATTGATATATAATCTTGGAGAAAAGTTGTAGGTCCATCTTAGAATCCACGCTGACCACTCAGAATAGCCCAGGTTCAGTTCCTGGCATCTTCTGGTATTATTGGAAGAATTCTGGCCTGAAACCCAGATAGCCATCACTGATATTAAAGGAAGTCCAGGAATTATAGCATATTATGAACTCTAATATGGTGCAAAATATCTTTCAGAGGCCCGACAGCTTGGTGTTGGTTACTTTGCATTTGCCCGTGATCAGGCTTTGAGAAGAAAACAAATGGAAACCTTAGAAATGCTAAGAGAGCAGGTATGATGTTTAACAGTCTACCAAGTATGGGAAATCTCCAGATGTTCTGAACTGCGTGTCCCAGCATCCCTCATCAGTGGCCAGGTTGACTGGGGCTGTTAGTAATTATAAGTCAGCAACATTGGAGAGCCATAAATTCTCCATCCCTAAACTTATGATGTGAAATATCTGAGCTTTTCTCAGATGTTTCTGTCCTCTATCCTTGGTGAACTGTGTCTCTGAATAACATAAATGAGATGTGATTTTTTCCCAATCCAAGGGACACATTTTCTAGCTGATGGACTAGGGAGTGCACATATATACTTGTTCTGTGAACTGCAGAAGGGAGCTGCTATAATTCTCCCACCTTTAAAATGGCTATTTAATACAGGTAGTCCTTGACTTACGACCACAATTGGGACTGGAACTTTTGTCGCTAAGTGATGCAATTATTAAGTGAGTTGCACCCAATTTTACGAACTTTTTTTGCCGCGGTCGTTAAAGAAGCACATGGCCGTGAAGCAAATCCAGCTTCCCCCATTGACTTTACTTGTTGGAAGTGCCCTGGAAAGGTCACAAATGGTAATCACATGACCCTGGGAAGCTGCAGTCATCATAAATACATGCCAGTTGCCAAGCGCCCAAATTTTGATGATGTGACCATGGGGACGCTACAATGGTTGTAAATGTGAGGACTGGTCATGTTTTTCAGTGCTGTTGTAGCTTCTAATGGTCGTTAAATGAATAATCTTAAATCAAGGACTACCTGTAAAAAGGGAGGAACATGAGGGACCCAAATAGGATTGTTTGGAAGGAAATGTAAATCTCCTTCACTCCATCTTCTTATGCTCCTGTCCCCTCAGTTGATGGATAATCAGCTGGATTATCGAGAAAAAGGGATCAGATTGCTCAAGGCTGCTATGCCAGGCCTATAAACAGAAGCAGTTGTTGTAGTTGAATCAACCAGTAGCAATACAGATTTCACCATAACCACATAGAACACGTGTAATAAATCTATGCACATAATAAGTTCAGAGGTAAAGCGTTCAAATGAAAAAGTTTACATCGGATAACAGTTTGAGGGATAAGTTTAATTATAGGAATAAATTATGGAATTAAAATTTCACAGGTTTGTTATTTAAATACTAATTTCTTTTTTAAAAAAAATGCTTTTCAGTTACGTAGTTGCAGTGAAAAATAGTGTGCATTCCAATACAAATTCTTTGACTGCCTATGAAATAGAGTTTTCTTACATTGTGGTAATGGAAAAGATAAAGCTTGAAACTCAAAAGTATGGGAGGAAATGGATAAAAAAAAATAGCATCTGTCTATGAATATCTGAAGAGAAAATGAATTACTATTGTATTGCATTTCTTCAGACCATCGATCAAAGAGCAAAACGTGAACATTTAAAGGAAAAACGTAAAGCTATTTTGGAGGCCAGGTTGTCTAAGCTTCGAGCAAAAAAGCGCTTAAAAGATGGTGACACAAAGGAAAATGGAGGTACTTTTTGAATTACTTCCTTTAAATTTAAAAGCAGTTTTGGAAAATGTACATATTTGTTTAGATTACAGTCTCTCTCTTATTCACTGAAAACTACGAATTTGACTGTACTATATTATAGCTTGTTCCAAACGGTTTCACAATCTCATTTTTTCCAAATCCGAAATGATTAAGAGTTGCAATATTAGGGAAAGATATATTGTGATAGCTTGTGCACGTGCATTAAAGAAGCATGATGATGGATTAGGACCAGACTTGATTTTTCTAGTTCAGACACAGCAATAATCCACAGTGGCAATAGTCTGGAGTTCATAATCTCCAAACTATTTAATTTTTCAGATAGTCAGAAAATATTGCTTTAATTATATCAGTTTGGATAGTTTCTGTTCCTGGCTAATATTAGCGCTATTTTCATCACTAATAAACTTTTGAAAAGCTGGTGAAATTGATGAAAGGAGGAGTACTGAATATTTTTATCTTTGCTAGTTTCTTCAGTTTTACAATATGGTCATTCCAGGATATGTTGCCAAGTCATATCATTTGTTCTGCTTCTTGATATCACTTGAAATGTAGGTCTTTTTTCTTTACTCAGCCATTTCTCCTTCTGGCTTACTCTGTAATAACTTTCTTTCAAGGAGGGGAGAGGTAATATCTCAGTGAGATGTTTTACTGTGATTAAATCATTACATGAATTCGCTTACTGTGATATGGCAATATCATATCCATTTATCTCATCCATTTACCTCATCCATTTATCCCATGCGGTGCCTAAAATCTGTGTGTGGTTCTCCTTCGAAACAGAGGAAGAGGCTGTAGAGCCAGTCCTGTCTTCAGTCAAGCCCACTGAACTGCCAAGAGTTTCTACAGAAACTAGAAGAGTAGAAGTTATCATTCAGGAAAGGAAAGATACCAAGCCGGGCGTGCCCTATGTTCGTGAGTGGGATAAAGGCAAAGGTAAGAAGCTGCACCAGACACGGAACTCTTTCAACTGTCAGCACGTCAAGAATTATTTGGTTTAAACCATGGTGGCTTGGCCCATGGGACCCCCAGCGCTCTCTCTTAACTCCCCCAAAACACCCTGATAGTGCTTTGTCAATGTTTGACAGCAAAATGAATTATTTTAGCAGTGTATTTTTTCCTTGATTTGGAGGGTGGGGGGTGGTGATATTGAGGCAGTTTCAAATTTTGCCAACGGAAGGCCTTTCTGTAATCCACTAGCAAGTTGGGAGGCTGTTACAGCCCATGACTAAGCAGAATTTCCCCAATCTTGGCTTAAACTCTGGTTGGGTCATTAGCATTTCAGGCAAGAGACTCTCGTGTCCCTACATAATACAGAACAAACCAGTCTATTCATCCAGACATCATGGAAAGGTTATAGCTGCACTGTAGAGCTGCTTCTCTTTCATGACCCTCCCCAGACTATTAAATCGTATTGCAAATGTGAATAATTTGGGTGACTTCAGTTCTGTCTTTTCTGTTTTCAAGGTTCTATTAGGGTAAACAAAATAGGACTATCTTAACAAAAGTAAGACAGATTATTGGGGGAAGGTTTCTTTTTAAGAAATAACCTTTACTTTTATAGTTTCATAGAGCTTGAGCTGAATTAAATAGGAAAAAGCAAGCTGAACTTGATATTTTTTCTCCTTCCCATTAATAGAATTCACTTTTGGACTCTGGTCAAAGAAGCAGAATGATCTCAGGAATGAACGAGATCCAGAGTTTGCACCACCTTCTGCTTACTTTGTCAATCAAAACAAAGCTCATGATTTTAAAAGCCAAAATTGGAATAAATCTGGATCTTCCTATGAAAAAATGGAACACAGTCTTACAAGTAATTTGCCATCTACATCAACTGAGACTCACAATACCAACTCACAGAACAATCACTTCATATCCACTCAGGCACATGAGATGGGAACGTCAAACCAAGAACCAGTTTACCAAAGTTTGGATGATATGCTCTCCTACTATAAGCAAGTCACATGAACCCTAGATGCTGTTAGCAAAGCTATTTGCTCCCTGATGATTAAAAAACTCTTGCTAGGATAGATATCAAATCATTCTATGAACAGGAATGAACCTTCCTGCAATTCTCTTCTTTCCATCATTTCTAATATTAAAGAATTCAGTTTTAAAGATACAGTCTTGGTCTGAAACTTCATTTCTTCTTTAGGCACACAAAAAACCTGGGTATTATCAGGTTTTAACATTTTAATAACGTTCCTCATTTAATTAATAAGGAAAGGTTATGATAGAGCAAGAACTACTATAGAAGAAACTTAAGCTATACATCCTTCACCATTTGCCCAATTATTTGGATTCAAGTAGGGATGGTGGGCAACTTTTGCAATTTAGGGACTGCAATTTTTTTTTAAGCTTTAGAAGCCCACAGAAGGAACATTGGAAGAGACTGGGTTGAAAAGTTTGGTCCTTTTGTGAGAGGTTTATTTATTTATTTGATTTATTAAATTCATATCCTGGCGTGAAGGCAGTATATCTAACATTCTCTCCCTCAATTTTTGCCAACATCTTTGTGAAATAGATTGGACTGAGAGTGACTGGTAAGCTCTCATAGCTAAAAGTGAACTTGAACATGGGTCTCCCCAGTCCTGGTCTAGCAACATAACCGTGATACCCCATGGACTCCCATGCCACCATCGGTTTCTCCGTAACCTGTCAGTGCTGCAAGATTGCAGGAGCTGCAAAATTTCAGCTGGAAGCCGTTTCTGATATGGGTTATCCTTCCTGAGATACCATCTGCTGCCATGTTTCAGGTGACACATGCTGTCTTGGGTAGAGGGGGTCAGACAACCCCCTGCAGGGTCATGCAGAATAATTTGTTCAGTATCTGTTAGACTAAATCACTCGAATTTGCTCACAGTTGGACACTAGCCTTGTTGCAGGTCCGGAGGAGATGCCTAGGGAGGAGTCTTGCCCAGTTATCTGGGAATGGTTTGAACCTGTTGGGCCTGAAGTGGACAGGGTCCTTGGGACTGTGAGCTCAGCCACCTGCTCTTTAGATCCATGCCCCTCCTGGCTGGTTAAGGTGGCCCAGGGGATGATGTGTGAGTGGGTTATAGCAGTGGTAAATTCTTTGAGTGAAGGGGTTGTTCCATTACCTCTTAAGGAGGATTTGGTTTGCCCCCTCCTCGAGAAGCCATCGCTGGACCCCACTATACTGGACAACTTTTGTCTAGTATCTAACCTCCCCTTTTTGGGGAAGGTGGTTGTGCAGCACCTTCAGAAAACCCTGGATGAAACGGATTATCTACATTCTTTTCAGTCAGGATTCAGACTTGGGTATGTGTCAGGCCTAGCCCAAGGAACTCCAAGAGACCATGTAAATTCAGCCCAGCAATGTTTATTAGCTACAACCTCTAGCAAGAATCTTCCCAGACTGAAACCCCAGCTCCCAAGTAATGCCACAACATTGTGAATTCCTCAGGGAGGTGCCAGTCTCATCCTCTTATATTTCCCACGCACCTCAGGAGATGAAAGAAAATGTTTTTCTCCCTGAGCCTGGCCTTCATAATTCCATTCCATCACAGTATGGGATGGAAACGGCATAGGTCACACTTTTGGATGATTTCCAGCATAGATGGGATGGGGGTTGTGCATCCATTGTCACCCTACTTGACCTCTCGGCGGCTTTCGATGCTATCAACCATGGTATCCTTCTGGACTGACTCAGAAGATTGGGGTGGGTGGTACCATGTGCTGATTTGCCTCCTTTCTTAGGGGTCAGTTCCAGTTGGGGTTGTGGGGGGGAGAGATCCCACCCTCAGCTCCTGTTGTGCTCTCTCCACTCCTATTCAACATCTACATGAGGCTGCTGGGTGAGCTTATCTGTCGCCAGGGGGTGAGGTATCATCAATATGCTATGATACTGTGACTTGGACGAAGAGCTTCAGAGTCGTGGGGAGAAACATTTCCTCAGCCCACAGCCTGAGCGTGGGAAAGTGAAGAGGATGAGACTGGCACCACCCTAAGGAATTCTTAGTGTTTAGTTGCAGACTTTGGGAGTTAAGAGTTAGTCTGGCAAGATTCCGTCTTGCAGGTGAAAGCTAATAAAGTAACTGAGCTGTTCCAGTACTGTCTCGTGGAGTTTCTTGGCTGAACCTGACAGACACCCAACTATACATTTCTGCCCCTTGCAAACTAAGCAATGTCGTGGATGTCTTATTCCAGTGCCTGGAGGCTGTGAGAGTCTGGATAGGGAACAACAGGCTTCAACTGAACCCTGGCAAGACTGCGTAGCTTTTGGTTTTGGGGCCCACCAGTTCTAGGACTATACCATCTTTGGTGCTGGATGGGGTTGTACTGCCCCAAACAGACCCTGAGAGTAATCTGGGGGTTCTCCTAGACTCACAACTTGCTTGAGGAGCAGGTTCCAGCCATGGCTAGGACGGCCTTTGCTCAACTTCATATTGTGCATCAGTTGCGCCTGTTCCTTGATCGAGGTCCTCTACTCACAGTCGCTTATACCCTAGTCACCTCCCGTTTGGACTACTGTAATGTGCTCTACATGGGGCTGCCCTTGAAGAGTATCCAGAAGTTTCAGCTGGTGCAGAATTCAGCAGCACAGGCAGTTGTGTGTTTCCAGAAGAACAAACGTTACATCTCTGCTCCGTGAGCTACATTGGTTACCAGTCTGTTTCTGGGTCCAATTTAAGGTGCTGGTTTTGATCTTTAAAGCCCCAGTGGCATGAGACTGGGTTATTTGAGGGACCGCCTCTCCCCAGTTATATCTACCCATCCCACCAGTTCCAGCAGAGGGGGCATGCTGCAGGTCCCAACAGCTAGGGAGCTTCATTTGGTGGATCCTAGGTGGCAGACCTTTTCTGCTGTGGCCTGTGATGGAATGGAATTATGAAGGCCAGGCTCAGGTAGATAAACATTTTCTTAGCTCGCCAGAACAGCGTGGGAGGAACAAGAGGATGAGACTGGCACCTCCCTGAGGAATTCACACTGTTGTGGCTGGATGACTCTGGGAGCTGGGGTTTCAGTCTGGGAAGATTCTTGCTAGAGGTTGTAGCTAAAGTTGCATTATAACACCCCATCACATGCTAGGCATTTCTGTTAGTGCAGACTAGTAAAATCAGTTGTACGCTAACAAGGAAGCTAGCATGGAAAAGTACCAGCAACAACATGGGGTAAAGCCTCAAATTTCAGGAGGCAAGCCCCCGCAGCTTGTCACGTGCTCAATCAAAGCACATGATCCCTTGCGCTTCATGTATTACCATATATAGTCATGAGCTTGTATTAGGTAGTGTGACGTATATATGCTTAACCCAGCCCTCTGATGTACTCAATAAAAGAGGTTTCCAGACTCCGGTCTGGGCGCTCTCACCCCCCTCGAAGGAGAATCAGTTTGGTGTCTTCTTTCCCCTCACTCGTGAGAGGCCCGCTGTAACTGCGTGAATGTTACAAGCTAATAAACATAGCTGGACTGAATTGGCATTGTCTCTTGGAGTTCCTTGGGCTAGGCCTGACAGGCCTCTGCTTTATGGAACATCCCCCCGAAGCATCCCTTTTAACTTTCTGGGAGTCCCTCAAGACTGGTTGTGTCATCAGGCCTGGGGTCCCAGGGGACTGGTGAAAAATTGAGATGGCTCCCGTGTAAATAACGCCTGCTTTTCATCTAATCCCTTTTTTATTCTATTTTAGTTGTGTGCCTTTTATAATTTCAAAGTTTAATATTAATATTAATTTGTATGCATTGTTTTTAACTTTGCTTGTACACCACCCAGAGTCACTTGATTGTGAGGTGGGTGGCCATATAAACATGACAAATAAAATCTATAAGAAAGTAAGTCTAGATTCTGCTATATGTGATTACAGGTAGTCCCCAGGTTAAGAATGCCTGGTTTACGGACAACCCATAGTTAAGAACAGAGCCTATTGTAGCAAAATTTTAGTTAAATATACAATGGTCCGAGTTAATACACAATGGTTTGAGTTATTACACAATACTACTTATACAGTATTATGCAATAATACTGTTCTGGCTTACATACAAATTTGATTTAAGGAAGATCTTGGGAATGGAACTCATTCTTAAACTGGGGACTACCTGTATAATATTTTTTGTTGTTATAGGCTTTATTTAATCATGTGAACATCTTTTATGATTAAACATTCACATATGATATCTTCATGCTACAAACAGAATCATTTTAAGTGATCGTTTCTGATTCTCTTAATTTCTATTTTCACCAATCTTCTGAACTTCATCCAGTGTTAAAGAAGCAAAATGTTCACAGATTAATATTACTGAATTTCCAGATTATTATTATAGAACAGCCCATTATTTTAAACTCATTTTGTGTTACTTTACTTATTTGGTTATATTATTCATTGGGATGCCTTGCAATAGTGAAGTAAAATGCAAGTTCTTCAGTAATATGCTCCTAAGAAAAAAATTATGAGTTCATAAGCTTGCACTGGCAGACAGGAGAGCATCAACAAAGCTAATGCCTTGCCTGACAGTTACTTACCACAGTGACTGTAAATAGAAATGTCTATTTTAGAAATCTAGAGTGAACTATTTTGTTATAGCCAACTACAGAAATGAAGAATTTTAATGGGAAACATATCTCACATTTATCCTCAAGAACAAAGCCACAAACTCCTCTTGTAATTCCTTAAACCTGAAATTCCTAACCCTTACTGTCCAGTAGATGGCAACAAGCTACTTTTAAAAATAATCACTGAGTATCCACAAAGTACAATATTTTTTAATTTTATCACCTATGTGGATTTTTAATAATTTAGAGTAGATGGGGGGAAATGGTTGGTTTATTTTTCTTAAGAACGGTAAAATAAGAGGTTAGCAGTGGGGAAACCTGAATTCTATTCCTACCTTAGACATGGAAGGCAGTTGGTTGACTTTAGGCCAGTCATTCTCTCTCTGCCCTAGGAAGGAGGCAATGGCAAACCATTTCTGAAAAATGTTGCCAAGAAAACTGCGGGGACTTGTTTGTGTAGTTGCCAGGAACCAAGACCAACTTGAAGGCACACATCCACTCACAGAAAGAGGTTAATAGGACTTATTAACAAAAGCTAATTTACCATATTTTTCCGACTATAAGACAATAAAAATCCTTACGCTAAAAACTGAAGGGCGTCTTATGCAAGGAAATAAGCCGAGGAGAGAACCACGGGGTTGCAAAACTGCCCATACTTTGTCTCTGCAAACAGGCTTCCTCCTATTGCTAGCCTCCAATCACGAGTGAAATAGCTTGACTCTGCAAACAGGCTTCCTCCAATCACGAGCCTCCAATCACGAGTGAAACTGCCCATACTGTCTCTGCAAACAGACTTCCTCCAATCACAAGCCTTATGTAACTGACGTCACCTGATGCTGAACAAACCAATTGGAGGAAGTCTGTTTGCAGAGACAAGCTATGGCAGTTTCACTTGTGATTGAATGTAATCAGTTATGCAAAAGAGCATGGAAATAGAGCTGCAGAGAGACGGTTTGGACCTCCTCCCACCAAGTGTATCAGGTAAATGTTACCTAATTACTAAATAAAAATGTGTTCTGCACTATCTTTAAAATATTGATTTCTTAATTTTGGGTTGGAAAAGGGGGTGTCTTGTACATGGGGGCGTCTTATTGATGGAAAAATACGGTATACTCTGGTTTTTCTGAAGTGGGCAGTTTCAGTAGAGTCTGTCCCATACAACAAGGATGGGTAACTATTTTTAATGCAAGACATCTCACCCCTGTCTTCCTTTCCTGCCAATACAGGATCTCTGTTGTTGCCAGATGCTTGCATGAAAGAGAAGCCAACAACAACTGAAGTGTGTATGTGTGTATGTGTCGGGGGGGGGGGAGTATGTCCCTAGCATTGCCAGTTTAATTGTTTTGCCATTTGCCACTTCTTGTTTTATGCTGTAGACCCTGCTACCTGCCTGAGGCAACAACCAGGAATGATTGAAAGAAACATACCTGAACTCTCCATGCTTGTGCCTTAATTAGGCTACTTCTGATCCATGGATGTTAAGAGAGAGTCATAAATCCAGGGGTGGTAGGAAATCCAAGTTCTGGTTTCAAGGTCTTATTTCTTTCCCAGTCCTTCCATAGCTATACCAAGGAGTGGATGAGGAAGATCTTGCAGTGGTGCTGTTTTATATGAATTCCCTATTCTTGCTGGTTTCATTCTGATTCTGCCTTTGCAAATATATCCCATGGAATGAGAGTATGCCATAAATTAGCTATGCTGGAGAATTTAGATATGCTATCTCTATCAACTGTTTCCATGAGCAGGGAAGAGGTAGAGCTAAGCCTAAGTGGAGGGCTCACTGGTTCTGCATAGTCTTAGTCTGGCTAAGCTACAGTATAGGAAAGCTCAGATCAGAAGCCATTGGTGTGGAGCAATAATGGGTTGCATGAAATTCCATACCATCATGATATGATGGTAACAGCATTACAGACTGCCTTGTAGTCTTTAGAATCTAGTATAATTTTGTGGAGATTCTTGGGTGAAGCATACAATAATCCTTGAGTCTGTTTCACTCTGAAAAAGAAGAAATGTGAGAATCTCTTATTTACGCAGAGGAGGAGATTTCCATGTGAGTTATCTAGGAGAGGCTTCATACTTCCTTTCTTTGATACTTCCTTTCTTTGCTCAGTGTATTTTCCAAGGATTGTCAGTGGTTTGAATTTCTGGCAGAGATCAGCAAATAAAAATCAGCAGAAGTTCTTCAATGGCACTTCTACAGTCTTATCTAGAAATGCTTGAGATTGTCTGTGTGCAAAGCATGTGCCCTTCTGTCTCTTTACAGCCTTTTCCCGAACCATTCAATATACAGGAAGCTATGCTATACTGCAGTGTTTCTCAACCTAGCATGGCTGGCTAGGAAATTCTGGGAGTTGAAGTCCACACATCCTCAAGGTTGAGAAACACTGCTATACTGTGTTAGACCATCAGTCCTCCCTGAATTTTACATATCCTGACTGGCACTAGCTTTCCAAGACTTCAAGCAACTCTTTCATTCCCTGCCTTACTGCCCAAAGATACCAATAAACAGACTGGAAACTTACCATTCAAAGTACATGCCCATTTCCTAATACTGGGCCCAAATGATCCTTGGAAATTCCCCACCAAATTTGTGAGGAGCAATAACTTCGTTCAAGAATTTCTCAAAGACAGAATTCCTCTTCAGCAGTAACAGCAGGGCTGCTGCCAAAAAAACCCAACGGGAGGACTCCCTCATGATATCTGCTGTTAGGATGAGAGTGTGGAAACCCAAAAAGGTCATAGGCTGCTTGAGAGGTGATTGTACAATGAAGAGAAGGCTATTTGCACATACACTCTGCCCTCATCTCTAAAGTACAGGATCAGCAAATGCCACCCCTGGAATTTTCTCCAGATGGGTGGTTCAATAGTCACCCCCCTAGGTGGAAAGAGCTTGCAGACACATTCAAACTAATGAAGCCTTATGGCTATTTTATTGTATAAACCCAGCCGTAACGATGCTGCACGCATTTTGCGTTCCTCTCTACTTTTTAATTTAAAGCAGCAGGGAGACTGGTTTTGTGTGCTAGAAACGGCTGACAGTGTCCAAAACCAATTCTTCATTTTCACCATTAAAGCATATGAGGCCTAACTAGCCTTTAGGTGAAGAAAGCGCCATACCAAAGAATCCGCAATGATAAGGTTCTCTGCTATTATGACATAAGAATGAATAACGGCATATGGAATGCAGGATGCTGCCATATCACCCACCTAATGCTGTGACTATTAGAACATCATTCTCATAACAGGTAATAACTCAAAATCTTCTTCAGTGAATTTCGGATTCAGTGTGAAATCCTGGAGATTTTCCTTAGGCTTGTTTTTGTTGAATATTCCATTCCAACTTGTGACCCCTGCAAGTGTGAATGCCCTCCTCTTGCTTAATCTTCTAAAGCTATAGAGCTGAAAATGCAACTCTCCCTGGTCTCATTGTTATAGAAGCTAGACCAATGGATTCCAAGGGATTCATTGTGTCTACTGGTTATTGTGTTATGTTCCTGACCGGTATCAGTTCTGTGGTAGGCCATATTGATGCCTGAAATATTTATAAGTTTCCTCACTTCCTTTTCAGAAGAAGTGATCTTAGAGCAAATAAATCTAAAATTTCTTTTTAGCATTGTTTATCCTCTCCATAACATTGCAAAGGGGTACCCAAGCAACAGGTTTTGGAATGTGATTCATGACATTTAAAGTGAGTTGAGCTTAGTTTATAGATAGTTGTTCTAAAGTATCTTTGGGCACCACAAATTATCTGTTTCTACTTCTATCTCCTGTCTGCATGTACACGCTTACCACTATTTGCAGTATGAGTTTATTACCAAAGATGGCCCAGGGAGCTGTGCACACATATTCCTTATTCTCACATGATATAGAGTTCAGTGAAAATGTTTTCTCCAGTAGAATTTAAAAAATAGCATCCAAATTGGTATCCAAAGGTAGCATGACATGGAAAGGATTGGCACATTGGCTCCCAGGACTAAGTCTTCTAGAGAGCACACGGTTACATGAAGTCTCTTTAGAAATGCTAGACAAAATGAACTCTAACCGCAAACCAGACATCTCTGGGTGGGAGGCTGAATTTATTTAGCCATTTCACTACTGAGGTGACCACCTCTAGTCTGCCATAGATATCCAACTGACATAAAACTTAGACTGACAGGTTATTAGTTCCAGTTGAAAGTATACTTTCTAATTAAGAAAATTCTTCAGTTTCTATTTTCTAATTAAATCAATGGTAATTTATCTGTCACACTTGAACATGGACTTCTTTGGGACTTCTTACTGATGAGCATAAAGGCAATAAAAAGAAGGGCTGCTCTTGGTGAGGAGAGTTAAGACCTCTCTAATGCCATATTTTATTTCTTGGAGATGTTTCCATTCTTAAACATTTCACATCTTGTTCTTCAAGCTCCTTGCCCAAGCAGCTGACTCCAGGCTCACCACAATCTATGTCTTCTAAGATGTTTCTACAACTCCAGGTCTGGGCTTAAAATCCAAATGGTATTTGGATACTAGTCCAAACCCATTAGGTGGTAGCAAAGAGATGCTGAACAATCTAACTCTGTGCTGCCATTTCACGGTCATCTGGATTTTTGCCATCCAGATCTGGTGACAAAGAGTGCAAGAGTGTAGGAGGTATAGGAGTCAGCATTTGTTAGACAAGGAAACACCACAGTGTTGCTGATTGTTTTGACTGCATTAATAATAGTATACCATACTGGGGACAGAGCAATGAACTATATCTGAAAAGATCTTGTCTTTACTCTGTACCATAGATTACAGTTGAAGTTGGTCTGAACCTTAAATTATTTTGGATGGAGTGTGGGTGCTTCTGCCTAAGCTTTGGGTTCTTTGAATCTGTCCAAAACATATACCCTTTAGTTATGGCACTATTCTTTTCCTAAGTCCTTCTTGTGACACAGATTCTTAATAAATCCTGACTCACTCGTTTATATCTGGTTATATTTTTCTACCATTTGAAAATCTTTCCTACTCTGTTGAGAATCTCACCTTTCTTTACCTCCTTATTGTAGTTTGGCTAGTGCTAAGTTCTCTGAGCAGGTACTAAGTTCCATGAAGTTCCCATGGCATGCTTTGAAGACACAGGATGCAGCAATCTGGTTGATGCAAACTAGTCTGGATATGCCCAGTGTCTGGGTGGAAGACCATTTGGGAACCTTTTTTTAGGGTTGATGAGCTCTTTGTACTGAAGGTAGGATATTAAAGAACAAATACATTTTTTTAAAAAGTCAAGTTAGCACATCATTCACTTAGCAAATGATACATTAGTCCCAAAGGTAATGGCACAGAGACATCTCTTTTACATTGTTCTCTTTATTTAGATCTTGCTACATCAGTGATGAAATGAATGAACTGGTGATATGAATGACCAAAAGGGTGACACAAAAAATAATCAAAAAGTTGATCAAAAGGATGAGCATAAATCTGATCAAAAGCCTGAGCACAAAGCTGACCATAAGAATGATCATAAGAGTGAGCAAAAAGTTGAACAGAAAGATGAACCAAAGAGTGAACAAAAGCCAGAGGAACATAAAGACCTTGATTTTGAGCAAATGAAAGCCAGAGCCCCAAAGCTTTTGGCTGATATGGTACAGATGATTATCACATGGCAGAAAATGGGCTTCCATGTGCCACGAGGTATCAAGAACATATTTGAGTTTACATGGGAAGAGCTCATAGAGACGTTGCCAAGGAAATCTTTCACTGGTTTATATTGTCCAGTTGTCAAACTCCTCCCCTATGACGAGGTTGAACTCTCCTCCCCAACTACATCAAGAATTCAAAAGGTGGGCATTATGCCCACAGGGAAGAGGTCTAATTATTTGACTTCATGTGAAAATCAGCCGATGCTCGTGAAATTCCAAAAGCGGTCCATCCATCTCCTGACGGAACTTCTGAAGTTAAAGATGAAGATAATGATTGATGCCGTTGCTGGTGAGACCACTTAGTTAAGTGTTGGTTTGTCTGCCAGAGCATTTTGAATTCTACCTGGAGAACCTGAACCTATTCAGGCAAAAGGTTCATCCGCTTTGGGCACAGTGAAGCTGCGTATGTGGGAAGGCGAAATGCAATGAGCATTCAAGTGCGTATAGTGCTGTTCTCTGCAGTTAGAGGGGAAAGAAGAGCTCTTCCTAATGACAGGGAGTGCTGCTAAAACATACTGAAACATGAATGATACTTGTGTGTGGCACGGGCAGAGTCTTTGGCCATTTGTAACATGTTCATTGATTGTCCATATAGAGGGCATTCCTGATGAAGGAACTAGTGCCAATAGAACTATAATGTGGACTGGAAACATTTTTCATGAGCCCTGTGCAATATTTTTGGAGAAAGATCAAAAGAGTAAAAAATAATTCTAGGAGTGGGGAGATGAGTTAATAATGACAAGACCGTAGCAAATAGTAGCTACTACAGTATTGCATGAAGGTAAATGCAAGGCTAATTTGGCAGCTACATTCCCCCACTCTGGCACCAACTCAGAGTGATACAAGAAACATTAGCTTCACTCTGAATAGGTTTTGTAACTTCAGTAATCTTATTATAAAACCAAATCTGACTGTACCATATCTTGTAATTATCATGTCCACTATGGGATTCCTTGCAGAAATGTCTGCAAAATCTGATACAGCTTCATCAGAATGACAACATGAGTGTCATAATGCAAACTCTGCCCCTTACCTCTTGTGCACATGATGCCACAACACAGGTAGAAAAGGGGCAAAGGTTGTGTTAAAATGCTTGTTTTATCATTTGCAATCCCTTCTCCCCTCCCTTTGTTCCCTGCAGTTACCTATGATTCCTTGATTAAGTTAGGGAAAGTTAAAAAAAAAGAAAAGAAAAATCCCACGGAAACATAGATATAGGAGAGCCAGTTAGTTAAGGTGCTGGCCTAGAAACCGGGAGAGTATGACTTGTAGGCTTGCCTTAGGCATGGAAGCTAGCTGGGTGACTTTGGGCCAGGCACTTTCTCCCAGCCCAACCCACCTCACAGGGTTGTTGTGGGGAAAATAGGAGGCAGGAGTCTTAGGTACGTTTGCTGCCTTGAGTTTTATATATACTTATACATATAAATAAATAAAAGGTAGGATTAAAAAAAATCTGATAATAAAATAGAAATGGGGCAGATAAGAGGCTTAACAAAGAACATTTCAACCCACTTCTCTGAAAGCATATTCTCCACCCAGGAACATTCAAGTAAACATTTCACACAGTCCTAATTCTGGCTAACCATGTCAGAAAAGTTTAGCCTCCTTAACTGTGAATTAAATAATGATGGGAACAATCTTCTGCGTTTATTGTACTTAACACCTCCTTTCAGACAGCTGCAAAGGAATTGCTTTAAATGTGCCTGGCCAAAGTTGCACTGAAAGGCAACTCATTTATCCTGTGAAAGTTCTTTCATGTTCCTACCCTGTGCCTGTGCACAAACCCTCTTCCGGCCGCACTTGGAATCTCTGCCTTTGCTGGATTCCTCCCTGTAGAAGAGAGCTCTGCCAACGCTCACAGGAGTGTCTGTGGGAGAGGGTTAAAAAAGTCAGGATGAAGGCCACATGATGAAAGTCCTGCCCTGATAACCCTTCAATTGAAGGGGTGGATCTTCCATCATGAATTCATGGCTGGCATCTTTTTTATTCTCCCCCCCCCCGCCCCGGATGTCCTTGCACACACAGAATGGTCTTGCTGTATGGTAGAAAATGATGAGGGGAAAGACCTGCTATCACAGTCTCTATCATACATTCACTGCCTGTAGACAACTGCTTCCAAGCATCAGGTGTTAAAAGACTCTGTATCCATCCATCCTCTCTCTCTCTCTCTCTCTCTCATCTGATTTGTAATCTGCCACAATCAGAAAGACTCTTGGTAGTTCACACATATCAGCTGAAATACAATACAACATCCACAGAAAAAGACTATAAAACTATATAAAAACTACACAGTAAGTCAGTTTGATAGTGTCAAAACATCCCCCCAAAGCTCTCCAAAACAACTCAATTTTTAATAGCTTCTGGAAAGCTGGGGCACATCACATTTTAGAGAGTGGTCTGTGTAGGCTCAGTCACAGAAAAAGCACACCTATGCCCCTCTCCTCTATCTCACAAAAGTTGGGCGTCACAAGCAGGTTCTCTGGGGACATCCAGGTTGGGTGAGTTGAACTGAGAGGAGGAGGCAATCTTGCAAGTATTTAATGCCAAGCCAGGTTGGGCTTTAAAAGGTCAGCATCAGCACCCTGAATTGCACCCGGAAACTAATGGCAAGCCAGTGAAGGGCCTGAAGCACAGGTGTCACATGCTCATCTCAGTGGGTATGTGTCTAGTACAATATAACTTCTTGCTTCAAGTTCAAATACTGGTGCTTTTTCATTCTTAATAAACCAAGTTCTTAATTCTCACAATTGTGGATTACTGGTGAATATGCTACAGCAGGTCTTTCCTGAAGCAACCATAGATTATTCTGAAACTAATCCTAACTATTATTATTATTATTAGATTTTTATCCTGCTATTTATTTATTTGTATGTATGTATGTATTTCAAGGCAGCAAACATACCTATACTCCCATCTCTTCTTTTCCCCACAACAACCCCCCTGTGAGGTGGGTTGGGCTGAGAGAACAACTGACCCACCAGCTTTCATGCTTAAGGCAGGACTAGAACTCGCAGTCTCCTGCTTTCTAGCCTAATGCCTTCACCACTACGCCAAACTGGCTCTCATTATGCTGATTATGCTTTTCCATGCAGAGTTTTGTTTATAAAACTGAATTTTTACTGGAATATATGGTTATTCTTTCATTCTTAGGTCCCAACTCTGAAGAGATTGCAAAACGATTCCTAGAAAGTGGTCAACAGCTAAGCCCCAAATCCCGGGAAGAGGCAGCGGAATTTATGAGAGAACCCAGGAGGAAAGGTTAGGGAAGAAACGGTGGCCACACGCATTTGGAGCCCTGGAAATTATTGTCTGCTGTTCCTGTTGTTGTAGTTCATGTACTTTCCTTGCTAGAAACTTGAGACATGGGTCAAGTTGGAAATGAGTCATGCAGATGCTATCAAGACTTCCCTAAACACTTCCAGAAGAGTTCTGGTTCTTTAACTGAGTAGCAGATGCAATTAGCTTATTACTGTCATCTGTTTTAAAGTATCTTGGCCTGTTCTTTGCTCTGTTCCTCAGAAAGCGACACTCTAGTGATGCAGGAACCCCGATTGATAGTAAAGACTCAGGATGGTGCACGTTGCGCAGAATGAGGTTACAAAATACCCTACAGAGGAAATAGGCTATATTGTCTGAGTGCTGAGGACAGGTGACATTTTAATGATCCTTCACATAAACACTCGTAATGTGCAATGGATTTTGCCAGGGCCTAGATGATGAGAAAAGACAAGATAATTTGGAGCATTTCCTTGGAGCACTTTCAAATGCAGGAAATGCAGTTAAGAATGCACTGGAAGGGAAAGGTTAATCCCCACCTTCCTCAGTGTTACCACAATCCTGAGTAGAATAATTCTCTTCCCACTTTTAAAGTAAATTCAGAGACAGGCAATTCATTTTGGTTGCCTTGTAGCAGATAGCTTTAAAGAGGTAGTTAAAGGGAATCCGTGGAGGATTGGTTTATGTGTGGCTATCAGGCAGTCATCATGTCTAAAGAAGGAAGAGACTTGAAGGATTAGCATGAGGGGAGCGTAGGTTTTTTTCTACCACGGGCCCTGCCCACCCCACCCTACATGCATGCTTTCTGGAAGATTTGACCCAACTATTTTTTATAGGTATGTCAAATGGGGCGAAATCTCTTCATGGTTAATGGATTTATCTATTTGTTAGCGTAGACTGGATTAACATGCACACACACACATACGCACACAGAGTACAGCAATACACATTTCTTTGATTCTATCTATAGCTTCATTCCCTTCCCCTTAGATTTTCATGCGGCTGCCTTGTCATTAAAGCTGGAGCTTATCACGAATACCAATAGTACAATGAGGTAAGCAATTATTCGTAAACAGAATAGTTGCCTAAAATTAAAAAAAAAAAAGGCCACGTCACAGGCTCATTTTTGCAGGATTGCCCTGGTAATGTGGTGTCCCATGTGAAAAAGAAAAATTCTCACGGTAATAGGATACTTCTTTCGGTTTGTACTTTGACTGACACCCCATTTTATAGGTAAGATTTAGCTTTTTATATCTGGCATTTTATTTCCTTCCAGTTTGCAGAAGGCGCTATTTGGCATACCTCTTTCTGTGACCGTATTAGCAAGTCCCATCTCCCCTGAATCAGACTCGGGAAATAACGGTTGCAGGCCCAGTATCCATTTCCAAGTTTGATTTCTGCCTCAAGCAACCCACAAATAACTCGTACCTGTATTGCACTCATGCCACACGGAGAACATGAGTAACCTTTAGTGGGCTCTGGGCTCCCTCTTCTGGCCGCCTCCATTTTGGTTCATTCCTGCCAAACTACTGCTGTCAGCCTGCAGTGGTCAGGTGACAGGATGCAAGGTGCGGGAGGGACCTCCTGGGAAGAGACCCTTAGGAAGGGGAGAGTCGCTTCCACAGGAATTCCCAAGCCATTTTCACCTGTGATACCCCTGAGGTTTTTCTTTAAACCCTGATTAAACAGAAGAAGGAGTAAGAACACAGAAAGATACCTGTGCGTTACTATTTTCAATAAAGCATGATTAAAACAAATCATGTTTTAGCATAATATGTGAATGCAGCAGAGTGTTGGGACCTTTTATTTAGCTGTGTTGCCAGTTGTTCCTCAGAGGTTAGTTGCCACATTTTAAGCTCTGGATCTAATAACTGTATATCTGCCTAATTCCCATCTCTTTTTCCCCTACTCCCATGTGTTTCATTTCCCTTTCTGTAATTCCCTTACATTTGGCAGTCCTCTTCCTCATTCTGCTGCCTTGGCTCTGAACTTTTGCTCTAGAGTAATATATATCACTTCAAGCAGAAGCCAGAAAGCTTTCTGTTAAGATGCTTCAGATTTCAATTCTTTTGTACTGAGTTTGGACAAAATGGCATCCAACCCCCTTCAAATTTAGTTGAAAATCCAGCTCAAAGAATTCTGAAAGCTGATTTCTACATCAGAGTAATTCATAGATTTTAATACAGTATCATACACTGTCTGAAGGCAAATTCCTCAGGTTCTGAAAGTACCCACGTGCCTGATTCTTTTGTCTGACAGAGGATGCTATCTTTGAAAATATATGAATTAAATTTTCACAAAGAAGAATGTGCTTTTCTGAAGGGCAGTCCTAGGCTGTATTTTCAGAAAAATCTCTGCAAAGTCAGTGGCACATTTCCATTTAACTATACCTAGAACTGTAGCCTGACTTGGCCATTCTGTATGTGTCTACTGAGAAGTCAATCTCACTGAATTCAGTGGAAAGTACACCCAAGTAAGGGACTGTAAATTGCAATCTACAATATAACCTTAAGATTGCAATCTCTCTTTTATCCACTTACTTGAAGGTAAGCACTGAATTCTCTAGGAGCTGTTTCTGAGTAAGTATTGCACTGAAAGTCATTTTGTTATCCTAGGTCTAAAAGTTAGCACAACAGTAGTGGCTAAATCCTGAAGAACTGTTAAGAGAACCCATATATTACCAGGCTGTGGAGACTGGAATCCACTAGCAGATTTCTGGGAGATATGAATGAAATCTGCAAGGACTTCTCATTTCCCAATTGTTTAACAATAAAAAGTCTCCCTTTTGCCCTGCAAAAGAAATCTGATACTGCAGAAATGAAGGAATCTGGGTTGGATTTCTGGATTTCTAGAATTCGGTCAGGCTATGAGCTCAGTTGATTTCTGTTTCTTAGAACAAATTCCTCGAATCAGAATAAAATGATGATGATAGTGATGATAATGATCCTAAAAATAACCATAATGCCCCTTAATTCTAATATTTAGTATTTCTATTTAGTTGCAAAGGACTTTTTTAAACTGAATCTGGGTGGAAAATGGATGAACTTTTTTGCCAAATAAAAGGACTAGCAGGAAGGTTTAGAATGTTTACCCCTCCCCCTGCATAATGATCAGAATCAGGATCCTCTATATTAGAATAAGTAAAAATAGAAGAGAAGCTGAATGGCTTGCATTTTATATATTCTGTACTCTGACCCTATTATTATTATTTCATTCTAATAGTGTCTGCAGGGTGGGGTTTGTTGTCTAGACCAGTGTTTTTCACCCTGTCAATATTAAGAAGTGTGGACTTCAACTCCTAGAATTCCCCAGCCAGCATGCTAGCCAGGGAATTCTGGGAGTTGAAATCCACACTTCTTAACTTTGGCAAGGTTGAGAAACAGTGGTCTAGAAGCTGCTTCTCTTACAGCACTTCCTGGAATGAGCAAATGACCATGCAGTGTTCCTTAGTTCTATGAAATGCTGAAGAAGATGCTACTTCTGGACAAAGAGCCCATATGACTGAGAGAATGGGGCATTTTCTAATCAAAAGGAAAGAAATATGCAAGTTTCTTTGCCACTTCATTCATTTTAAAAAGTTACTTTAATGTTTTTAAAAGCAAAAGAGGTATGCTAGCTTGGCTCCTTTTTCACAGATTGTCATCCTGGCATGAATCGAATGAGGACAAAGCACCCAAGTTCACTTCCAAGAGGATCCATGCCAGAATTTGTTTTATACTCCTAGTTTTGAAACAGATAGAACAGACAGGCATTACTGTTTTGGATACAGCTGCTCATGAGTCATTCCTATTGAAATATGATTTTTTTAAAATTATAATCAGGATTGCAGACTAGAACACACTTCAGTGACTGCTCATGAACCACTTGGAAAGAATACAGATTGAAGCCACTTCTTATGAATTTATTAATGTTAAATTTATTTATGGCCAAAAGGCCCAAATAGCAAGTAACAAATACAGTGTAAAATTTGGCATTAGATAAAATGGTTTAACAAGTAAAATATTTAGTAAATATTACATAACACACTTAAAACCCAGCTCATTGATGTGCTGCTAAAAACCTTGCTTTTATACCCAGAGTTAAAAATCTGGCTATTGCCTCTGTAATTTTAGGATCTTCATCTACAAGTAAAATTTTAACATAATCAGAAGTATCTCTTCCTGGTTTTGATTTTAAAATAGGCCCGATAACTTCCTACTGAAGACTCTTACAAAATTCACAATACAATAAAATATGATCCGCCATTTCAAGATCAATATCATTATGGGGACAGAATCTTTGAGAGATGGGGTTTTTTGAAATCTACCATAGAGCATATTTGATGACAACACATTTAATCTGGCTTTTGAAAAGGCTATTCTGTATTTACTTAAGTATAAATTATTAAGATATTTACGGAGCTGAAAAGTACATCTGTAATTAATTCCGAAAGTTATAGATAAACTCAGCACTTTGGCTTTTGCCATGAATTCCTGTACTCAATTATCCCATCATCTTGCTGATGTCATTCCCCTGGAAAACAGATCATCAGGATCAATGCCAATCTGACTAATCTTTTGGGTCACCTGTTTAAACCATATATTTAGTAAAAGAGTCATTTGGGATTTCCTGAAGCATTCCTATGAATTTAGGAATCAAACACGTCCTTTTCTGGATTTCTTCCTTTCTTTTTTCATCACTGAGACAATACACTTTTTATTTCAAAAATAATCTATTTTGCAATAATGCCATAAAATCCAGTTTCTTTTCTGCTTTACTTCAGCAGGACGTGGCGTGATCCCAGCAATGCCAGCAATTCCTATAACTTCCACCACCCAACTCATACAGCAAATGTCATTGTCCTGTCTTTGCTTTTCATTGACATTCAAAGAAGGCCAGCCGCAAAAGAGCTCAGGTAGGAACTACTGCAAGCATTGCTGAATGGTAAATATAATACAGGACTCAGAATGGGAAGAGGTGGAATAAGAGAGATCCAGGCCAGATATCCAGATGCCATTTTTTACATGTATTCAAGATAAATGCGTAGAGAAATAGCTTTTGACTGCTGTCATGTCATAATTAATACCTGCTATTCTATGTAATAGCACATTCAGTGAGTTTGCACCAACAGGGTTGTAAGCAAAACAGAGCCACAAAAAAGGAAGCATTAACATTATCTGGGAAGTTGCAGATGCACAGATAATCTTTAGGGTCAAAGGCTTTGGAGAGCACTTCACCAGCCCCCAAATCACACTGCTGAAGACCAAGTATTCAGTGGGATCCATGTGGGGGGGGGGGGGGATGTCAATGACATCAAAATAGCAGGTGCAAGTGAGTGATTGAAACTACTCCCATTTTTAACATGTATCACATGCATCCCATGGACATTAAAATAGTGCTTTGATTGCTTGGTTGCACCTGACATTTTGATACTGTTGAACCCCCTTCATATGCCCCTGTGAACATCCTCAGCAGCCACGGATTAACCTGAAAAGTTACTAAATATGATTTTTACAAGTAGAAAATTTAAAGTTCTAATAAATTAGAATATTTAATAAATAGAATAATTTATTGCTTATTGTTTAAGCAAACCAAGCTCTGTTAACTCTGTTACCTGTTTCTTCCTTCAAATCTTTTTAGAGTATGTTTGGTTACTCAACCAAATCTGACAAAGGCTTGATAGAAAAAAGTATTAAGTGACAGTTCTTTTTTTTCTTGATGTATTTAGAGAATGGCTTTGAGGAGCTATTTTTTTCATCTATATTTCTCAATATACTTTTACAGGTCTGCTTAAAATCAAAGGTGGTAGCAGCAGCACTGGTCAAGACAAAGAGTCACTTTTATCTGACAAATTTGACCCATGTCCTGAAGCTAGGGAGAAGCTCCGTGACATCTGCCATCTTATGTGAGCTTTTTCAAACGCTTAGGACAGAAGACGTATTATTTCTAACAACAAATAGCATCAGCTGCTTTCGCATTCTGCAGGCTCATAGAACTGCCTCAGTTCTATAATGATTTGGTACCTAAACTGACACAGTGGGCACCATCCATGAGGCAATACTATATGGAAATGCCAGTTGGGGTAGGCAGCATATCTGAATGCAGAGAAATGCTTAGAGAGAAACATACAGTGAAAGAACACGTGGACAAATCACACTGCCCAGCAACAGGGTTATAACATTTATACGTTATATAATATATTATATGATAAAACAATATGTTTCATCAGGGCCTGGAGCAAGGATGACCTGGCCTAGAGACCATCCCTATTACTAGGAAGAAAACAAACAAACAAGGCCACTTTCTTTCAGATATGCCTACAGATAGCTGTGGAAGTATATTGCCTTGTCCTATCTGGTACAACAGCAAAGAGCAAATCTAATTAAATGTTTGAGGTTTCAATGAAGCAGGTTCCTCCCAGATCCTCTCTAACAATGTTCTAATCCAGTGTTTCTCAACCTTAGCAACTTTAAGATGTATGGACTTCACTTCCCAGAATTCTATGCTATCTGGGGAATTCTGGGAGTTGAGGTCCACTCATCTTAAAATTGCCAAGGTTGAGAAACACTGTTCTAATCATTTGCATCTGATCTGGTACACCTGATTCTAATTTTAGCTACTTCAGGTAGCGATCAGTGTAGGGGTGTACTTTTTCCACATGCAAAATTTGAATGTATGTTTATTTAAATTACACAATGTACTACAAAATGTAAATGGTGTGTGATATTTATAATATCCCCTTCATCTATCAACATTGTTAAAATGAAGATCAAATATCTGTATGTTGAAATATGTTGAAACATTTCTGTGGGGTGTACTGGCATTTTCACATGACTGCACGTGATGGTGATTTCTTTTCCTTTCTCATTCTTTTAGGTAGAGGGGCAAAGGGGATTTTTATTGCCACAGTACTGTCTCCATACTCATACAACATACTGTTTGTAGTTCTTTTTCTGCAAAATCAGTTCTGAGAACAGGACTGGGGAGTCTGTGGCCCACGTGCATCTCCCAGCCCTAAAGAATGAGCAACTCAGTTTTGTCAACAAAATGGCTAAATTCAGAAGTAAGGATGGGATGGGAGCAGGAGACTATCTTTAAAGTACATTTTTAAAAAGTCCTTTTTCACCTTAATGTCAGCTCTTGTTTTGGCACTTAGCAGAAATGATTGACGTGTGAACAGAGCGCAAGGCCTCTGAGAGGTGGACTGTCAAATACTCATCCCCGATAAACACAGCAGAAAGTATATTTGATTGCAGTAGTAAATACATACATACAGCCCCAAATCAGTCTGAAAATGGAAGTTTAGGGCCATGTTTGGGCAGATGGGAAGTTTTAGGGGTCGAAGTGAGAGCAGTTTTCCTCCCAAACACCTCATACCCCATTCCAACTCTTAAAACATTTTCAAGTCCTATATAATGGCCTCAGAAATGTGATTTCAAGTCCTTTTAAATGATTGGAAGGCATTTAAAGATGGCAATAGAAGCCGTTTACCTCTCAGAGGCTTCCTGATATCATTTTCACCCTTAATCTCTTGCAATAATTGCTGAGAAATTTCAGATGGCCTCTGGAATCTGCTGAGTTGTGATCTCAGTCTCTCAAATATTGGTTTAGAGCAGTGTTTCTGAACCTAGGGAACATTAAGAAGTGTGGACTTCAACTCCCAGAATTCCCAGCCAGCATGGCTGGCTGGGGGATTCTGGGAGTTGAAGTCCATACAGCTTAATGTTCCCAAGGTTGAGAAACACTGGTTTAGAGTGATCTCTCCCTTTTTCCCCTTCATGGATCACTGCCTTGTCGTGGCGAAGGGGCTTGCGTAACTCAGTGAAGCCATGAGCTATACCGTGCAGGGCCACCCAAGACGGACAGGTCATGACAGAGAGTTCTGACAAAATGTGGTCCACTGGAGAAGGAAATGGCAACCCACTCCAGTATCCTTGCCAAGAAAACCCCATGGACAATGTTAAAAGGCTAAAAGATATGATGCCAGAAGATGAGCCCCTCAGGTCGGAAGGTGTCCAATATGCTACTGGGGAAGAGCGGAGGGCATTTCCAAGTAGCTCCAGAAAGAGTGAAGCGGCTGGGCCAAAGCCGAAAGGACGTTCAGCTGTGGATGTATCTGGAAGCGAAAAGAAGGTCCGATGCTGTAAAGAACAATATTGTATAGGTACCTGGAATGTAAGATCTATGAACCAAGGCAAGCTGGATGTGGTCAAACATGAGATGACAAGATTGAACGTTGACATCTTGGGAATCAGCGAACTGAAATGGACGGGAATGGGTGAATTTAATTCGGGTGACCATTATATCTACTACTGTGGGCAAGAAACCCTTAGAAGAAATGGAGTTGCACTCATAGTGAATAAGAGAGTGGGAAAGGCAGTAATGGGGTACAACCTCAAAAACGACAGAATGATCTCAGTGCGTATCCAAGGCAAACCATTCAATATCACAGTCATCCAAGTCTATGCCCCAACCACTGATGCTGAAGAAGCTGACGTTGACCGCTTCTATGAAGACCTACAACACCTTCTAGAACTAGCACCAAAAAGATGTCCTTTTCATCATAGGGGATTGGAATGCTAAAGTAGGAAGTCAAGGAGTAATCGGAATAACAGGCAAATTTGGCCTTGGAGTACAAAATGAAGCAGGGCAAAGGCTAATAGAGTTCTGTCAAGAGAACAAGCTAGTCATAGCAAACACTCTTTTCCAACAACACAAGAGACGACTCTACACATGGACATCACCAGATGGTCAATACCGAAACCAGATTGATTATATACTTTGCAGCCAAAGATGGAGAAGCTCTATACAGACAGCAAAAACAAGACCAGGAGCTGACTGTGGCTCAGATCATGAGCTTCTTACTGCAAAATTTAGGCTTAAATTGAAGAATGTAGGGAAAACCACTAGACCACTCAGGTATGACTTAGATCATATTCCTTGTGAGTACACAGTGAAGGTGATGAATAGATTTAGAGGATTAGATTTGGTAGACACAGTGCCTGAAGAACTATGGACGGAGGTCCGTAACATTGTACAGGAGGCAGCAACTAAAACCATCCCAAAGAAAAAGAAATGCAAGAAAGCAAAATGGCTGTCTGATGAGGCTTTACAAATAGCTGTGGAAAGAAGGAATGCGAAAAGCAAGGGTGAAAGGGAAAGATATAAGCAACTGAATGCAGATTTCCAGAGAATAGCCAGGAGAGATAAGAAGGCCTTCTTAAATGAACAATGCAAAGAAATTGAGGAAAACAATAGAATGGGGAAGACTAGAGATCTCTACAAGAAAATTGGAGATATGAAAGGAACCTTTAGTGCAAAGATGGGCATGATAAAGGACAAAAAAGGCAGGGACCTAACAGAAGCAGAAGAGATTAAGAAGAGGTGGCAAGAATACACAGAAGAACTATACAAGAAAGATCTTAATGTCCCTGATGTCCACGCTGGTGTGATCACTGACCTTGAGCCAGACATCCTAGAGAGTGAAGTCAAGCGGGCCTTAGGAAGCATTGCTAACAACAAAGCTAGTGGAGATGACAGTATTCCAGCTGAGTTATTTAAAATACTAAAAGATGATGGTGTTAAAGTGCTGCACTCAATATGCCAGCAAGTTTGGAAAACGCAACAGTGGCCACGGGATTGGAAAAGGTCAGTTTACGTTCCAATTCCAAAGAAGGGCAACGCCAAAGAATGCTCAAACTATCGCACAATTGCACTCATTTCACATGCTAGCAAGGTTATGCTCAAAATCCTACAAGCTAGGCTTCAGCAATACATGAACCGAGAACTACCGGATGTACAAGCTGGGTTTCGAAGAGGCAGAGGAACTAGAGATCAAATCGCCAACATTCGCTGGATCATGGAGAAAGCACGAGAGTTCCAGAAAAATATCTACTTCTGCTTCATTGACTATGCAAAAGCCTTTGATTGTGTGGATCACAACAAACTGTGGCAAATTCTTAAAGAGATGGGAATACCAGACCACCTTACCTGTCTCCTGAGAAATCTGTATGCGGGCCAAGAAGCAACAGTTAGAACCGGTCATGGAACAACCGATTGGTTCAAAATAGGGAAAGGTGTACGACAAGGCTGTATACTGTCACCCTGCTTATTTAACCTATATGCAGAGTACATCATGAGAAATGCCAGGCTGGAAGAATCACAAGCCGGAATTAAGATTGCAGGGAGAATCATCAACAACCTCAGATATGCGGACGATACCACCCTAATGGCAGAAAGTGAAGAAGAACTAAAGAGCCTCTTGATGAGGGTGAAAGAGGAGAGTGCAAAAGCTGGCTTGAAACTCAACATTAAAAAAACTAAGATCATGGCATCTGGACCCATCAATTCCTGGCAAATAGAAGGGGTAGAAATGGAAGCAGTAACAGACTTCATTTATTTGGGCTCCAAGATCACCGCAGATGGAGACTGCAGCCATGAAATTAAAAGACGCTTGCTCCTTGGGAGGAAAGCTATGGCAAGCCTAGATAGCATTTTAAAAAGCAGAGACGTCACCTTGCCGACAAAGATCCGCATAGTCAAAGCTATGGTTTTTCCAGTAGTAATGTATGGCTGTGAGAGCTGGACCATAAAAAAGGCCGAGCGCCGAAGAATTGATGCCTTTGAACTGTGGTGCTGGAGAAGACTCTTGAGAGTCCCCTGGACTGCTAGGAGGTCAAACCAGTCAATCTTAAAGGAAATCAACCCTGATTGCTCATTGGAAGGATCAATAATGAAGCTCAAGCTCAGATATTTTGGTCACCTAATGCGAAGAGAGATCTCTTTGGAGAAGACCCTGATGCTGGGAAAGATTGAAGGCAAAAGGAGAAGAGGACGGCAGAGGATGAGATGGTTAGATAGCATCACTGAAGCAATGAGCATGAAACTGAGCAAACTCAGGGAGGCAGTGAAGGACAGGAAGGCCTGGCGCAATATGGTTCATGGGGTCACGAAGAGTCGGACACGACTTAATGACTAAACAACAACTCCCTTTTTAGCTATCACATACCTTGCAATCATTAGGAAAAGATATTAAGAAAAGCATTGGGTTGCGAAATTGCCGGCATGCTATCCTGTTATTGTCACAGCCTACAGGGGCTTTAAAATAGAAACATAAGGAATTACAACTGCACAATGGGGGGACTTCTGCTTGTACCATCCATCCAGATGAGGCTGATATTGGAAACTTTGGGATAAAAGAATACATTAGAACCTCACTTTCTTGTTTGCATGGAGATAGGGTGCAGACCATTTTTTTTTGCTTCCCCTCCAGGACTTGCAGATGACTGGGGCAGAATAATTTTTTGCCTTCCTGTATTTTTCAGCTGGAGGGATAGTATCGATTGGCTCACCTTTCAATTCTGAGATCTGCAGAAATGGGAATGATCACAGATGTTTCTGACTTGTTTCCAAGGGACTGGGGAATAGAGATGATGCAATATGGAAATGCCCTCTCTCTCTTTCCAATTACTATCACATTTCACTAATAACGGTTTATTGCTCTGGGGATGATGCGTGTTAGGGGAGAATTTCTACTTAATCTCCATTTTCTATGACTGTCAAAATCAAGGAGAAATTAATACTGCACCTTTTTTTTTTTTTTTGGTATTTCCAGTTTCTGATCAAGTAACAAATGCTCTTTCTTTTCTTTTCCTTTCTGTGCTGACACATAGTGTCAGTTTTACCACAATTACAGATAGGGAAATAAGTATGCCATCTCATGCAAAAATAGAGTATGGTGAAATCATATATTTGTAAACACTAATAATCTAATTTATGTATGTAATTATATATGCAACTTCCATACCTATGAAGGAATGGTTGGATGAAGGCCGCACTCGGGGAGATAAGCATTCCCTTAGCCCCCAACAGGAGCGTGGGAAGTTTAAGAAGATGAGACTGGGACCACCCTAAGAAATTCACGGTGTTTGGGCTTGCTGGCTTGGGAAGTTAGATTCAGTCTGGAGAGATTTCTGTCTTGAGGTGGAAGCTAATAAACGCAACAGAACTGTCTCTGCACTGTCTCGTGGAGTTCTTTGGGCTGAACCTGACAATACTTGTCTTTAAAACATATTAATTGTATTCATGGGATTATAGCTTGTGCCTCAGACATTAAAAAATAGGATCATGTAGCAATCCAGATTCAAAGGCAGAAAAAGATTTGGATCATGTAGGGTGTGCATATAGCATCCATTGGGAGTACCTTAACCCAATCCATTTTTCCCATAATTGTGTATCAGCTGTAGAGTACAGCAATGCAAGTTGAGGAAAACACATAGCTGCTTTAAAGTATTTCCAGGAGATGCTATACGCATGTCCCTGTATCAGTTTGCCCTTTGCATCTGTCTCTGTGCACAGGCAAATACATGAATTGTGTTTCAGCCTTTAATTTCCTAAAAAACATGTTTGCCATCAGATTCTAGCTCTCTGGCAGCCAGAGTGGTTTTGTTGTTACTGTTGTTGTTGTTAAACAAACAATGCGCCCCCCCAAACTCTTAACTTGCTGAGGACAGGGTTAGTTGAAGTTCTGACTCTCACTACTTATCACTATATTTAACATGAAACCGTGCAATTGTTTCTTTTCTTTTAGAGAACATGAGAAGAATATAGCCATAGCAAAGGGCCATGTGAGGCCCCTAATACTGAAGAATTACACAACTATCCACAGGACGCCATCTCAGGCCTTGAAAAGAGCTTCCATCTCCCAACTAGCTTCTGAGATCAGACGTTCAAAAGGGAAAAAATTATTCTTTGCTCTTCCTGATGGAACATCACTGATTTAGTATCCTTATTTTGCTGGGCAGTAAACTGGGTTATTGCTACACTTACTGAAACCTGTTAGAAGTGTGCAGTGTCAAGGGCATGTGAACAGCTACTCATCCATTTGATCTCTTGATCTAGCTACCACATTTATGTGACTTCCAGGCATTTAAGTGTTGCTGTTTCAAAGCCTTCATTCAATAAGGGGTTCTCACCTTGTTCTGATGCGGTGGCCTAGTCATACCTGCTCTACTTTGGTGAAACACTTTTAATGTCTATTATTCAACAGCACATGAAATTGGAGCAGTCCCCATCCAGTTTCACTTGTCTCTCTGTTCCTCATATATGGGTTAGCCATGACCAAACTTTCTTGAAAGATACTGGTATGCACCTCATCTAATTTGCACCAGATCATCTGGATTTATTCTCCAGTAGAATCAGTATGTTCAGAACTGTTCTATTTTTAAAAACATTAATGCTTCTGAAAGAGCATTAAAGCCATATTTAAAAGGAGCCACCCAAACACCTGACCAGAGCTGTGGGTGCTGTGCAATTAAGAGGATTCTTCCTCTTAATTGCATCTTAACAGTCCTGGTCTGCCTCTTCTTGAGCTGGCTGTCAGGTATTGGTTGGAAGGAGCTGATTGGATGGCTCAACCCCCTGTGTTCATAGACTTCCTGGTGAAAAAGTTGGCTCCCCACTTTTATCATATTACTTAGACTTAGCAGCTTGTGGATCTGCTGCCAGATATGGTGGGGCAATGGGAGAAGTGAGGAGAGATGGCTGTTCAGTCTAGGGTAGAATCAAGGTCAAAGGAACTGAATTACCCTGCTGCAAAAGCAGAATGGGACTGGAAGACAGCATCCCAGGGACTGGAGGGGAAGAGAATCTCTAAAGCCATCTAAAATGGCCAGTGGAAGCTGATCAGATCCCAGAAAAATCAACTGCCTCCTCAGAGGAGCATTGTAGGTCTTTCATACAAAGAAACAGTGACAGAGAAGAGGCAAAATGCTATTTTGACATGAGAATATCTAGAGACAAAACTGCCTCCAACGTGGGCTGAGGATGAGATGAAGATGATGTCATGAGGATGCATCTTGTAAAAGCAGTTAGCAGCAAGTGAGGTGGAGCCCTTTCATTAAAAAAATGTACAGTCCACCCACAGAAAGACTGTATCTTGATATTGTTTGGGTCTTGATATTATCTGAGTAAGGTCTATGTAGATTTATGTGTGCTGTGATTCTGCTTAACTGGACCATACTGTAGATGGCAGGAGCAGGGGGAGAGAAAATGTTTCTCCCTGCCTTTCATGCTTTGGAAAGTTGAGAGTTCACAAAGGAAAGGAGAAGGAGGGATGAAGGAAAATCAACTCCCTCCACCTATTCTGTCCACAGGAGTATCTAATTAGCAGTGGGAGTTCTTATAACTGCATAACTCCACTGTAGCCTTCTATAAACCAGCAATATATCCAAATGATTTTGGTAATGAATTGGTGGTCATGTTGTAGGCTTTGAAAAGTGAAATAAACTGAGCACAGAATATGTGGGGAGAGAAATTATGAGTTTTCAGGAAGGGAAGGCTTAAACCTTTCCTGTCCAGATGCAAAGTTGGTGAAACTCATTGCCCTGCAAAGCATTAGTATTAGTGTCAATGCTAATTTTTGCTACACTAGGTGACAGCACCTAATGAAGTCTGACTGATCTGCAAAAAGTTACAGGGCTCTAGTCAGAGTCCCATGGTCATGCATCTGACACCTCTTGGCGATTCCTTAAAACAAACACTTTTTTCCCAGGATCATAGAATCATAAGGTTGGAAGGGACTTTGGAGGTATTCTAGTCCAACTCCCATACTGCAGCTGCAGAAGGTAGCCTCATGATCCTAGGAAAAGATATAGCTGAAAGCAGTTGCAGACAGATGCTGCATGAGTGCCCCTGAGTGCTCTGAAACAGCTCCTTTTATCCTTTGGCTCTAAAGTGCTGTACAGTCCTCAAAACTAAGCAAGCTCAGATTTGGTTAGTACTTGGATGGAGACCACCCAGGAAATCCCAGGTCTGTAGGCAAGTTGGCAAATCATACGTCTGGAAGAAGGCGATAGCAAACTGCTTTCATTTTGCCACTAAGAAAACTGAATAGACATGTTCATGTAGTCACCAGGAGTCAAGCATGACTTATAAGCGGGACGGCTTTTTTCTTTGTTGAATTGGTGGAGATGAATTTCACCAGGATTGCATCTGTGAAAGGAAAACTTAAGCCTCCCTTTCTTATACCCAGTAGTTCCATTCATTAACCTCCAGGCTTTTTTTGGTGGAGGGGAAATGGAAGTACTTGCCCAGAGTCTCACACCTGGAAAACATGGGCACGTATCGGGAATTATCACGTGGCTTAATAACTTCTCTCCAAACAGTAAACTAAATACTTAAACTTCTCAAAGGTGTTTCACAAAGTGCTGTTTATTGGGCTGCCATGGAAAACAAATGAACAGTGGAGGAAATTCAAATGGATATTTTGGCCTTGGGTCTCTCAAAATCTTTAGAAGACCTTACTAATCTCAGTTCATCTTAAATTAATTATTTTATTTAATTTTGATTAATTTAATTCAGCAAGTCATTAATTATTATCAAATAGACCCTACCAGTTGGTGGCTGCAAAAATCTGGACAACCATTCAATGGCAGCAAAGAAATACCAAAAGCTCTAGCCATTTGCTGCCATCTGGTGGTCATTGGGATTTTTGCCATCCAAATCTGGTAGCCCATACCATTCTAACCACTTGGAATTTAATTTTCCAAACCCAAGAATGTGATAGTTAATAGTGCCACTTAAAGCCATGTGTAGTTTGGTCCTAAAGGGTAAGTCAGAACAGGTTGCAAGTCTGCAACTGAATAACGCTCATCCCATTTCACACAGCAGGAGTCTAGAATTAAACTTTTCAATCCTTTGCTTTCTCTCTCTCTTTTTCTCTCTCTCTCTCTCCCCCTCCTTCCCCCCTTTTAACTTCCTTGACATCCATTTGGCTGTGGTTCATTTGGAGCTATTTCACTGAAGCACATGCTCCATTTGATCTCTCCACCAAACTGGGAATTAAAAAAAGGCTGTTAATGCATTATTTCATATCACTTCTGTGACTCAAATGACTCTTTCTCTTCTAACACTGTGATTTAAACACAAAGGCCTCGTTTGAAGGCCTTTATATTCCCCTTGTTAGAGGTCATTATCCTGGCTAATAGATTCATTTGCTATGATGGCAGAGGTTATAGCCTTTCAGGCAGGCCATAGGACAGAAAGAGCCATTCGGTGCTCCATTAGAAAAATGTTATGTAGTAATCTGGAGATGATTTCACCACTGGTAGGTTGGCCAGGATCAGCATATAGACAGGTGCAGTAGTCATGGGGCATGGAGTGATAACTGGAATTTGCCCATGAACATGATTGCATCCGGTTGCATGAGAAAGTTTCTGCTGATGCAGAGGAGTTGCCAATTCTTCACTTTCTCCCTGCAGTCCAAGTGTCTTCCCTGCTTCCTCCAGATGATTTCTGAACCATTCAAACTTGGGGGCAACTGCAGGAGAAGTTCCATATGCAGGCCTCTCCTCTAAGCATTATGAAATGATGCCATGCTATGAAAGAACTGTGTCACCATGTTTGAACTGGCTTTCAAAAGAAATATCTACGTGTGCCAGTTGTGAGATTTGCCCCGTTCGACAGAGAAACTCTCGTGACACGTGTGGTTCACAAAGAAGGTTTACTCATGCGTAACGTAGTAGTCACAAGCAAAGCCAGGACTGGCTTGGTACAATTGCATCACTTGTTATATTCCCCCCTTCCCGCGCTTTTTCCCGCCTCGTGATCGCGTTGCGGCTGTGGGCTATTAGGCCCCCCAATGTCCCCCCTGATCGTTCATGATGGCAGGGTCGGTCAGAGTCCATTGTCCTTGATTGCCAGTCCCCCTCCGGCTGGGTTGGCCCCTCCCTGCTACGTGCAGACCGCGGGTTCTGTGCTGCGTTGCGATCTTGTTTCGCTGCCCTGCGGCCCCTTCCTTGCTTGCTCGCGCCGTTATCAGTTCGTAATTAAAAGCTTCCGCTGCGGTTTTCCTGTTTAGCTGGCCGCAGGTGGCTTGTTAATTAGCGGCGCTTTCGGTTCCTCTTTTCCCCGCTAGCTACCGCCGGTGGATTCCGCGTGGTCTGGTTGCGAGCTTCCCTGCAGCCCCGTACTTCCCTGAAACCTCGTGCTGACCGAACCTGACATGCCGCCCCCCTGACGACAACTCCCCCCCTCGGTCCTATTTCGGCTTCCCGGGGTATTTACTGTAAAAGTCCCGCACTAGGTCCGGCGCCCTTATGTGGGTTTTACTCACCCATTCGCTGTGGGACTTGGGGAAATGTTTCCATTGCACTAGGAGCTGGGTCTGCCCCTTGTGCCTCCGGGCGTCCAGTATCCGGTTGATTTCGAAATGCTGCTCCCCCCCGACCATGATGGGTGGTGGTACTCCCTCCGCCTTGTGCCAGGCGTTCCCCGGCTGGTGCAACTTTAGCAGGCTGCAATGGAACACCGGGTGGATCTTCCCGAGGCTTTTCGGGAGCGTCAGCCTGACGGTCACCGGATTGATGATCTCCGAAATGGGGAACGGCCCCACAAACCTCGGGCTGAGTTTTTTCGATGCCTGGTGCGTCTTTAGGTTTTTGGTTGACAGATACACCTGGTCCCCCACTTTCCACTTTTCCTCGGGGAGCCTCTTGCGGTCCGCGTGCTTCTTGTAGTCGGCTTTGGCTCTTTGCAATGCCGCGTGCGCCGCTCGCCGGGTCTCGTCGATTTGGGCGAACCAGGCGTCCAGGGAGTTGATCTGGGATTCCGGCTGAGGCAGCTCCGGCATGGGGACGAATTCTCTCCCGGTGGCTACTTTGAACGGAGAGAACCCGGTGCTCTTGTGGACGGCGTTGTTGTATGCCACCTCCGCGAATGGTAGTAGCTCCGCCCAATCGTCCTGTTGGTGCCCCACGTAGCAGCGCAGGTACTGTTCGAGCCCCCGTTCAGGCGTTCCGTGGCTCCGTCCGTCTGCGGGTGCGCCGCGGAGGATAGGGCTTGTTTCGTCCCCACCCGCTTCAGGAACTCCCGCCAGAACCGCGCGATGAAGTTGCCGCCCCGATCGCTGACGATACGTCGAGGTGCGCCGTGGAGTCGGTAGACATGTTGCACGAACAGTTTCGCCAGCCCCTCGGCCGTGGGGACTCGCCGGCACGCTACAAAGTGCGCTTGTTTGGAGAATAAGTCCGTGACCACCCAAATGGCGGTCTTCCCCTTACTCTCCGGGAGCTCCACTATGAAGTCCATGGCGACCTCTTGCCAAGGGCCGTCGGGTTCCGCTACCGGCTGGAGTAGGCCTCTAGGTTTGCCTTTGGCTCCTTTCGCCGTTGCGCACACCGGGCAACCCCCGAGTACGCCTCCACGTCCTTCCGGAGCGTGGGCCACCAAAACTGCCGCCGGATTAAGTGGAGTGTCTTTACGAAGCCGTAATGCCCCGCGCTCCGGCTGTCGTGGGCTCTCTCCATGACCTCCCGTCGGCAACCCTCGGGCACGTACAGCTTTCCTTCGTGCCACCACAACCCCTCTTGGCCGGTTAGCGCCTCTCGGTTCTGCTTGAGCCAACCGTCCCGCTCCGCTGCCTCCGCGAACCCTTGCCTTACTTCAGACGCCGCGTCCCGTCGCTCCCCCTTGGTCTGGCTTCGGGTCACCGCCTTTGCAGCCAGCCTGCTGGCGGGGATGACGGAGTCCACGATCTCCTCCCGTAGGCTGGCGTGTTGGGGCATGCGAGACAGTCCATCCGCTAAGAAGTTGCGCTTCCCGGGGATGTGTTTCAGTGTGAACCTGAACCTCCCGAAGTATTGGGACCACCGTGCCTGTTTGGGGGATAGCTTACGCGGGGTCTTCAGGGCCTCGAGGTTCTTATGGTCCGTCCACACCTCGAACGGTTCAGTTGCCCCCTCCAGTAGATGCCTCCACGTGGCCAGCGCCCACTTGACCGCGTACGCCTCTTTCTCCCACACCATCCACCTCCTCTCCGTCTCGGTGAATTTGCGGGAGGCGTAGGCGCACGGGTGGATGGCCCCCTCCGGGCTGGGTTGGAGCAGGACTGCTCCCGTTGCCACGTCTGATGCATCCACTTGGATTATAAACCGCCGGTCTGGGTCGGGATGGCGCAGGATCGGCTCCGCGGTGAACCGCTGTTTTAGTTCCTCAAACGCCCCCTGGCATTCTGCAGTCCACGCGAGTGCCATGCTGGGCTTGGGGGGTTTCCCAGTGCCCTTGGTTTTTAGCAGGTCGGTTAGGGGAAGGGCGATTTGGGCGAAGTTCGGGATGAACTGACGATAGAAGTTCGCAAACCCTAGGAAGCTTTGGAGTTGCCTCCGGGTTCGCGGCGCTTCCCAGCCCAGGACATCCCTTACTTTCGCCGGGTCCATCTCAATTCCCCGGCTGGATATTCGGTAGCCGAGGTAGTCTAGTTGCTCTCGATGGAACTCGCATTTCGAGAGCTTTGCGTACAGCTGTGCCTTCAGCAGTCTCTGGAGCACCGTGCGCACCAGGCTCACGTGCTCCGCCAGGGTCTCGGTGTAGATGAGGATGTCGTCCAGGTAGACCAGGACGCCCCGGTAGAGTAGGTCGTGCAGCACCTCATTAATTAGCTGCATAAATACCCCGGGGCCCCTTTTAATCCGAACGGCATCACGGAAAACTGGTAGCTTCCGAGCGGGGTGTTGAACGCCGTCTTCCACTCATCTTTGCGCGGATCCTAACTCTGAAGTAGGCTTCGCGCAAGTCCAGTTTTGTGAACACCCTCCCCTTCGACAGATGCGACATCAAGTCCTTCATCAGGGGGAGGGGTATTTGTACTCCGTGCTGATTGCGTTCAGCCCCCGGTAGTCTACGCACATACGGAGCGAGCCGTCCTTCTTCTCCCGGAATAACACCGGGGCCGCTAATGGTGACTTCGCGGGTTGGATGAATCCCCGTGCTAGGTTCTTGTCTATGAACTCGCGCAGGGCTCCCATCTCCCTCCTCGACAGGGAGTACATTTTTGGCTTAGGCAGGGTCGCTCCTGGCTCTAGCTCGATGGCGCAATCACTGGGCCGGTGTGGTGGGAGCTGGTCAGACTCCTTCTCCCCGAACGCTGCCGCCAGGTCTCGATACTGCCTCGGGATTCCGCCGCCCGTCGGGGTTCCCCGGGTCCGGCCCCTCGCTTTGCGGTTGCCTCGCCAGTCGCCGCTGCCTCCCTCGCCTCGGGATCGTGGCGGGTCTCCGGGGTCCCGGCGCTGCTGCTGCTGCTGCTGCTGTTGCTGTTGCCGCCCGGGTCTCGGGCCCCATCTGCTCTCGCCCCGTCTCCCGGTGTCCCGGACCCTCCGCTTGTCCGCCGGTGGTTGCGGCTGCCTCCGTCTCCACGGCTCGGTCCCCTCTGCTCTCGCCCTCGCCGGTCTGTCGACCCCGAACCGCACTGCCTCCGCCGTCCAGTCGACTCGTGGGTTCCGCCGCCGCAGCCACGCCAAGCCGAGTACCACCGCGTAGTCGGCCACCGGGACCACCACGAACCTCAGTTCTTCCCGGTGACTCCCGATCGTCATCTGGACCGGCTCGGTGTAATACTGAGCTGGCCCCCCCCCTGCCAGCGTGCCATCTAACTGGCTGAATGAAATGGGCTCCCGGAGGCGCCTCAGCTGTAGCCCGAGCCCCGAGACCACCGCTGGGTGCATCAAGCAGTGGGTGCAGCCCGAGTCCAGTAGCGCCCGTAGCTGCGCCTCCTCCGGATCTCACCCCCGGACGTGTATCCTCACCCGGAACGGTGGGCAGTCCTCGTCTCCTATTGGGTCCGCGCGCCTCGACTCCCTGCTCGCACTGGGACGCCGTTCAGTGCGAGCGCGCCTCGTTTCCCGCCGGCTCCGAGTCCTCTCCGGAGGATGCTGTCTCCGGGGTCGACCACCCCCGCGTCCTTTCTCGGTCACCGCCGCCACTGCCCCCTTCCGCGGTCGGTCACCGGTCCTTTTCCCGTTCGCACGCGGGGTTTTGACTTCGGGCCGTGGTGGGGCGCCTTCCCGCTCCGTCGGGCACTGCGCCGCTCGGTGGCCTCTGCCTCCGCATCGGAAACACAGATTCGGGGCTCTGGTCGCCTCTCGCCTCCCGGTGGACTGCCGTCGACCGCTCCGTCTCTCCTCGGGGTCCTCTCCCTCGGCCGGTCCCTCGTCTGGTCCCGTCGTCTTGTGCTCTGTTGGATCTGCCGCCACGCCGATTCCGCCGTTCCGGCCAGCCAGATCCAATCCTTCACTGTGGCCGGGTCGTTCCGCCCCAGTGCCCGTTCCAGGATCTCTGGGTTGAGTCCCCTCTTAAAATACTTCACCTTCAGGGACTCCGGCCAGTCCGCGAGCTTCTCGGCCAACCTCCGGAACTCCAGGGCATATTCCGATACCGATTTGCCCCGCTGCCTGAATTGTAGGATGTCGTCCTCCGCCCGCTTGGCGCTCAATGTGTCCTCGAATCTGTCCCGGAGCGCCTGCATGAAGTCCGGGAAACTCCGTAGTTCCGCCGCGTTGGCATCGTACAGCCCGATCACCCAGCTGGCGGCTTGGCCATCTAGCAGCTCGGCCACGTAGGATACCCTGTCCTCGTCTCTAGCGAATAGGTGACCACCCCTCTGCATGAACCCCCTGACGTGCGTCAGAAAGTGCGGCAGCTGTTCGGGGTCCCCTGAGAACTTCCCAGTGATACCTCGAAGTCTCAGGGCGTCTGCCGCCCGTTGGTCCTCCGACCGGGGCGCCGTGGGTGGTGCCGGCGGGGGTGTCGGACCGCCCCCCCGTCGCTCGCCTCCTCGTTCACCGCCGGTGGCCCCACTCTCTGCAGTAGGGTCTGGAGCATCGCCTCCACGGCGTCTAGGCGTCGCTCGACTCTCTCCTCTAGTCGGGCGAATTTCTCGCTCCACTCACGGTCCCGGAACCCCGAACCCCGGGTCATCGTAACGCCCGAATCGTCTGGTCCTTGATTCACGCCCATCGACCACCGCTCGGATGGAGTGCGCCCGGCCCTGGCCGCTGCCCCGTCGCTCCCGGGCGGCTCCGACCGCCCTTCCGCGAGCCTGGATCCCTCGCGCTCCAGCTGACCCACGGATTCCTCGTCGCTGGTCATGCCTGTATTGAGAAAGAAAACGCTCCTCGGTGGTACCGGGTAGCGCTGACGGTGAGTCCTGGCTTTATGTGAGATTTGCCCCGTTCGACAGAGAAACTCTCGTGACACGTGTGGTTCACAAAGAAGGTTTACTCATGCGTAACGTAGTAGTCACAAGCAAAGCCAGGACTGGCTTGGTACAATTGCATCACTTGTTATATTCCCCCTTCCCGCGCTTTTTCCCGCCTCGTGATCGCGTTGCGGCTGTGGGCTATTAGGCCCCCCAATGTCCCCCCTGATCGTTCATGATGGCAGGGTCGGTCAGAGTCCATTGTCCTTGATTGCCAGTCCCCCTCCGGCTGGGTTGGCCCCTCCCTGCTACGTGCAGACCGCGGGTTCTGTGCTGCGTTGCGATCTTGTTTCGCTGCCCTGCGGCCCCGTTCCTTGCTTGCTCGCGCCGTTATCAGTTCGTAATTAAAAGCTTCCGCTGCGGTTTTCCTGTTTAGCTGGCCGCAGGTGGCTCGTTAATTAGCGGCGCTTTCGGTTCCTCTTTTCCCCGCTAGCTACCGCCGGTGGATTCCGCGTGGTCTGGTTGCGAGCTTCCCTGCAGCCCCGTGCTTCCCTGAAACCTCGTGCTGACCGAACCTGACACCAGTTACACTCACTACACCTGTCACTGAGCATGCCCAACATGGGAGTTCAGCAGCAAGTCATCCAAGGTTTGCAGAAGTGACCACCTGAGGAATGCTGTGTTTTAACTTTTTGTCCCTTTCACATTATTTCATCAGACTCATTCTGAGGACAGTATCACCTTGCAACTTCAAAGGGCCCAAGAAATTTCCCATACTCCCTGAATGAATAGCTAGGTAAACATCATTTTCATGTGTGCTATTACTTGACCTAATTCGAAGTTACCCATCCGGAAGCATTGCAGTTTTCCAATTTCCCATATGCTGCATAGGAAGAACAATCACCCTTCTGTTTCAGGATACTCCAAGTCAAATGCTTTTAGGCATGTTTACCCCGGGCCACTCATGTCTATGTTATTCTTTTAAAGCAAGGTGAGTGGCATTAATTGATGCTAACTGTTTGGGGTGGGTAGAAATGCAACAGAGAAAGCACCCATGAATCTCTAGGAGAGATCCTTGAATTATTCAATCAAGAGAAATAATTAGTGTAGAGAGACCAATTCCATCAAACCAGTGGTTGAAACAAATGTCATCATGCTATTTTCATATTTTCATTCAAGCTGAGTTAGTTCTCCTAAGTCTAGTCAAGCTCCCTGTAAGAGAATTGTATGGTCATTCAGAATATCATAATTCTTCATGATTTCTTCACAGGATCTTCTTCTGCCCAGCACATTCAAAATTTCATTTCATAATATTAACCTCAAAAGACATAGAATTATTAATGAATGCCTGTAGAAATGCATTCATTAATGGAAAAATATCATGTAAGAGGGAAATTATTTCACTTTTACAGATGAATAAACAGAAAAGTTAAGAGACCGGTACAAGGTGACATAACTAGTCAGTGATATGGATAGAGAAGGCAAGCGCTGTAACCCCAATTAATTCAAATGAGCATTATCGTTTATGGTTGACTTTTAAAATCAGGTTGTCTAGATCCATTTAGTCTGGATATTTTATTGTTATGATTCCCATCCATCACTCTTTTTCTAAGTGAGGTAATTAATTATTCTGAATCTCTGGCTTTAAGGAGCATGTGATATGGCAAGCCATTAATGGCCTATGTTAAAAGCTTAACCCCACCGGGTGTAATTAATGGTTATGCCACATGGTGTAACTAGGAGAGAAAAAGGTCAACAGAGTGATGAGCAATTGGAATACATTTCAGAGGTGGACTGTGTGAGACAAAGGTTTAGGCCTGGGATGTTTCCTGGGAAATAAAGATCACTGAGGACACCACAATTGAGGGAATTTGGGAAACCTCGCAGAGAGGAAATGGAAGAGTAAACAAGTGGAAATGGAGGACAGATCATAAATCTTGCTTCTTCAGGGTTTGGGGAGATATAACATTAGGTGGGTTAGGTAAGTTAAGGGTTTGCAGAATGCACTGCGGTTTGAGGACTCAGTCTCGTTTTGATTTTGAGCATCTGTATTCATGACACTCTACTCTTGTTCTTTTGAACAGATAGAAATGGGGCTTTGAAATGTCTATTAAGACTTAATCTCAGCTATTTGATAGAAATATGCATTTTAATTGTTATTTTGTCCAACAGCTTGATTCAGTATTATGCAATGACTTAAAAATATGTGCACATTCTTCGTATTTTCAAGAACTCAGCTACTATGGCATAATTCTGCCATTACCATAGGCAGGGGAGCAAGGGGGAGCAATATGCATCATGATGCAAACTCCACCCTTTATGTACTTGTGTGTGATCACAGCACAAGTACAAAAGGGCAGAGCTTGTGTGATGACATCACCTCTCATGTTCTGAAATTTTGGCATCACCATGTGTAGGAACCAACACCCATCATCATAGCTATGTTACATTGTACAGATACTATATGGATAAAAAATATGGCATAATAGGGCTGCCCACTCTTTGAAAATGATAAGAAAGAAGTGCTTCGGGCCTAGTGCAAGCACAGCACCTCTCTCCATTGACTAAAGCAGCCTGTCTTTTTTCAGGCTTCAGCACGAGTCTGAAAAAAAGATGCCACTGCTTTAAAGAATCATCTTTTTATGGAACTCATGAAAGAGAGGCATCCTTTTGTTCAGGTTCATATAAGAGCATGGAGAAGCCAAGCTTCTTTGAGGAATAGCAGAGAGGTACAGTGCTTGTGGATTTCTTCCAAATCACTTTCAAACAGTGCATAGCCCCGTATGATGTACCAGTGCCCTGAATAAGAGGTAGAACTTTGGGCTTAGGGCCACTAAGCTCCTCAATATTGATTATGATGCTCATAATATTCTTGCCATCACAAGAGCCCAAAATGCTACTAGCTACACATGCATCTTCACCAGTAACCCTATAGTATTATTTGGTGTAGCTTGACTCTTTTTCCCCTCACCCAGCTTTTCTGTGGCATTGCTGATGAACCAGGAAGGCGGGAGTGTTAGAGACAAATATGGCAATTTAACCCACCACTGGAACTGGTATTCCAGAAACCAAGTTCTACAGTCATTAGATTTTCAGGTATGAATCTGGACTCTTGCTAATGAGTTACCACCATTGCTTTTGGCCCTTTTAACATTTACTTTACATTTTTTAGGTCAGTCAGTCATCTCTTCAGTTGGGTTTAGGTTCTACAAATACCTCCAGAACTGTGTAGTTCCAGTTGACAAATATCATAGACAGAGAGCATGTATTCGTGTTGATTCCTCTTGGTTATTACTTTCACGTTTTAGACCCTCATGCATTGCCACTGGGCACTGAAACATGTAATTTAAAATATGTGTTCTTACGTACTACCATATTATGGTAGCACCTGTTCTCAGGGATTGGACCCTTTACAGGTACAAAGAACCCAAATGATTTGGGGCATATCACTTGTAGGAAAACATGGGACATCTCTCCTTGTTTTCCTATATATGGAGTTGTCCGTTCTTCCTGCTGTTCCCCCAACTGGTCTGCCATTTGGCAGACAGCTGTTCTTGTGAAGTTCCTAAGAGGAAGGGCCAAGCCACTCCAGCCACTTTTTTTCCTTGCATCTCCCATTTACCTTTCTAGGAGGTTGGTTTCAACTACTTGTAGGAGTAAACACACTGTACAGGGGGTTGCCCTTGAAGAGTATTCAGAAGCTTCAACTGTGCAAAATGTGGTATGGGCAGTTATGTGTACCCCTAGAATGGCATATGTTACACCTTTGCTCTGTGAGTTGCACTGGTTGCCAGTCTGCTTCCGGGTCCAATTCAAGGTGCTGGTTTTGACCTTTAAAACCCTACACGGCATGGGTTTGGGTTATTTGAGGGGCCACCTCTCCAAATTACATCTACCCATTCCATCAGATCTGACAGAAGGGGCATATTTCAGGTCCCATCTATGAAGGAATTCCATCTGATGGGACCTGGAAGGTCAGCCTTTTCTGTCATGGCACCCACCCTCTGGAACATCATTCCCCCTGAGGTGAGATTAGCTCCGACTATATTGACCTTCTGGAAATCTCTCAAGACATGGTTTTTCCATCAGGCTTGGGGATCCCTTGGAAACAGGGAGCCCAAAAGATGGCTTTATTGCATATGAGTTTTTTAAACACTCTCCCATGGTCTAATGACATTCATGTTTCATTGTTTTTAATGGTTATTTAAGATGTGTTTTTATTGTTTTGTTTTATTGTACGCTGCCCAGATTCACATTTCTAAGAAGGGCCACTATATAAATTTGATAGATAGATAGATAGATAGATAGATAGATAGATAGATAGATAGATAGATAGAATAACTTAAAGTGAAATAAAATGGTTTTCCTAGGTGGCAACAAAGAGATACAGAACACACTCACTTTTTGCTGCTAATTAGTTTTCATTTGGATTTTTGCAGGCCTTATCTGAGAGCTTGAGATTTATTCTCTCTTCCCCCGATTCAAATAAATAAATAAATCCACCAATGCTACTTATGGTGCAAATAGTGATAGGAAAGCAAAGTTCCCCATAGGATCATGGGGTGTATACTTTTGCTTCCTAACATTTCTACATAGGCATACGAAGTCTGGGGGCTTCATGACCTTGAGAGCAGAAATTATTGTTTTTATTTGAAAGCCTCTGTTGACGCCAGTGGGAGCTTTTTGTACATTGTAAAGAACATCTTCATAGAGTCACTATCACCCAGTCCAAGTTAATTAAAAAGTTTAAGATGCCTTCAAGCCAAGCTCAATTCCTGGTAACTACATGAACACATCAATGCAATTTCTTGGCAATAGTTTAGAAGGAGTTTGCTGCTATCTTCTTTCCAGGATGTTGATCATCATCATCATCATCATCATCATCATCATCATCATCATCATCATCATCATTTCAGTCTAAAATATAGCTCTCATATTTCCTAATTTTTCCCCATTGAAATACTAACCAGGTACAGTCCTGCTTAGCTTTCCAGCCTAGGCAAAGTTGGCCAAGTAGTGTCACTATCTACTGAGACTATATTAGTATAATTAATGTCATTAGTGGGGGCTCAAACACTCCATTTATCGCAGCTTGTGTTGGCTCTGGTTGTATACCAAATCCCAGGTCAGATTTCAGCCTATGTGCATCTTTGCTAGTCCAGTTAAGAAAACTGTCACATATGACGGCGGGAAAATATCAGTTCTGTGTGAATCAGCCTCGTGACTCTAATTTATCTTTCTTTATTTCTTAGATAAATGAACAGTTAAAGTTAAAGGTTCTTGGCCAAAATTCCATGACAATTAGTTTTTCTGCCTTGAATGAAAACATCACCTTATCTTTGATAAGGCCTGGTTGTCTGCATGGATGCAAAGCTGATAAACAGGTACAAATGACCTAATGAAAGCACCCCCTTTTTTAAAAATCAGAGGGCTGATTTCCATTGGGACAATGAAGAAAAGACCCCTTCTGCATTTTGTAACCCTAATTAAAATTCATGAGAATTTGTGCCTGCCAATGCCGTGGCTCTAATGACCCATTAGGCGAGAACCAGTATGGTATATTTGTAAAAGCATTGAACTAGCATTGGGAAGATTCCAGTTCAAGTTCACCTTCAGTTATGAAAGGTCACTGGGTGACTTAAGGCCAGTTAGTGTTCCTTGCCCCAACCTACCTCACAGGATGGGTTTGTAGGGAGAGGGGGGAAGAGAGAGTACTATGTATACCATATTGAGTTTCTGAAGGAAAGGAGGCTCCAACTCTGACAGATAACAAACAGCATGGTTCAGTGTCATGTCTGGGTTATTCCTAAGTCTTCTAATGCTTGAGTAAAAGACTTATTGCATAATACCATACCCTTATAAACTTATACCTAGATTTTCTGCTTACCAGCAAAATTAAATTCTGCAATTAAAGCTATAGAGAAACCATACCTCATTCTCTCTCATTTCCCCCCTGCCCCCCCCCCAATACACACTGCATTTGACTCTTTTCAAATTGCTTCCCTGGAGCTCCATTGACCTTTGAAAGAAGCCCCCCAGGAGCTTTGCCGAAACCAGCAATAAGGACAACTTTCTTTCCAAAGAAAATTTCTACGTCCCTTCCCCCTAAATATTTATACTGTGGATGCACTTTTGTGGAAAGACAGTCTTTGCATTAAAATGTTTTATTACTCCACTGGTTGCCTTCATAGGGTGGCTAAATGACATATTTATCAGTCACTTGGTGTTAATTGGCCCATTCTTTAGATTAAGAAGTCATTGTTGCCTCAGCTGTCATTCCTCTCTCCACCCCCTACCGCCTTTATATGTATCTCCCACCCAGACACACAAACAGACACACTGCAAAATATACATTTTAGATTGCTTTTGTTATACCAAAACAAAGGAAAGCTATTGGTTCAAGCATTAAGGAAATGAAAAATGTTTTGAAAATGAAATCCATATGTATACAATGTATTAGTATAAAAGGGGCCCCATGTTGTCTCTGGCAATTTCTATCACTTCAACAGCACTTTCAAGCCACTTCAGGAATGCTCTGAAAGGGAGGCGAGGGGCTTCCGCTGTGAGTCATGGCTGACTGAATGAGCGCAGGTGACGACCACTGTGTAAAACGAAAGACTGGCGAGTAGATCAGTCCTTCAAAGCTCTCCAGACCAGGAGAGAATGGGAGTCCACCCACAAGTGCTCTGAATGGCAGCTCGTCATGAGGAGACTGTATAACAGAGGTCTCCCATGGGTTTGAGCACCAGAAGCCAAGGGAGACAAGATCTTTGCTCTCATCAGCAGCAAAGCCTTTAATAAGGACACTAAGCTGGCAAACTCAGTTTTTAACCATATTCGGAAATATTCAATTTAACCACTTTATGGATATTACAGACCTTCATAACAGCAAGCTTAATTTGACACCTGGTGAGCTTTTCCTTCTTCTTTGGGTTTAAGAAATTTTAAACAGAGACTTCAGAATTTAAAATAATATATAATTGGCAAAAAGAGAAAGGAAGGAAGGAAGGAAGGAAGGAAGGAAGGAAGGAAGGAAGGAAGGAAGGAAGGAAGGAAGGAAGGAAGGAAGGAAGGAAGGAAGGAAGGAAGGAGGATTTTGATTTAAGAAAGTTTTAAATGGATTGGGAGACCAGGGAGATTTGAAAAACAAGTATATAATTAAATAATATACTTGTGGGAAATGATTGAAATAGGACAAAACCCATATTAGGAATTGAGGCTGGATGAAGGTTGCAAATGGACACTAGAGGAAACTAAAGGACCAGGCTGAAAAGACTTAAAATTTCTCAGTCAGCTCTAACCTCTTCTTATCTTAAAGAGTTTTTTTATATATATATATAATTGGGCTGAGATATTAATAACTAAAATTTCAGAAAGGATACAGATTTCAATGGATACATTTTTAGAAGTTGATGGGAAAAAAAATAAAAACACTTTTACCTGATATAGACGTAATAGAGTTTGAAGGCATGGAAGACAACAAAATTGAGATCACAAAAATTGGAATATAAAAGACAAATCAAGAAAAGGATCTGGACGTGGAACAGCTGCAACAAAAAATTCTGGATGATGCCTCTTTTTGGGATTTACAAAGTAGGCTGGTGAAAGCTTTCAAGACTCCTCTTGAATGCCAATGATTGATGAAAGATCAAATCCTGCAATGCCATTGAAATGATTTAAAAGTTAAGATTATGAAGAGTAAAAAGAAGGAATATAAAGTTGGACTATTTGATCAGGGATAAATTCTTTTTTTGATATTTCTGGCAACTCCTAATGGACTTTTTGCTGAACCAGGACTGAAAAGATGTCAATTTCTGAATTCTGTTTTTCTTTTTTCTGTACCTCCTGAACTTTTCTTTTTTTCTTTTTACTTTCTAGTTTAGTTTTTACTCTGTTTATTAAAAACTTCAATAAAATTATTTAAAAATATGAATGCTGTGAAAGGGGTGATTCAGCAGGATCTGCATTTTCAAAAGATTTATGTGCTCAGGTGTGGAAAGATTACCACTTTGTACACATGGATCTGGCCATATCTGTGCTTTAAAAAGGTGCTTGTGTATGTGTATGTATGAAATGTGTGCACATGAAAGGCAATGGCTCATCCAAGACACTTTCAATCTTGCTATCCTCAAATCATCTCTCTTGCTCCTTGCTAAAAATGAGAGAGAAAGAAAAGGTGTGGGATGATTCTTTTCGGAGGCAAATGATGACAGTGGCACTGGTCTTGGCACTGCCAACATGTACAGTCTTTTGCTGAGGGGAGATGCTGCTGTTGAAGAAGAAAAGGTTCCCTGTTCCCATACTACACAGCTTGTAGCTGAAGTGCATGGTTTGTGCTTTTTGTGTAGAATTTAAATAAAGGTGATTTTCTTTGTGTAGAATTTAAATAAAGACGATTTGATAATGAGGAGGATTTCAGAACAGATGCTGTTTTGGTCAGTGTAACAGCTGCATAGCAGTTCTTCTGTTATTGTTTGTCACAGACCTGTTGCACAAAATAGGCAAGACTCTTTTGTGTTTCTTCTAGCACAAAATTATTTATTTTACTCCAGCTTCAAGAATTACAGATAAAGCTTTGGATCTATATGGGAAGTAAACTGAGTCCTTTAATGATCAGTTAGCAGTATTACTGACTACTTTACATCATGCTGTGCCCCACAATGAGCAGAGCTGGCTGGAAGATTTCAGTTCTTTTTCTATATAGTTATGAAGCCATGTCTGGTAACAGCCACAATCTGATAGGCAGTGGTTTACCATAGTCTGAGGTCTTATTTCTCACTTGCTATTTAATTCTTTTAACTGGTCATGCCAGAGGTTGAACCTGGAGTCTTTTTAAATGAAAGATGTGGGATGACACCCACATTATGGCTTTGTTGCACTAATCCATGTCCAATTCTCTTTCAGTCTCCAGGACACACTCCAGATGCTGGATTGTCTCTAAGATCTAATATTTAGAGTTATTCTGTCCAGTGCAGCGTCATCCTATTAATCTTATATGGATTATAATTATTGGTAGTTCTATCCTTTTTAAAGCTTTCTCCTTAATATTAGAACTTCTGAAATTCCCAGCTAAGTGTAGAGAAGAAATAATAAACAAAAAGTGAAGAATTGGAAAATACTGATTTAAAACATTAAATTAAAAAAAATGATATTACAACAATACATGTGATGGAATGCAGCAGAAGGGAAGAGGGGTAGAGACAGTCTGTACTGAGGGGTATCTCCCAGAGTAAATTCAATGAAGACAATGTCCTTCCAGCCTGAGAAGTTGCCAGCCAAGTGTAATTAATGCCCTTGCTTAACTCTAATAAGTGTTGTAGAAATAGCTGTACACATAACAAGGCAGACCTTATCTGAAGCAGAAGTTTTAATTTTGCCATTAGAGAAATAATGACCTTTGAAATACTTGTACATGCACATAAAAATAAATGTTTCATTGCCCCTAATTGTAAAAGCTGCAGGAAGGCAGGAGAAAAACCAGTAAAGGTGTCTGTTTAAAGGCCCTAGATTACTATTTCTTGACTTAAAAAATTTTGCATTGCTGAAAGAAACATGCCTGATCTTGTTTATGTTACAAAGAGAAAAAAATAATTTGCAAGTTTTCTGTGTGTTAAATGTCTGATCATTTCCCAAGAAACCAAACTCTCATGACAATATCTAAAAGTGATTCAATTTTGAAACAACAATTTGTTCATCAAAACTTGTCCATTTGGAAGTTTATTGATCAATCTTTCTGTTTTGTCAGTAAAGAACTGACTCAAGGACTAAGAATGAACCCACTTCTTTAGCTGAATTTTTAAAATCTGGAATGATCATTTCTTTCCAACCATGCAAAATTAAATTTTTAAATACACAGTTTTTGAGACCTCCAAGCCCAAAGTTCATAAGTGCTTGGACACTCCACATCCAAAGTTCATAAACTGATAAATTCCAAGTTTACAAAATCATATCAGCAATTATGTTCATATAACACAAAAACAGGACAACCATAAAATAAGCCCAAATCATGTGTCAAAGTCCCCTTAAATCTATTCATCTCCAGCATAAAAAAGTTGATGCCCATCTCTTCTTAAACATCTGCTGATGTATCTAATAAATAAGAAAAAGAAACTTTCAATGAATTAACCTTAAGTTCATTAATATCACTTGATTGACTGTGTATCATCTTATATGTATTGTGTTTTGTGGGGATGTCGGGGTTGTTGATGGGGATGAGAGATGTTTTGTAGGGGATTGCTTTTGTGTCTCTGCTGTTGTACACCACCCAGAATCATGTGACTGGGATAGTTTTGTTAAGAAATAAATGGCAATCTTTCTTTAAAACATTATTGAGTTGTCATAACACAATATTCTAATTCTACATTCCAAAGTTTCTGCACATTACCAATATTCATCTTAATAATATTTCAGCTCTCTTTAGAAATAAATTGTAGTTTTTATTAAGAATATAATAAAAACCTGAGGCTTAGTTTTTGTTTTTTTACCATTGCAATATTTTCTTATTCTGCTATTAATGAAAGGACAATAAATTGTCTTTTCAAAGAGACTGCTTGCTTTTAAATCTTTCCTCTCCTCTCCTCTCCTCTCCTCTCCTCTCCTCTCCTCTCCTCTCCTCTCCTCTCCTCTCCTCTCCTCTCCTCTCCTCTCCTCTCCTTCCCTTTCCTTTCCTTGGCTGAGCCTTACCCACTATGATGCCATAACTAAGAAAAAAGAATTCAGTCCAATCCTTGGGCTAAAAAATCACCAAATTCTACTATTGTACAATGATTTTTATCTTCCTTTTTTCTTTCCAAAGTTGACTTTAAAAACCATTGAAGCTGTGGAGAAAGAACACTGGAGAAGAAGCCTTATAGAAATTAAGAGGAGGTTTGAGAAAACAGTGAAACAATTTATTAACAGTGTTTTGATGATTTCAGGTATTGTCAATTTGCTGAATCTATGAAACTCACATTGCCTTAGTATTTAATTTGTATACTGAGTGCACTCTTTCATACAGATATACACAGCTCTCCTTCAGAGTGGTGATACGAATTACATTTGAAATGAAATGAGTAATAGTATGAATATGACATTAACTTAAATTTCAGAAATGATAAAATGACACAGATAAATGTTGCAAAGAAAAGTATATAGCTCTAATGGTCAAATTCTACATTCCAAACTGTTTATCTGAGTTAACATTCAGAACTTCTAATCCGATTCCTTCTGGATTTTGTGCTTATATTGTTCATATACATATCTGCAGTTGTTGCTGTGGCAAATGACTTCAAAAATAGTCATTTTTGTAGTCCTCCTTCAGCTGAAAAAAAGGATCCTAGAGCCTCTAAACATTTATTGTAGGAGAGTTTCTAGCTTTCACATAGAATATAAGCAGACATTGTAAGGAAGGAAGGAAAAAAGACTACTGGATGAGGTTTTAATGTTCTTACTGCTATGGATGTTAGATAACCTACACCTGTAGCTTCTTTAGCCAATGGACAAGTTATATTTCATCTTGCTTGTTATATTTTTCTTCAGAGACAGAAGGTACTGTTTCTCAGATCCTTCTGTCAAGAACAGTGGAAGTCCTGCTTCTGTGACTGTTATAACTCTGGCAATAAGACAGTTGTAGTTATATTTACCTAGAAATAATGTTCATTGTGGAAAGGCAGAGATGCATTACATACGGTACATACTGCACTTCGGATGCAGAGGCAAAATGTGCTTGAGAATACACATGGCTGTGAACCTGCCTGCAACTCCTTAAACCAGGACAGCTCCCAGATGATCCCAGAGGAGTCTGCAAACATGTGGTATATGAGCAACCTGTGCACTCCAAAGCATCCTTTGCCACTTGGGGAAGGACCATAGTTCGATGTAAGAGAATAGGTTGGCATGCAGAAGGTCCAAAATCAATCTTCAGCATTTCTTGGTAGGACTAGAAAAGTCCTAAAGCTATTACTTCTCAATATAGACCAGTACTTCTTTACCAGGTGTCCCTTATATGGTTGAAATTCAGCTTGCATAATCCACATCCAGTATGGCCATCATCTGGAGGGCATCAGTTAAGTAGAAGCTGTTGCATGTAGTACTGGTCTACAGCAGGTGGCCTGATTGTGAAGGGAGGCTGACACTGACTTAGTCCATGCAGCTGCTGACATCCCTGAGTCAAAAGCCTGGCAGTCTGGGACTGGGCTAGCAGACTGTTGTACACACGTTAGATAACACATATACGTAACATTTTATATATACAGTAGGTATGTATTGGGAAGATGTTTATATAACGTTAGCTTCTCTTTGTTCTGATGGCTGGGAAAATACTATATTTTTCTATTTGCCCAGATGTGTTTGGATCAGAGTAAGCGCAACCAAATATTATATAGAAGGACATTTAAAAGAGCAATCTCCTGGACTAATAAAATCAAAAGTATTATTATTTTTGCTAACTGCTATATCAACACTGGATATCTGTAAAAAGTAATTGATAATTATTACTCCCATTGTTATTTTTGTCGTCACTGTTAGCATTTTTACAATAATTTTTAAAATATATTATAATCTTTGTAATCTGCCCAATAACCTGTTGATTGGCAGGAATATGCTGCATAGACTATCCACTTGAATTTCATGCTTCAAAGCCTGTGAAGTGTATAACAATGACATCACCGCTTCAGGCCTGGGATCGAAAGCTAAGAGAAGAAGCTATTATTTCAGTTTCAGAAGGGAAAGGAAAGCCGGGTGTCAGACCAGTGAGCTTAACCAGTTACCAGCCATTTAAGAGAAAGTTTAGGACTGCCTCGCGGTGAGTGGGACAATCTTTTGGAGGAGGGAATTGTCCTTGGATGGAAAGCAGCACTAAATAGGTGGGAGAACAATATGCTCCTTGTGAAACAGAAACACTGGAGTCAGCCACAAAAGCCTAATGGAGAGTGGCAGAAGCTGAAGCATGTCAGCTTTGATGGCAGCCCTCCAGAGGGGTTCATGGAAGGTTGAAGAGAGGCAAATGATGAAAGAAGCATCATGATGGCCAGACACAAGTTCCATCCCTTTTGTACCTATGTCATTATGTGGCAGGCATGTACGAAAGGGATCAAGCTTGCCTTGCAATGGTGCGATGCCACTTTTGTCATTTTGATAAAACTGCTGGATCCTGTACATGTCACTACAGACATCCCAGATGTGTCTTCTGAACCTCTGGTGATTTTCACGGTCCTCAGAAGACATACCAACAATGACCATGTTTGCTTACTTTGGTCCTGATGGCTTGCTGCCTTACTTATTTCTGCCCCTAACTGGCACTGATTATGTGCCATCAAGTTGGTGTTGACTTTTAGAGACCACATAGATTTTCTCCAAAATAATTTGTCACCAACCTGGTTCTTCAGGTCTTCTAATAGTGCACCCATTGTCACAGTAAATAGGTCCATCCACCTTGCTGCTGGTCATCCTTTTCTATTTCTTTCCTTCTTTCCTAACTGACGCTACTTGGAAAACATTCTGAGCAAGTTGGCAGAGAGGCAGGCAGATCAAACAACATATATTTTGCTTTGCTCAAGTTATACATATCGGTATTAGTGGTGTTGAATTGCGAAGTGATGGTGAGATGTTGAAGGACAGAGGTGTCATCACCACATGACCTCCATGGCATCCTCTAAGCCAGCCTGCTGCCATCTAGTGTAGTGGAAGATGCTGTCTATTCACTGGCATTGAAGAAATCTTCAAATTCTGATCTGATTGGCTATTGGGAAAGGAGCTTCTTTTTATCCTCTGACAACAGCAATTGAGGGCAGCAACATGTCTTGGACTGGTCTTAAGCAGGTGATGTTCTCTTCTATTGGAGGTGATGTATAAGTGGACAATTTCAAAAGAGGATAAGGCCCCATTATATCAGATACAGCAGATCAGAAAAAATCAAAGGAAACTAAGAACTCTGGTATAGAATTTTGGAGACTACTTCAGGAATAGACAAGATGTAGCATTAGGACCACATACAACTCTTGGGCTTCAATGCAAGGCATTAATGTAGACTAATCTGTCTTTTCTCTGGCAGCTTCTTGCATTGAGTTAGGAATAGAGAAACAGAAAAGGGTGTGTCCAGAAAAAAAAAAAGGTGGCCCCATTCACTTTGGCTCTGGATCCATTCTTCATTGGCAAGCAGCCCCAAACAAATTACCCCTAAGACAGGGTTCCTCAATCTTGGCAACTTGAAGATGTGTGGTCTTCAACTCCCAGAATTCCCCAGCCAGCCTGGCTGGGGAATTCTGGGAGTTGTAGTCCACACATCTTCAGGTTGCCAAGATTGAGGACCCCTGCCCTAAGAGACTAATTCTCAGCAGAAAAAAGAGCTTTTGAAGGAAGTGTATTAAATGGATGGAGTAGGCAATAGACAGAGATTTGGCTTAAGGTAAGAGTGGACAATAGTGAATTTATTGTGGGTGTTGCTGCCTTCTGGGTTTCAGTGGGCCTTCTCACTAGTAGTACCTTAGTTATAGGGCATTTTCCCCCAAAGATGCTTCACTGAACTTTTATTGCCCTTTTGTTAGCCAAAAAAACACCAAAATAATATAAGTTACTGCTATAATGTCATGGCTTTTATCTTATTTATATGTATATGTGATTCTCATGTATACACATGCAGGTTTGCTTTTCAGCTGTTACTCTTTTTTGTAATCACTGTGATGGTATGACTGAAGGGCAGTATACATATTTTTTATTTACAGTATTCATATGCCCTCATAACAAATGTCCTCTGAATAGTAAAAATAATTTAATACTACAAAAAATAAATCTATAGTGAAAAGTCAAATATAGTATAACCTATCTATTACCTATCTATGATAATTATCTCTATTAAGTTTGACTAGGACTAAATGACTGGTAGAACCATTTTTATATCCAATCATTTTATAACTGCTTGGTTTTTATCAGTTTCAAAAAGTAATAAAGCTACTTTATAAAATACAAACAACAGGAACACTAACAAAAGTAAAGCAATTTAAAAAACCCTACAATATCTTAATATTGAAAATATCAGATAAAGTACAAGTTTTGTCTGATGTTGATTTATGTGAGCTTCTCTGAGGACAATATCTCAAAACTAAGACATCAATCAAGATAAGGCCTTGTCAGTCAGACATTGTTGCACTCATTCAATGTGGGCATCGGAGTAAGATATCCAAAGTGATTATAGAGGAGAGCATTACTTCCAGTGACATAATCCCAAACCATTTAGGTCTTGAAAGATTAATATCAGCATTTTGAATTTAGGATGGAAACAGATTGGCAGCAAGTGCATATAGAAAATATGGGTGGAATAAGATCATATCAACTGGTCCTAGCTATTTAATAAACTGAAATTTGGTTGTCTGAGTCTGGACCCACTGAGATTTTCTGTTCGTTTTCAAAGGCAGCCCTTGATTATAGTACTCCAAACCGGATGTCACCAAAAGGTGGATTATTGTAGCAAAGCTGGCCTTCTGCAGGCATTATGTGAAATGGCAGGACTCTAATAATCAGGGAAAACTGGAACAAATGCACCAGTTCTACCCTCTCTCTATAACCTTCAATGTGCTTTTTTTGTTACAATTCCCACCTGACCATGTAGTGTTGCACAATTCCACCTAACTATTGCATGGCCGGGTATTAATTGTAAAGAGGAGACCAGAAGATGGCAACAAGAATGGTAGATGTGTTAATGCCAGTAGTGGGGGGGTGGGTGTTAATTTGAAGTTATAAAGGCACTGTCCAGATAAGGGGACTTCCCCATAATTTCTGAATGGAATCCAGGTTTTAATTTACTGTGTTCCAGGTGTGCCTCTAATACAGATTGGGAGGAATTTAAAGTGTACTGAAAATTGTACTAACATTGATCCTTTCCAAATCTTATAAGCTTCAATATTAGCTGCATATTTATTTAATTTTCCATTTCCTTTTTCTCATTCTTTTCTTTCAAACCTCTTCACCTACTTCACACAGAGCCAAAGAGGAGACCCCAGCTAGAGATGCTAGCCCTGCACCTGAGCTCTGGGCAATTTCTCCTACTGACTGTCCAATTGTGCTGCGCAAAATTTTGACCAAAACCAATGATGGTTTAGGCTGCAAATGTGTAGTGAAAATCCCATTAATTACCGACTTGGAATTTGAAAAGTTTATCACTGCCCCAAGAAACCCTCATCAAGTCATTGTGATATGTGTGTTGTCACCACAAAAACATTCATATTCTCCTTTCTTTGAGTGGTCTGTTGAAAAATTGTACATACATATGCAGCACGGCCGTCCCTCACCTTGTGTTCAGGTAAGCTAAATGTTGACGCTTTGCACATTGATTTTCCTAAAGCAAGTTCATTCTTCTTAGCTAGCTAATCACTGTTACGTTATGGAACTGTGATAGTAATGTAAGAGTAGCATGTTATTAGGAGAGTTCACTGACCACAGAATTTGACTCAGGCTATTATTTCATGATCTGGAACAAAATTAGAAGCAACCCATTTATACTTGGGATACAAGCTTAAAGCAAGATTCATTCATTAGTACAGAACAATGGAAATGGCCTTACAAAATAGAGCAGCATCTACAAACACAGGAAATGGCCCACTTTCAGGGATACAGAGGTAAGGATGAAAATACTTCAGGTTTGGAAAAGATTAAATGATACAGGCGTAGTTCCATATACCCTGTCAATATGAAATAACATCAATCCTGAAGTCGCTGCATTGGTTACCAGTATGCTTCCAGGCCAATTCAAAGCACTGGTTATTCCCTTTGAAGCCCTGTACCAGTGTTTCTCAACCTTGACAACTTTAAGGTATGTGGACTTTAACTCCTAGCATAACTGGCTGAGGAATTCTGGGAGTTGAAGTCCACATATCTTAAAGTTGCCACGGTTGAGAAACACTGCCCTATAGAGTAGGGCACTGGGATAAATCAGGCAACAGCTTGTCAGAACCAAATTTGCCTGTGCAATCCAGACATCTAGAGAGAATCCTAGATTCTTGTTAAGTTTATGGGGTTTGGACCAGGCAGAAGTCTTCTTAGTAGTAATAATAGTAGTAATAGTAGTACTTTATTACAGTCATTGACCAGCTCAAAAGAAGCAGAAGAGAAAACAAAACAAATGGTGAGACAGCAAATAAAAAAAGCCAATAATTATAATACTGGAGTGGTCAAAGTATGGCATATTTTACAAAAACAAAACTTATCCACATTAAGAGAAATAAAACCATAATGATTGGATAATAACAACTCTAAATAAAATGGATCCAGGCAGCCTAGAAATCTGATTGGATAGGGCATTATTAGCTGTAGCACTTCCCAGCCTTTTGGCTGAGTTCAAGCCTTCTCAGGTTGGCTCACACTCATTAGAGCACTCTGCCCAAGAGGTACAGATAGCCCCAACCATCTTTATCTTTCACAAAATAAGGATATTCTGTCTGAATGTGCTTTTGGCCCTTAGCTGTTCCTAGGCACCTTATTTACACATTCTTTTATATTGAATAATTGTTATTGTTTTCCCACCCCTACCTTGAGACTATCAGGATTGGGGTAGGATGGATGGATGGATGATAGACAGACAGACAGACAGACAGGTACAGGGGAATATTAGAGATTTGGGAGTCAATGTATATGAAAACTGCAGGAACTTTTGACAAGACACTTGTTCAAGTGAAATTACAGCAATGGGGACACCCCGATCTGTTATGTTAATGGAGGTTTTGTTTTCTCTTAACTCCTGCAAGATGGACAGTGGGAGGAGCAGAAAGATTCAGAAATGAAATAGATGGGATAAAGAAGCCTCTCCAATCTGCATACAGTGGTTTCAGCCCGGACTGAGGCCATGTGTGTTTACAATAAAGTAAAAAAAGAACAACGAAAGGATTAGCTGATTACTACATACACAGTATAAGTCATAACCTAACAAATAAGCCCCAATAGACACAACAGAAATTATCTCAGAATAAATGTCCATAATATTGCATTGTGTATTATGAAAGATAACTAAATCATAGTTTTTATTTTCTTTCCATAATTTATTCAAAAAAAATCTGATTAGCTGCCAGATTTTGAGACAGAGAATATACACCCCTCAGCTGAATCCATTTTCTCATCTGTCTTTTTCACAAAACAAATTGGTGGGATTTGTTGTAAATTATATATTATAAATACCTATTACCATTGTTGATTAAAGTAGAATTGCCTTAGTAGATCAAAGGCAAGACTCATCTGCTCCACCATTTTTTTCAACAGTGGCCATTTTGCTGACTCTTGTTTGAATTCAGGATCTAGTGGTATATATTTGTTCTGAATATGGAAGTTTAATTTAGTTGTAATGGACAATAAACTCCCCTGTGAATTTCTCCATCCCCTTAAAATATATTAACATAACGAAAAGATTACATTTTAAGGGCAGATGGAATAACTATCTCCAGTTACTCTTTATATTTAATTTAGACATCTGACCTCAGCTTCTGTTTTTTTATGCTTTTATTTGATTGTTGGAGTTGTGGGAGAGAATTATGGGCTATCTGGGGTTTTAACTGTGTGCATGTTTTGGTTCTTAGTTTTTGGTTCTTTTTTCATAGCGTTGCCTTTTGACCTGGCAACCAGCTATAGCTACCATGTTAATTGCTCATGTAGAAAAATAGAGAAAAAGAGATTTGGTATCCATAACAGGAAAATAGAGGGGCTGTGAAGTGAGCTTCTACACTGCCTTTGTCTTCTGGTGAGACTCTTCTGTCTAGTTTGAGTGTGCAACCTGCAGATGAAACTACATGCAGACATTGGTTTATCATATGGACTTTGGTTTGAAAATCCTCCCACCTTCACTCCGTCTCCACCAATTTTGGGTTCAGGCCATACACACAGCCAGAGTGTAGATCTGACAATCTACACTTGAACCAGCCAGGTGGGCAAAGATCAAATTTTGACTGAGGTAATACAGACAGAAGAATAAGTCTCCCACCTTTGATCAGAAAGAGCTCTAGCTATCTCCAGTTCACCTTGTCTGCCTGGTGAAGCATAGTTTCTCCATTTGATTTCTTTTCTAGTATATAAAAAATTGTTTATGTGACAAGTGCACAGGACATTTCCATAAACTGATAGAATAATTTGCTGCCTTTCCAGTGCAAACATGATCCCTACCGTTTCCTGAAATATGATCTAGAGAACCCACTGAACAAAACACCTCCTCTTCTGGTGCAGAAACATGGTGTCATTCCTGGAATGGTAGTGGCAAGTATCTGATGGTTTTCTTGCAATGCAAGTTGGCCTCTTTAGTTCATTGACACTGCAGAAATTGTTTCCTCATAATGCATACAGGCAGTTTTCCCTAACCTAGTACTCTTCAGATTAATTGGAGTATAACTTAATAATCTACAACCACATATGTGGATTAGAAACTATATGAGTGTTGAGAGTCCAAAACATCAAGAAAGTACCATGAATTATGTTAATGGACAGGGAAAGAAATACTCTTAGTAAAGGAAGTTCCTTTAAACTCCTACTTTCCAGACTCAGATCTTTGTCCCCCTCCTAGCAACTTGAATCAGCCAAAGATCAAGTTCATAGGTGACAGAGATGGCTTCAAAAATATCCTGTCCACTCTGAAGAGCCACAGGCTCAACTTAAGAAACAAAGTCCCAGATTGCAGCTCACAGCAAATATGAGTGATATTAATATTCTTACTTGACTGACCTTCTGGCCCACCTTTCTCTAACAGGGTCTCCTCTAAATTGTGCTTCTGGCTGGCATGTCACAGATGCAATAAGGGTGGAGAAGTATAGTTCTGCTTTACTGTCCTTGCCACTACTGCCTAGGCCAGTGTTGTCCAAACTTGGCCACTTTAAGATGAGTGGACTTCAACTCCCAGAATTCCCCAGCCAGCCATGCTGGCTGGGGAATTCTGGGAGTTGAAGTCCACTCATCTTAAAGTGGCCAAGTTTGGACAACACTGGCAAAGGCTCAAACCCACAAGCGCCACCTTGGCTGCTTTCCTAACCACTAGCGGCGTGGTCTGCTGTTTCCTTCTTCCATGATGTTTTTTAGATTTCCCAGTCTAGTTTTCAGAGACTTTCTGGTATCCTCTTGGGCAAATAGTAATCAGGCTCAACCTTTGCAAGTTCCTATCCAGACAAGGCCAGTCGGGCACTGCTCCCTGTTGCTGAGGTAGATACTAACTGCATTCTTGACAATATTCTGCACATTTTTGTTATAAAGGACACACATAGAGAATCCTAGGTAACTTTGGGTACATGGGGTAGGTGGGTAGGAAGAAGTTTCCCTTCTTTTCTTTACACTAAAGTCTCAGCAAAGCATCTCTGATGCTGTATTTCACAGTTAGAGAGGTCATGTTTATGATTACATTAAACTAAAATAAATTTAATAAACATTAATTCCATATGGGGTTATATTTGCATAATTACTCAGAACTAGGTCTCACTGATTCAACAGGACTTGCTAATTAGCCAGGTTTATAACACTCACATATAAGTTGTGATCTCTATTATAATAATACACTGTGAAATATTTCCCTTTTCTTTAAAAGGAAAATAAAGACTGTAATGTTCAGTCTCTATCTGATTTAACCTTTTTACCTGATCTGTAAAATCAACATCCTGATTTCAGCTTAAAGGACAGGAAAATGGAGGCATCAAGAGAAGGTCTTCTTCATGTACATAAAAATGGAACAAGTGAATGTCAGAGATTGGAATCTTATTCACTGCCCCCAAATATGCCAAAATCACACAACTGTGTTAAATAATAGAGGCTTCTAGTTATGCCTGGAATACATTTGATTTGTTTTGGGGTCTAGATAAAGGGAGACATTTTATTCAAGTTCATTGACAGTGGCACCTACTCAGATAAAACAGAGACTTTTAGTAAACACGAAGTCTTTTTGTGTTCCAGTACTGCTTCTTTATTGCTTGTGAATCCCTCAGTCTGGAAATGTAACACCTTCGGCGGACACATTCAGCATTCCAAGGATTATGCTGCTGCGATTTTTTTTCCTTTTAGTATATCAGAAGTTATTGGGTACCACTCCTATTTTGTATTAAAATGCTGTGGGGAAAATACAGCTGATGTTTGTGAAAATGAGAAAGGGGTTTGTGTTGCTTGAGAGAACTTTTATTTATTTTAGCAAAAAGCTCACACCTATTTGGGAAGAAACTAATAGATAAAATTGTGAAATGTGCAGATGAATTTCACTTTCAAAATTAAATATTACCAGGATTATCTTAAAAATAACACCTAGAGCTATGAAGGCCATTATTAATCAGCTCCATTTTATAGTCCATGTCAGTAATACATTATTCCAAGCTGACTGTTAATTGTTTTCAGCTTAACAAATGGAGCTTTAGTGTGTGACTTTTCCTAATAGATGTGATTTTTAATATAAATTTTAGCATCTTAACGTTTTTATATATAATTTAACACATATTTCCATGATTTTTAAAAAAACATACATTTCTCGCTCCCAACATACATTTTTGAAAGCAGCTTTCAGAAATTTATGCTTTTTTTTTTACACAAATTTTTCTAACAAGAAGTTTTTATTAGAAAAATACAAATGCTCGCGGATTCCATTCAGTGCTGTTGCTGTCCAATCCATGTCAGAGTTCATTTTGCCAGTCCCTGAAAATCTGCTTTCATAGAATTCATGGTGGATTATTTTTATAATACTACTGACACTGTTATTTTTCAACTTTTTCATAGATGCCAGTAGCCCTTGTTTCTCAATTTAATTTAGTTAGCTTTTAATTAACTTGAATTTTCAGCACCAAGAGCTTCTTAAGAGTTCAGCCTACTCCTATGCATACCTTCTTTGAAATATGTGAATTTATTTTTAAGTAAATATAGTCAACCCTTGGAATTTCAGCCATAATATTGTATGTGACAGGTACAATTAATAATGTGGATATTAACCAGATGTCAGGCTAGCAACATGAGGTTCCATAATATCTTTGATGGTTTCCTTTTTTTTAGTCAGTGAAAATATTTATCTGTCCAAGGATATGAGAATAAAGACTATTCTTGTACTTGTGGAAGTGGCTCTAATATGAAAAAGCATGTATGAAATGTTTAGATAGTCATTTAGGTGTGTGGGTAAAAATCCAGACTGGGATTTGACATAGATTAGCAAGGATGTCTAACTTCCAGATGTTCAACAATGGCAGACATGCTGCTAAAATTAAGAAACCATGGGAATCCCAGGAGTGGTTTTATCTGTGAAAGGATTGAAAGCTTTGAGAATCCTAAATCTATTTCTTTACTATCTGCTCCAGCTGGTTAATCTCAACAGTCTAACATAAAACAAAGTAGAACTGACAAATTTGAACCCTGTCCACTCCTACTCAAAATATTGTATATAATCACTGTTTATGGTCATAATTACCATTAACTGGGGGAAAAAGTCACTTCAAAAACTTCTTGAGCACATCATAGACTTAAATTTGTCCTTCCTGCATGAAAGAATGGCAAAAGCAGTTATTAGTAATATAACTTTTATCCATGGATTAGGTATACAGAGGTCAATTGCTAACCATAGGACAGCAACAAATTACAGCACAGAGAGACTATTTCTGTTCTCTCTGTATCAATGGGCATGCCAGCAAGCCAGCAAGCCTATGGAAGGTTGCCTTGCTGATTCTAGTAGGACTTTAACATCCAGAGAATAATAAATCATTCTGCTGAAAACTACACAAGCAGCCTACAAGGTGATCAAAATAATGATGCAGTGTCTGGCTTGGGAGCAAAACTGCTGCACAAAGGGATTTGAAAATAGTCCCAAACTGAGCAGAGTTAGTTGTATTAGCTGCAAATACAAAGTTCATCAGTGCTGATTTTGCAAAAGTCAAGACATCTGTCCCTTGATCTTAACCAATGATTGCTTGTTCAGCCATGGAAACACATGGTCTTCTGTCCAGGCTGATGGAATAGCCACTAGCATCAACAACAATTATTCAGAATTAGAAGAACAACTCAGCTCTTTACAGTGGGCAAAATTAACTAACACCCTGCATGTCTGCATGCAAATAACTCCTAGTGTGTTGAGATACTCCTAGTTAAGATTGCTTTGGATTGTAGTTTTAAAGTGCTTTTCCATGAACTAAAATGTAATTACTTAGTGTTCAAACTACACACATACCATCAATCCTAGTATTTTCCTTCTGTTAATGTCATAAAGATCCTTAATATCAAACAATATTAAACCCAAATTATAGTTATATTCTTTTAACAAATGGGTTACAAAGTACAACCTGCTTGCAAAAAATCAGAATTCCCAAGAACTGGAGATATATTTTCAGTAATAATGAGTTTGGAAAATAAGCCAAGTCCAAAAACGCAGTTGAGTTGCTTCCTTATGATCATTCCCCTCCCCCCTTTGATAATTCATAAAGCAACCACAGCAATGTTATTGGCACAGAAAAATTAATAGGATAAAAATATAATTTCCCTAAGGGGTAATCAGGCAGGCCAGCTTCCCTTTTCTCCCTCTAAATGTCATCTCAAACTCTTTCAAGAGGGAGATCCAAATGCATGAAGATTGGTTACAGTAACTTTAATTACATGTCATCAAGTCAGTGTTGACTGTTAGGGACCACATAGATAGATCTTCTCTAGGATGATCTTTCTCCAACCTGGTCCTTCAGTATTCCAGCGGTGTACCCTTGCCACTGTACTTGATTCCATCTATCTTGCTGCTGGTTGTTCTCTTCTTTCCTTTCCTTCCACCTTTCCCAGTGTTATAGACCTACATTAAGACACCTACATTAATAGACCTATAGTAGCTCTCAAGAGAGTTACTGCAGGTCTTCACATAATGTGTTCAAAGTATAATAATTTGAATGTGGTCATATGTCCCTTGAGGGAGAACTCTGGAGTGATTTCTTCTATTATATGGTTGTTTTCTTGGTTGTCCATGATATTCTAAGGAGTCTTATTCAACACCAAAGTTCAAAAGCAACAATAATCTTTCTATCCTACTTCTTCAAGTCCAACTTTCACTTCTATACAGTGTCATGGGGAATATCACTGCCTGCATGGTTCTGATCTTTGTAGGTATAGTCACATCCTGGCATTTGAGTATGTTTTCCAAGGCCTTTGTTGCTACTCTATCAAGTGTTAGTCTATGTCATATTCTTTGACTGCTGGTTCCTTTACTGTTGATAGTCGATCCTAAAAGGCAAAAGCTATTCACCACTTTAATATCTTCATTGTCAATTCTAAGGCTGGTTGCTGTACCCGTTTACGTTAGTTGGTCTTCTATATATTTAAACTTAGTCCCATTTTTTCATTGTGTTCCTTAACTGGGGGAGCTGGGCGGCATATAAATTTAATACATAAACAAACAAACAAACAAACTTCCATTACAGAGTTTGCAGACCATTTGCATTTTTGGCTATCAGAGTAGCGTCCTCACAGCATAGTACAGGTTATTGATGTTTCTTCCTCCAACATTAAAGCTACACTCATCTTCTTCCAATCAAGCTTTTCTCAAGATATACTCAGCATACAGGTTGAATAAATAAGGGAAGAGCATACATCCTTGTCTCATTCCTTTGCCCATCTGGAGCCAGTCTGTTTTGCCTTGTTCCATTCAGACTCTGGTTTCCTGGCCTGTGTATAGGTTTACAGTCACCTTAGAGTGCTCCATTTTCCAAGATCCGTACAATCAGACTTTCATTACAGCAAAAATACCCCTCTTTCATTTTTTTTTTTTTTGCATCGCTCATGTAAGATAACATGAATCCTAAAATGAAAGACAATAAGAAAGAGGCAGACAGAACAAGGTCTACAGATGAAATATCTTCAGAAAATGATAATGTTCAAAGGAACTAGTTTAACTATTGTGCCCAGCCCCAATTAAATGGAGGAACTGAAGTGTGATGGAACCCTGTGGCATCCCACATGATATCAGTGTTTCACACTGATGATGTTACCTATTTGGGTACTGAAACGTCTGCAAGCAAACAACCAAGCTCAGAAAGCATCAAGAACTCCACAGTTCAACCCTGAGCTACTGATATTCTCTTCTACCCACTGAATTGCCATACCGTTAAGCACAGAGTTAAGTAGCATATTAACCAGAATGTCACCCTTTTGTCAAATGCCATGGTTCCCACAATCTACTAAGAAAATTACTCAGTTAAAAAATGAGGCAAAGTTAATTTGGTGACAAGATTTATTCTCGATAAATCTATTCTGACTAGTAATTACCACATTGTTTTCAAGACATTTATATAATGATTGCTTTTTATCTGCTTCACAATTTTCTCAGTTCAAACTGGCCTGGATCATCATCATCATCATCATCATTATCATCATCATCATCATCATCATCATCATCATCATCATCATTATCATCATCATTATTCATTATCATTATCTTCTTCTTCTTCTCCTCCTCCTCCTCCTCCTCCTCCTCCTTTTTTCCTTTTTTCCTTTTTTCCTTTTTTCCTTTTTTCCTTTTTTTAATAGGGGAAATATCTGCCTTCCTCTCATCTTCTGGAATTTCACCTCTTCTCCAGGGTTTCTCAAAAATAATACCTAAAAGTTCATTCATTCAGGATGTTAGAATACAATTTGTTTGATCCTGTAGTTCTGAACTCATTTCAAGAAATAGCTATTCCTTGACCATTGTGTCTAATGGCAGTGAGAGTTGCAATCTGACAAGTGCTGAGGGCACCAGACTGGCAGAGGGTGGTTTTGACTATCCATTTACCCAAGAATGTTTAGCATTGAAGGGCGTCAAACACAGGTCAGCCACATGCTGGCTGGGAGAATTCTGGGAGTTGAAGTCCACACATCTTAATGTTGCAGAGGTTGAGAAGCACTGCTTTAGAGTGATGAAGGTGAAGTCTTACAGTGACCATTGTGAAAAGAAAAATTCTATCTTGCTTCACTTGATCTTAACCATCTTATTACAGATTAAAACTTTCCAGTGAGCTGTGAATTTTTAATAAACTGTAAAATCTTACCAATAATAGGAAGGAAATCATTTCTCCAGAAATTTGGAAAAAAATATTATAGAAATTACCTTTTCCAGTTTCAGGGCTGCCTGAACAAACATGGCTTTAATACCACACCTTCTGAGTGGGGTTGTAGAAGGGTTGGCTTCACCTCACTTGCAGTTACTTCTTTATCTGCAGTTTATCTGCAGTTTATCTGCAGTTACTTTCTTTATGTCTTTAACATTTAAATCTGCAGCCCACTAGAGGGAACTGCTGGCTCTCTGAAGAGGCAGAGTTGTGAAGTGTGGAAACAGTAAGTTATGAAGCAGCCAAATTCTTTGGCTGCAAAATGCACTCTTTGTTCCTTGCACAGAAGCAACAGTAAATCATACAAAATGAGCAAGTGGTTGTCAGCTACCCATTTCCAGTGAGCTATCTTATAGTTTCCAAACCTCTCTGTCACAACTCTTTCCTGCACAACCTCACCCATCCACCGGATCAGAAACCCTGAAAGGTCCCTTGTGCTGTAACAATACTCTTCCTTTTGCCCAATCAGAATCACCTATAAGGGTTGTCCAGTGCCCATCAACTCATCAATGTTATCCCTTTTGCTGCTTTTTCAGTTAAAAGAGCCTGTTGCTATTATTCTGCAATTTCTTTAGGACATACATTTATTTCTCTGATAAATTATTGTAAAAAATATTGCACTGCAGGGCAGGAAACTTCCCTGGGCAAAGTGACCTCTGTGCAGCTTGGGTCACTGTTCTCACTAGTACCATTACTGTAATTTCCCACAATACCTCAGAATTTGTTACAACAGAGGCACTGTAGAAAATTACTATGGTAGCCAGACTCAGTTTTCCAACACTGCTTAGAGTGCTGGGCAGAATTTCTTTTTAAAAAGGCAGGAGGGCAGGACAGCTACCAGCAATGGATCCTACTCAGTCCCATATCTCAGCAATTGGCCCAGGATGCCAAGTGTACTATTATATGTTATAAGAAGGATGGCCACTGCCAGGAGTTACACTGCCCTCTAGATAGTACAGTAGAACAAAAAACAAAAAACCATAGTGGGTTCTCTTTCTCATCCCACCAACAATGGTCAGGTCCCAAGATAGATTGAACTCTCTATGGTAATAAAAGCTTCCAATGGTGACCCATACTACATCTCGCTCGCTCTCCCTCTCTTTCTTTATTACTATTTGTGCATTAAAACTGGATGTAACATCCCTGGTTTAAAGGCATAGGACTAGGCTTCCTGGTACAGGCTGCATACTTCTATTAACTGAAAGACCAATCTTCTAGAATAGGATAACTCTTTTCAATGAATAGCTTCACATAGTCAGGATCAGGCCCAGTTGCTTGCAAACTAAAAATAGAGGTGGCTCAGACATGTGAAAAGACTGTTCTATATCAGCAACTGATCATTGGTCTGATATTGAAATATAAGCTTATAGTCAGGCTGTGTATTTGTTTATTAGCAGCCCCTCACACCTTATATACAACAGACATTGCGTAGTTTCACTGAATTACATAGGCTTGCCTGAGAATAAGTTTCACTAAATGGAGCTGATTTCTTAATAATCATGAGTAGGATTGGGTTATAAAACAAAACCTGCAACTCTTTTTATTATCAAAGTGAGCAGATCATTTTAAAAAACAAAGGTGCAAATTTATTTGTTGATAATATTACTGTAACTTTTATGAGATTTAAAGTAGTATTAAAGTACTCAGCATTAGTAGTATTAAGTGATGTGAAGGAAGTGTGTGTGCAGATATAGCTATCAGAGGCCTTTACATCTGAGTGAAAACATTTAAAGCTCCAGTACAAAACAGGAAAAGGAAACCATTTGGTCCAAGTCTTCAAGCTCAATCTTTTTTGTTGTTGTTGTTGCAAAGCATTTTTGTTCCTCTCCTTCCTGTCTGTTTGTCAACAGATGTATGCCGGAGGGAAGCTGCTCTTTGGGAGCTGTGTTTTCAACGGATACAGCTACAGCAAGAGGGACCTGCTGAAACAGATCAACCAAGTTTGCCTTGACTGCAGAAGAGGTCACTTCCTGCCACAGAGTTTCAAATTTAGGTAAAACATAAAATTAAGAGGAAGAGAAAAGTAAGAATGGGGAGAGGGAAAGCAATAACACACTGAGGTCTATGTTTACTACATTAAGTTGACAAGAATGAGTTGTAACGAGAAGAATGAGATTACATAAACACATTGTAGGGTGAGTGACAAGGAGGAGAGGAGGAGGAGAAAAATAACAGTAATAGTAGCTTGGCAGCATATTCTTTCTTGCTATGGTTCACGTTTCTAAAAATTGGGCTTCTAACACATACATAACTTAATTTATAATCATATAATAATCTGATTTTAAATCAATTTATTGTAATGACATTGTAACTGTGTGCAATATTATCTGTTCATATATTAACAATTTGTGACATAGTTCTATTTTTGAATCTACTGAAGACTTAAGATAATAATAATAATAATAATAATAATAATAAATAATAAGGTTTTGCATGTTGTTATATGTCCTTGTTTCACATTATTAAAAACATTATCTTTAATTTTGGGGGCTTGACATGATGGTACAGAATATTTTATATTACAGTAATAAACAGATGCGTTTTCATAGAAACAAATGAAGTTGAAAGTTGAAACATAATCAAGTTGCCTTCCTCCTCCTTGCCTTCCTAAGTTCAAATCCCAACATTATTTTGGAAAATCTAGATTTAAAAGATATATTGTTGATTTCAGCAATAATAATTCCATGTCATCTAGTTCTTATTTTTTAGAAAAAAGCTTAGTGTTTTCATTCTGAAAGTCAAGATAACAGGTGCTATGGTACCTTGCTGAAGGAAGAAGAAGCTGCTTCCTACTTCTACCCTGTCTCTGAGGTTACAATTCTATACTTATTTTGGGGTAATATGTTTGATGGAACTTAATAAGACTTAATTTTGAGTAGACGTGCTCAGGACTGCATAGTTAAACAGCTCATCTGAGACATTATCCCTTATTTTAAAATGTATAAGAGTGAATGACCATGCAGCAGGAGGAAGCAATCCCACAATGATACAATAAGGCAACTTTAAACTCTAGACCAGGACTACCAGATTGGGCTGCAAAGATTTGGAGGATGACTGGCTGGCAGCAATGAGATACACAAATTCTAACTTTAGTGGTCATCTGGATTTTTGCAGCCCCAAATTAGTAGTCCTGCATTTTATGCTGTTATGCATGTATCTAAATAGAGGGTGAATGTTCTTAGAATATGATGTATACTTCTTCATGTGCAAGCATACATATCCATCACCCTCTTTCCTCCCAGAGTATATAATGATTTGTGGTAGTAAATAATACACCAAAGAAATCAAAGGCATAAGATAAGAATAAGAATGGGATATACAGCTTGGTCTAGTTGACATCAACCCCATTCCCCAGGCCTCTCCATAATTTTCTATCCTTGTGAACCATCCTTGGTTCCACCACAGTCATACACCACTTCATAAATTGCTTTCTGTTTTAGCTTCTCACTCTCTCTTTCTGAGGTTCTCATCAACAGCTTGACCCAACTGTGATTTTCTCAGTCTTCCTTTCAGCTCATTCACACTGCCTTCATATATTTGTTTTGCAATTCAGTCATTCAGCCATTAGTTCTCCCTATATGACTGAAGTACCAACATATTTCATTTGTACTGGCCACTTACTTTTGTATTCAGTCCACATTCATTCAGCACCCATTAATTCTTGGTCCTATTTCTTCCTGTTTTACTACACAGCCTTTTTCATTAACACATTCCCACTGCCTTGAACTCCACTCTGATTTCTTGTTAAACACAGCTACGCCATCACCTTGGGTTACATTAATTTTCAGATCCATAGTCCTTGTTATATCATATAGGTAATATTTGCTGCAAATTACTCAGGTTCTCAGTAACAATATGGCATACAAAAGTACATGTACATTCATATCTCCAACCAGCACACCTCTAATGTCACCACAAACATTTCTTATACATTTATCTGTCAATTCATTCTTCTGTTATTCTCTGGTCAATGTTGAACCATTCACTAATCATTCCATTTAGTCCAATAAATACTTTATTTCCATTATATGCCACTTTAACTGCATTCAGCAACCAACTTTCAATTCTGTATTTGTGGAAAACTTTCCAAAATTCAAAACTATTCAGTTTGTCATATTTCTCAGAGAGCCACTAAGTAGCAAAATCTGGTCTGCTCACCTTCAGCCTAGCATAAACCACACTGAACTTCAAAAATGTTACCTACCATTACTTCTTGTATCATCTGATTCACAATTTTGCCAGTCTTCTTCCTAGGCATACTCTTGAAGTGATCCCCCTCTAATTTTGTACCTACTCTTGCTACCTTTCCCTTTGCTTTGGGGAATAATAATAATGGCATTCTCACAGTCACCTGGCATATAAGCAATGTTCACACATATGGAACAAGTTGCACAGCCAGTCCATGAGCCAACCATATCCCTATTTTTATATTGCATCAATTATATCAGCTACCCCAATAGTCTTACCAATTTTCAACATTCATAGAATTTATGAGATTGTTTGCATCACATTTTTCTTGGATACAAAGGTTTAGAGCATTCATATCCAAGGTACTATTCAATTTGATTCTTTACTATCTCACTACCATGTTTGTATGAGAGAGAAAAGCAACGCATGTGGTGTAGAGCTGCAGTTGAAGCCACCATCTTGACTTTTTTTACCTCCCCTGGATGCCCCTGAGTCTGGGGATGATGCAGTTAAGGACAGCTCCCTGCTCAGCTCCTATTGGCCCGGCCAACATGCTGCAGGCTGGCCCTCCCCCTCCAATGCCTGGGCATGATGACTTGCCATTTTCTCTTGGTTGTGAGAGAAATTGCCCACCCAGCTTCCACAGTCTCTTTTCTTTTTTCTTTTTTTCCCAGCTAAAATATCAGCCGGTGGGGTCAATATAGCCATGGAAACAGTGCATTCCTGAGAGAGGCATCCTTGTAAAAAAGAGATCAAAAAGGTCTTGTCCTTACCTCACTAATATCACCCTAATAGTGGAGTAATTTTTTATTTTCATTTGAGCAGGATATTTCCCCCATCCTCCCCCTCCCCTGGGCTGGTGTAGATGGTGCTTTAGGTAAGTGGATTTCTTTTTTCTTGGGTTGTATTTGTGTTTTTCTATTGCTTATGCTTTGAAACGGTTAAAAAGGAGTCAGGGATGATGTGACAGTGTTTTAGAGGTCTCTCATGTGCATTCACATTCTCTTGCACACCAAGATGTCTTCTTTTGCCCCCTTGAGGAACTTGCTAACCCAACTCGGTGGGCCACCTGCAGCGTTATTAACATTCAGGTTAGTTTTGTCATCTACTAAAATCACAGAGAAAAGGCAGCAGCTGTAGCTTAGAAGGAAAAATGTATCTGAGAAAGAAAGGGAAACCCGAGAGTTTTCCTCGCTATGGTCAGATAACAAGGATTTTATGGGTAAGGAAATGAAAGGGGAACCATGAGGGAAATGAGGCAGGGGAAGAAACCCCAAGCTTTTCTCTTATCTGCCCCAAGCCTTTCTCTTATCTGCCCCAAGCATACTCTTTGTTGTTGTTGTTGTTGTTGTTATGCTTATTGTTCTCCCTTTCAAGACTTGATAAAAATGCTCTGAGGTAAAATAATTGTCAGACGCAACCAAGGGAAACAAGAAGGCTTTCGAAGCTCTCTCAGAATAAATGGAAATAAAGAAAATGGGAACAGTTCAAGCTTTGCACTCTTTTCCACTCCAATTCAATCCTTTCCTTATCTTGGCAAGGATGCTTTTCTTTTGGGATGTTGCTGTGTTTCAGGGTTTTTTCCTCCCCATAGAGTCAGCAACCTCAAAGGAGATCAATAATTGATGAAAACTGGGGCAGGGGGCCCTTTTCATGTAGGGTGAGTAAGACTGGGATTTTCTTGTGGTGATGCTTGCATTTGGGGATTACCAGTCACAAATAACAAGAGTCCTATGACAATAAGAGATACGAAACAATTGACTGACCACCCTAGGAGGGAGCATCCTGAGTCCCCCAAACCCTGCCCTGTAACACCTTCTGTCAAACACAACTATGCAATCACCTTGGGTTTTGATATATTAATTTTCAGATCTGTAGTCCTTATTATATCATACAGTTAATATTTGCTGCAAATTACTCAGGTTCTCAGTAACAATATGGCATCATCTACACATAAAAGTACACGTACATTCATATCTCCTACCAGAAGACCTGTAATGTCACCACAAACATTTCTTATACACTTATCTGTCAATACATTATTCTGTTACTCTCTGCTCAATGTTGAATCATTCAGTAATCATTCCATTTATTCCAATGAATACTTTATTTCCTTATATGCCACTTTAACTGCATTCAGCAACCAACTGAATGTGGTTTTGGTTATGATTATGGTGGTTTCTCCCACTGATAGATTATGCTGGGTGGGAAAAGGCAGGTGAGCAGGATCCCCACTGATTGTGAGACAATTTTAGGGCAGCATTTAAAAAATATAAGGATAGTTACACTGCCCTGCCTTGTTGCTGAGGCACAGGAAAACTGTCCATTGAGGGGATGATGCAATTTATCTCAAGATACTTTTCTGCTGACTTAATGATGAGAAGAAAGCCTGCTAAGATGAGCCCAAATGAATGTAAGCAAGGGGAGGCTCTTCTCACCTTCCAGCCCTCCATTTAGACAATGTGTGTCTTTCGATGTGGTGCAGGCCCATTTGCAGCATCTCTTGCATGTAAAATGATTGACAGTTTGCTTTCAGAGTTTAGGAGATGGGGGAAGGCCTGTTCCAAGCATGTGAATAGCTCAAGTGTCCTCCAGCTACATCTGAAGGGAAGTAAAAAAAAAAAAAAAAACTCATGGTAGTGGAAGCAGTGTTGTGAGCCAAGCCCCATCTCTTTCGTACTTGCATCAGTGCTCATGCTTGCAAAAGGGGTAGGGGTTGCATTAGGACCCCACTTTTTTGACACACACACACACACACTGTGCACATTGCTGGTATCATCTTTAATGCAATGTACTGTAAATGGCCTTAGATGACTAATGGCTGTTCATGCCAGTGATATTCTCTGCAATCTCATCAAAAAGAGCTAGAGTCCTTATTGTGGTAATTCTGACATGAGGGAAAAACTTGACTTTTTCTGTCCTCCTTCTCCCACAAATATACTAGACTTTGTTGGATTCTCCCTAGGCCATAAACAAACCATAGCACAGTGTTAATCAGATGGCAACAAGTAGGGAACCCTTGCTGTTAGAATTGTCTTCACATAGGAATTTAAAGGGTGAGATTTTCATAATTAAGACAGTGGCCCCATTATTTTATTCCATCCACTCTGAATATAGTATTAATCTCATATACTAGAAAGTAGTTGCTTGGAGGCAGGACACACAGAAGTCAGGAAAAAAGTTCTGTTACAGTTTGTGGGTGTGATGCTGTGAGTCATATGAGTTCTGCTGTTTTTTTAGTAGAATTTTGTTATTACTAACTCTTATTTGTGACTGTTATTACTGATTGGGTCAAAAATTCCAAGAATCAATAAATTCTCTGCTGATAACAAGATGTCTCAATGTGAACTAAAGAGAAAAGGAAGCATTTTATGTGTCACTGGAATTTGCTTGTGATTTTGCTAACATTTACTGATGGAGAACATCAAAATAACTAGAAAATCAGGAAGCATTTGAGTACCCTTGTTTGCAACTATTCATTCTCTTTGCACAATAATCTCAGTGCAGAAAAAAGGGAAGTGGGATTTGATAGCTTTTTTGCATTTTCCAAGGTCACAAGTTCTCAAGGCTTTTTGTATAAAAACTTTTAGGACTGAGAATTTGGTTGGCTGGTTAACATTTAAAAAACAGACACTACCAATCTGATCCTGTCTCTAGAAAGTAGTTAAAGCATTCAAATACTCCATACAAATGCTAGAATGGTCTGGGCTATTTAGCATGAAGTAGATTTTGTAAACTTCCTTCTAGCCACTGCATCTGTTGACCAGTTCCCAAATGTTTTGAAATTTTGGTCTGCAATGCTAATTTAAGGAGGGCCAGATGAAATTTGGCAGGGGCCTCAGTTTAATATAGCACACATTAACATGCCATAGCCACTGCCAACCATGATATAGCCTCAAATTGCCAATCCTCAGCTCAAGAGGAAATGCTGCAAATCAGTTCAGTTTACTGTGGTATAGGAAGAGGGACTGATTCTGAACTCGAATTGGAACAGGGTTTCTATATGGAAGGGACCCAGGAGTCAACCGCTTAGCTTAAATTAGAGACCATACCTGTGAAGGGTAAAGAATGAATGAAGAGCTGTCAGCCATTTGGGAAAACTTGCAAAAGTATAGATTATCATTTGCACTTTCTTATTTGTAGAGGCACTAACGAGGAAGAACTGGCAATGGGAGAGCAACATGAATTATTGGTAGGATTTAACTTTTGGGAGTTAATATTTTTATTGAGCTGAGAATCAGAAATAACTTCAGCTATATGATCAATGGAGGAGAAGTGTGTTATAGGTTTAAAAAAAAAAACCCAAGAGGAGTGAAAAAAAAAGAGAGTGATCAGTTAGCATCTTGTGAATCCCCCTTGAGTTAACATGGCCCACCTTATTCTAAATGGAGAGTATTGGTCTCAGTCTGATCCGTGACTTTGAGGCACATGTAAATGCAGCAGCTGCTTTTGCTGCTTCCCATTGCGAGCTGCCTGGGATTCAGGGCAGGAAAGCGGTCTGAAGACCTGATAGATAGGGGACATTCGACATGGCAAAGGAATGCTAAAAAGCAGCAGAAAGGAAAGTCTGTCCATTCAAAGGTCAGCAAGACAAATCTCTCGCATCAGCTTTCAGGAAAAGTTGAAGGTAGTTGAATTTGTTACAGGGAGGGCAGCTTTAAAAAATAAACACATTACGCATCCTGTTGTTTGCTTAGATTGCTAAATGTTTCTAGTGAGTAATCAATATCCTTCTTCCTAAAACAAGGCAGATCACAGGAGTTAGAAAGAGGTGCACCCACAAGCACTTTATTGGAAGAAAAATAGGTGAAAACCAAGAGACCAGTGACTCAATGATAAAAATGTTCAGATCACCAGTCATGCCTTCCTGTAAGCTATTTTGTTTCATTCCTCTCTTCCCAAGTTTACCATTTCCCCCAAATTAGTTGATACGTTGTACCCCCTGAGTATTTTCAGTTCTCACTGAACCGTGGGGTATTTGGGTATATTTTCTCCCTTACTAGGGCTCCCATCCCAAAGCCATGTTCTGTATAAGCCTCCTTATGACTACATCAGGAACCTCACTTCCTATTAGAATACTGGATATGGAAACGGATGCTTAGAGATATATCTATCTATCTATCTATCTATCTATCTATCTATCTATCTATCTATCTATCTATATACACACACACACATACATATACATACACACATACACACACCTGTATATATAGCCCTTCATTGCTGGAGGCATTAATTTGGACCATTTTGACTTTCAAAGGCATCTTTAAGACCCATAGATAGTATAGGATTCCTAATTGCAGGAGTCCTGTAATTGTTTGTAGCCAAAATAGCTAGCAGAAACTGTGTTGAAGCTAGTTACTTATTTCTAGATTGCAGCTTGTGTGAAACTTTAAAGCAGAACTCAGTCAAGTACCTCCTAACTTATATTTCCATAAATGTTAGGTTTATATTCACTTGATTGATGGAACATTTTTTTAGAACTTTTGTGTGAATAAGAAAGTGGGAGTAATTTCACAGAATCCTTTTCAAATATGTTTTTGTTGAATACCTAAAAGGTAGCTCACGTTGCAGGTAGATGGTAGGTGTACCCAGATATCTTCCTTGCTTTAATTGTTCATGCAAAGTAATTTTTGGATGTCTTCACTGCTGGGCATACTATAATCCACCTATAATGCTATTTTTCACATTTTTCAGGGTTACTTACAGGTCAATTCTTAGATAGTGTTGACTAGCAAATGATGGGCAAATCAGAGATGATATTTCTCTTTAAATATAATCCTCTCTGGACCAAGACAGTGATATGAGGTGCTGTCCTTCATTTGACCATAATCCTGGCAAAAAAATCACTTCAACCAAAAGCAGCGTTCCTCCTGGGGTAAAGAATTGTTTTGCTGAAACTGCCGCTTGAGGTATGGGAAGGGTTAAATCTCTTTACAGAGAATTATTTTTCAAGAGGAATCCCATGTTTTCTTTCAGCTGTATGCAGTTTTCTTAAGCTTGCCACACATCCCCCCCCCAAAAAAAAATCCTAAGGGAAAACCTCATGAGGAAACTGCTCCAATGGGGCTTGTTCTGACCAGGAAGCAGGGATGGCCAGGGAGCTGCAGAGCTGTGGACAACAATAACACCAGCAGTCCTGGTCATTGTAAAATAATATGCTGAAAATCTGCCCAGAAGAATTTTTAAAGAATTTCCAAAGCATCATAAGAATGAGGTATGAATACAGACATTTCTTTCACAGAAGAAGAAATGCTTTAGTAAACTGGAGGATTTCAGAATAGTATCAATATAATGAGAACTCATTTTCTTTAGGAATGGACTGCATATTTGAATATATATTTGTTCTATGACTTTTTGTTCTGATTTTATGTCGATGGGGACAAGCAAGTCTACTAGAAATCTGTTTAAAATTGGTTGTGGACTTCAAGAAAATGTCAGCCTCAAATTGTCATAGAATAGAATATGCCTTCTTGGTTTGCTGAAATCTAGCTTTTTTCTGTCTATGTAGAAAGAAATGTGTGTTTGTGATCTTAAGTATACTGGACAGCAGAACTGAGGAGAAACAAAATCACCTTGCTAATAGAAATTTAAATCCCAAAGACCCTAGGTATCTGGGCATATGCAGTATATATATTTTGCTTGTGATGGATTATGGGCTGTGAATTTATTGTAAGTAATCTCCCAACTTTCTCTTGGCCTGCATAATCATCCAGAATAAATAATTAGGGAGCTGACAATCCTCATTCCTAAATTACATTCATGCTTCTGCAGTTGGTCAACATCTCTATTCATTGCTATGAATAATTGAGTGTGGTGACACATGCTAGAATTTTGTTAATACTTAAAGTGCTTTTTGAATAAAAGCAAATAATGGAAGAAACAGCAATATTGCTTGTAAATCATGTCCAGACCCAAGACATTTGGGTCTTTGTTGCAGGTGGTTTGCAGATTGTTAGGCTTTGACACAAATTCCTCTTGGAGACTTCCCTCTGCATAAGCCTTAAGTCTCTTAATAAACAGGGGACAGCATTTAAAATCTGCACTGTAACTGCAGTATGAAAATCATAGAATTTGACAGAAGGGCCTTAGCAGCACCACAAAGGCACTATGTATTATCTCTTTGCACCAATGCTAGGTTCCAAGCACCCAGGGCTGCAGAATTGTCTTAATTTGATATTATAGATCATGTAGAGAAGTGAGGAGAGAGGACAGACATCTCCTGTTTTCTAATGACGTAAATTATTGTTTGGCGTATATTGCCATAGGGCAGAATTGATTTTGAAAGGCAGAACACTTGTTTTTAAAATAGTAATAGTGATATGGGATGGATGGAGCTTCAAGCATAGAACCATCAGTCAAATTCATATTTGTATCCCTAGTATTTAGCTGCTAGAACTCTTGGAATAATGACAGGGAGTCAGTCATAAGTCAAAGCAACTGGAACTTTTATCCTGTAACTTAATATCATTATTCTGCATCCTACACTATGGGATAGCAATGAACTGGTCTTGATTTTTTGTATCACAGGCTGTTGGTCACTGCAAAGTATTGTCATATCCTCCATAACCCTTTTTTTTTTTCCAAAGCTATAAATGCCCAGGTGCCTCAGTCCCTCCTTGTAAGATTTAGCTTCCAGTCCCCTTGTCTTCTCTGCAACTGTTCCAGTTTTCCTGGAGTTGTCTTGAAATATGGTGCCCAGAACTGGGTATAATGCTCAAGGTGATATCTGATCAAAGTAAAATATAGTGGAACCATTACTTCCCATAATTTAAAAATGAAACCTTAATTGATTCAATTTAACATAATTTTCCTTTTTAGTAGCCATGTCACACTTCTGTAACCTATTTCATATCATTTTGAACTTTGTTTATATTCGCTACAGTTTTATCTAGAAAGTTATCCCGCCCAGCTTTTTGTCACCTTGGATAAGTATACCCTTTACCTCTTTATCTACAACATTAATTAAAAAGTTGAAGAAAATTAGGCCCCAGACTGAAACTATGGTACTTCACTCGATACCTTATGCTAGTTTGATAAGGAATTTATGAATATTTTTTAGTATGATTTCAAGTCAGGTTCCATCTGCTACTCAATCTAAGTAGTTCACAAATCAGAATATTGTTGTTTACTTTGCCAAACATTTTGGTGATATATATTACGTCTGAATCATTCCCATACTCTATTAAAGAAGTTATCTAATAAAAAAATATTAGTCTGCAATATCTATTCTTAACAAATCCATGTTAGATGAATTAGTAATCAATGCATTATTTGAGCAAGGTACTCATAGATTGCAAACCAGTTATGAAATCCTGTCAAGAAAACTTCACAGATTTGTCCAGGCAGTTGCCAGGAGCTAACACTTATTCGAAGGCACGTACACACACACACACACACACACAATGTCTAGATCAGCAAGTTCCTTCAGTATAGTAGGATAAAATCCATATGGTCTTAGAGAATTGAACTCATTCAAGATCAGTAGATATTTCCAGACTATATTTCTGTAATGCTTAAGCCCTACTCTTTCAACCAGCACTTCACAATCACTCAATGGAATGCATATCTTCTTTTCAGGGAAGACTGAGAGGACTTCTCCACAGAGATTTTGCACCAATTCAGAATCAGTTCTGGATTTGCCTGATCTCAACTGTAGCTGGGAGCTGAGCTAATTTATTGCTGGCTTAGCTACTGTATATCTGAAATTGCAGCAACTGGTATCCTTTTTTTTCCTCTCTTCCTTTATTTTGAATGTCTCAGAAGAAGCTTGTTTTGTTATTCTCAGTATTCTTCATTAACCTAAACTCATTGGGCTTTCACCTTTCCTGACAGCATGCCTGCTCTCTGGACTCTTCTTTACTGATTTGTTCTTCTTTCCATCTCCTATGTTTTCAGATTGTCACTAAACTTTTTGGATAGCCGTATTAGCTTCCACTACAGCTTTACATTTTGGGAATTGCTTATGATTGTGCTTTTAGCATCTCCATTTTTTAAGAACTCACACCCCATCTTGGGTTCCTTTTCCTATTAGCCTTTCTCCTATGGTTATTATTACTCTGAGTTTATTAAAAATCACTTTCTTGAATTACAAGGTATGCATTTGTCTACCTTCATAATGTTTCTTCTTGTGGCATTTATTTTCTAGCCACACTGTTGTACTTGGAGGGGAGGCAGGAAGAAATTGAGAAACTATATTGAGAAACTATATTTGTATGTGATGGTGGATCCTGGTTGTTTCATTCGAAGGGAAGGGAAGGGAAGGGAAGGGAAGGGAAGGGAAGGGAAGGGAAGGGAAGGGAAGGGAAGGGAAGGGAAGTACTGTACAGTAAATGGTGGAAATCCTTAGATAACTTTGCCACATTATGAGAATGTATGTGTAACAAAAGATCTGTGGCTATTATTTAAAAGGCAGAAAAGGATTTTGAGTGAAAGAGTGGTGTATATATGTTGTATATGTACACATAAGGGAAAAAGCCCTGATTTTTCAAATCCCACTCCTCCAATTGAGTATCTGAACTTCTTTTGTTGCCAGTATAAACTAAATGTCTCAGCTCAGAGATGCACTTTGGATGAATATGAGGCATATTGAGCAGTTCCAGTACTTACTTTACAACTTCAACCTGCTGGGCTTTAAAAAAAAGTCAGGTTGATGGTTTAATTTACCTCTCCACTCCCAAATGACTGAGAATGAAAAAAGAATACAGCTAAAATAAGAGGAAATGACAAGATGGCATTGGGCCTTAACAAGAGAACTGTGCTCGGATGGTCTTCATAACAGGCTCTGCTGATCACTTCATTAGACAAAGCCATAATCCCAGTCTACTATAATGAAGTTGTTCTGTTCACTTTATCCCTTCGAAATTAGTTTTCTTGCAAAGCTATGTTACTTATCTTGAGGCAAGAAAAAAGTGTCAAGACCAAGAACCATAAAAGAAAGTATTTAGGGAAACTGTGAAGGTTCATGAGCCTTGGGTCTGACTTTCTTGCCTCAGTTGTCCTGTTTTTACGAGTCTTATTGTATTTTCTGATGCACCTTTCCCTTAACACCTTCTTCCCTATGAAAAATATGCCTTTCCAATACAAAGAACAGTAACAAACTGTTTAGATATTACGAATGATACAAGGAAGTTCCCAGTTCAGTAAATTTAACACTATGGATTAAGAACAGGATTAAGTTAAGTTTTACAAAGTGACTAGAGTAGCTAATCTTACTCATTATTCATTCTGTTCACATCCAATCTTGACAAAAATAGGTTTTTTAGGTGGAGATGTTTCTGTTTTGCAGACTTTATGCCAAACAATGAGTATACAAGGGGCACAGCCAGATAGTGATATTAAAATGCTGTCCTCCAGTCCCTGAGCCAGTGTAAAATTTGCTCCCCAGTTGCCAAGCCCACACTGCCATAGTAATGAGGCTAGCAAGTTGTGCTGTAATTACTGATTCAAAGCAGAGCAAGAATGCAATTGCTACGTTCCCCCAACTATATTCCCCCTCCCATCAAACATTGCCTGCCAGCAAGAAAACAAAGTGAGTTGGGAGAAGGCTGGGTGGGTATATTTGGATGCTTGGAACAGTAGGTATAGCCATCTGTCAAATTGCCTGACTAACATTTGTCAGACATGGAACTGCTCTGCACCTGTGACCTGTCTGTTGGGCTATTTTCTGAATGCAGGTCTAGCATTATTCTGAAAAAGCACTAAGCCCACATCCCGAATGTTCCAACTGACAGGCCATAGGCATAGAAGAGGGGTGCAGGGTGAAATGGCAGGGAGCTCCATCCTTGGCCGGTCCTACAGGGTAATGCTAGTGCTGGCACCATATCCAGTTCTGTTCCCATGGCCAGTAGCATCCAGAAATAACCTGTGGATAGCCAGAGAATCAGACATAATGGTGTCACCCTTCCCCACATTAAAGTGATCAAAATAGTAAAACGTTATCCCCATGAAACCTCTTCTTAGCAGAAGCAATGAAAAACCTGTCATCTACCTAGGGACAGCAGAATGAGATCACGTGGCTGGCAGAACCCAGTTCTTTTTCTTGGTTTAAGCAGACCTATGCAGCACAGAGTAGTCTCACTTTGAAAAGTGACAAGGAGAAATAGGGGTAAAAAAAAAATCTGTGGGCGCTTGCTGGGAGACATGATGGTGGGGCATCAGTTCTTCCTTCTCTTGCAATGGATATCTTCTGGGTGGGGTAGCATTTCTGACCAAACACTAATATAGACTTCATTTCAAGTGGGATGAAAACAAGGGTTAAACCTAGAACTTGGAGTATGATTAGTAAAAATGGCCTAAAATCAAAAGCAAATGGAGAACTTTAAATTCAATTTTGATGAATGCGAAGAGAGTGAGGAAATAGGATCAGATGGTTGTCACATGTTTTGAGTAGTGAATAGTGAATTCACTATTATTTTCTGCAGAGTGAAAAAAATCCTAAGGAACAAGTGGACACCAGAGAAGAAGATTACAGTAGTCAAGTAGGGAAATAAACAGTATTCTTAATGATAGGGTCTGTATGGAATGGAGTCCTTCCAATTTTTAAAACAAAGAATAGATTATATTTTAAGGACTACAAATCTAAGGTTTCAATTGGCCTTGAGTTGATGTTTCATTTTTAGATGTCATTTTGATAAATACTGAGGATTCCTGGCATTTTAGTTTTCAGTTTTTTAATGCACAATAGCCATAGATATCATGGCACTTGCTCTTTGTCATACAAACAAAGCCATTGCTTCCTCTTGCATGTTTGATTTTGTATATTTGAACAGATGTAGCTTGCTTCTGTATTCCTCATTAGACTGAATACCATGTGGTACCTTTTCGCTTGTTTCATAATAATAGATGAATTTGTTGAGGAATGTTTGGTGATACTGGTGATGATGATGTTGTGTGTATACATAAATATATATACAAATCATACCTTAAAAGTGAGGGAACCTAAGAAACACTGGAAAAAACATACCTTTTCTCTTACAAATTCAGCTTACACCAGTACAAATACACGGACAAATCTGGATTCTTTTATTCCTTTTATTGTTAATGATCCGCTCAGTTAGAGCCAAGTTCATGCTGATGAAATTCAGAGCTCTGAATTTCTGTGTCAACTTCTGTCTCAAAACCACATGACTAAAGAGCAAAATACTATGTTTTTATTGCCAGGATGTATTTGCTGCTATAGCCATAACTTCACTTAACAAAGCATCCAATAAGCTGGCCTTTGCAAAAGGCATTTTCCTTTCTATAGTAAGGCCCCTGAGCTTTGGCAAAGGATAGGTCATAGGAGTGAATTACTTTGCTGACCCCCTGGGATTTGTTCTGGTCCTTATCTGGCCCAACTGTAAACTAAATCTTCCTTAGACTTTGTGCAGGGATAAGAAAAAGAAATTGATGGTGTCTCTTTAGATCAAGATGCAATCCCTCTTCTTTCATTCAGTAGGCATCACTGCAGCCACACAAGCACAAATCCGAAGGAGAAGAGGAGTCTTGACTGTGCTCTGTCTCCCTTTTAATTGGGAAGTGAACAAAGATTCTGCTGTATATGTGTGCTTTTACCTGGATGCCCAGCAGTTTCCTATGAGGGTAGTTTCTATTTTAGCTTTTCCATAAACAGAACTAGTTGAGTGAATACAAAGAAGCAGTAGCAGCCCTGGGTTAGAAGCCAGTAACTAGCACCCTAGACAAATCATGCAAGTGGTACCCTCATCCCCACAAGATTTGTAAATTTTTTATTTGGATTTTTTTCTCCAAATTTGGTGCCCTACTTAACTAGCTGCCCTATGCAGCTCACTAAGTGTGCCAGTATGGACAGACCACCCCAACAGAAAAGAGCTTTATTTATGGTGTTCACAATTGCTTGGAAAAGAAAATTCCAGTGACTTTCTTCAATCATTACTACAAGTGCTGAATAAAAATCTGATCTGCTGTGCAACCTTTATAACTGCAGGAAATACATCCTTTATTGGATATGCCCATCCCATTTCATAACTATATCCAACTGAACTTTGGAAAAGAAAAGAAAAGAAAAAAGAAAAGAAAAGAAAAGAAAAGAAAAGTTCTGCTGGATCAAGCCAAAGGCCCATCTCGGACTAAATGATCTCCAAGGTCCACTTCAATTCCTGCATTCTGTGATTCTAAACTGGGGATTGGCAGTCTTTTCAAGCATCATCATACAATCCCACACCATGGGGCAGGTGTGCACACATCACACACACCCTTCATACATACAAATTGAGATAGAAAATTGCATGCAATTTTATGTGAAGCCATCAGAATTTCACATAAACATGCCAAGAATTTCAGAAATAATTCCCACACTAAAGAAAGCTTGATATCTTATATAGGAAGTTATAAGCTTTTGACTCTTAGCAATCCAAGTTCTGTGTTTATGTGGCTGCTGTAGAAGGAAGCCAAGGGACAACCTATTGTCATTCATCACTAGCATTTGCATTTGTGTACATCATCTGTTTCCCACTCCTTGTGTTGATTGAATTGTCAAATTAAAAAATAATTAAGTGATCAAGCTATGACTTACACATGGTAAAGCTGTTTTACTTCTCTGAAATCTTCAGCAGGTAATAAGCATTGTGTGCTGAGATGTATTATTTAACTCATTGTAGACTTGCTTTCTGCACCTCTTGGCATTTAAAGGCACCTCATTCTAGTTTTTTGTATTATATGGGCATTTAGTTTGTGATCTAAATGGAATCAGTGTGACACATAATTACAATAGGCATATGGATATTTTTAAAGCATGAGCACTGAGCTCTAATTCATTGGATGTATGTGGCTCGGAGGAGGAGATCTCCTTTCTCGTGGTCCTTGTTGTTGGAATAATGTGATGGAATGGAATTATGAAGGCCAAGTTCAGGGAGATAAACATTTCCTTAGCTTACCAGAACCACGTGGGAGGAACAAGAGGATGAGACTGGCACCTCCCTGAGAAATACACACTGTTGTGGCTGGAGGACTTTTGGAACTGGGGTTTTAGTCTGGGAAGATTCTTGCTAGAGGTTGTAGCTAATAAACATAGCTGGACTGAATTGGCATTGTCTCTTGGAGTTCCTTGGGCTAGGCCTGACAAATAATTTGATTAGAGGATGACATGTTACCTAAGTCTGAAGTTAACATGGGAGTAGGTGGGGCAGGATAAAGCTTAGATTGATGGGTTTGAGTTCAAATCCCTACTCTTCATCCATGGAGCTTAGTGAGCATTCATGTGCTTCAACCTAATGTAATTTGCAGCATTGTTATGAGAATAAAATGGAGATAGGAGTGGAATAAAAACTGTATGTATATTATATTATAGAGATAAAACTAATACAATCTACATAGTATAAAAATATATAAAAAAGGAAAAAAGGGGGAAAAAAATAAAAGGTGCAGAAAAAAAAGAAAAAAGAGAAGAAGAAACCTCCCCCTTCATCCCCAGCAAGTATGATCAACGTTAAGAGATAGTATAATTTGTAAAACCAAGCAACTCGTCCTCTCTTACCTCACTCATTCTCTATAAACCAATATCTAAAACCTCATCTCTCCATATTAATCAGCAAAAGTCCATTAAGGGTTATCAGAAATAACAACATAACTATTACAAACTATATCTACTAAACTCAAATTGAATCCTTCCTTTTATATTTATAACTCCATTTCTATTTAAACATACCCCCCTATTTCCTCTATTCAAATAAACAAAATCTTTAAAACATCATATTCAATCCCAATCAACAAACCATTAAACATTACCAGAAATAGCAACCCGTTTATTTTAACCTTGATCAAATAAACTGATTTTATATTCTTTCTTCTTTTTCCCAACAATCTTTAATCCCTCAAGCAAAGTTTTAACATCTGCTTTCTCATATGCTCTTTGTCTCTTCTCTCAAAATCCTTGGTGTCTTTATCAAGCCCCTTTTGTAATTCCAGTAGAAAAAAGTTATACACATCACTGTTTCATATTCTGTCTGTCTCTGAGAAATTATTCACATCACTCTTCTGGTTTAATATTTGTATGTCTTTTCATTATTGAATCATTCAATGTATTGTCGAAGGCTTTCACGGCCGGCATACGATGGCTGGTGTGGGTCTTCCGGGCTGTGTGGCCGTGGTCTTGAAGTTTTGTTTCCTAACGTTTCGCCAGCACCTGTGACTGGCATCTTCAGAGTGCAGGAGCAGTTTTCTCTGTGCCCAGGGTGATGTGACCCTTCTGTGGGTATTTATAGAGATCTGGGGGGGGAAGGGGGGGATTGGGTGTGTGTGTGGGGGTTGGGTTACTGAGTGGCTGCTTGTTTTGGTGTCAGAATCTCTGTGTATCTTCCTGGGGATTAGGCAGGGTTTTTTCTTCTATTGAATTGTTAACGAGGGGCTGCTGGGGGTGATTAGCAAGTTCATTGTGTGAACTGTTCACATGTCCTGGTGGTTGAGCTGAGTTCGTTGACCTTTTGCAGGCTGTATTTTTCAGGATTGGTAGCCAGGTTTTGTTGATTTTTAGACTCTCCTCTTTTTTATTGAAACTGTGCTGGTGTTTGTGAATCTCAATGGCTTCCCAGTATAGCCTGGTATAGTGGCTGTTGGTGTTGTCCAGTATCTCTGTGTTTTCAAATAGGATTTTGTGTCCAGTGTGCTTGAGAGCATGTTCAGCTACTGCAGATTTTTCTGGTTGCTGTAGTCTGCAGTGTCTTTCGTGTTCTTTTATCCTGGTATGGATGCTGTGTTTTGTGGTCCCGATGTATACTTGCCCGCAACTGCATGGTATGCGGTATACTCCTGCGGCAGTGAAGGGATCCCTTTTGTCTTTTGCTGATTTTAGCACTTCTTGTACTTTTCTGGTGGGTCTGAAGATTGTTTGGAAATTGTGTTTTTCCATCAGTTTTCCCATGCGGTTTGTGACCCCTTTGATATAGGGCAGAAATACTTCGTTGGTGGGTGGCTGTTTTTCTTCTTCAGTCGCATGTTGCTTTCTTGGTTTGATGGCTCTTTTTATTTCATTCTTGGAGTAGCCATTCGCTTGTAGGACCCAATTAAGGTGGTTAAGTTCAGAGTTTAGGAATTGGGTTTCGCAGATCCGATTGGCACGATCCATGAGGGTTTTGATAATGCCTCTTTTCTGACGTGGGTGGTGGTTGGAATTTTTGTGTAGGTACCGGTCTGTGTGGGTGGGTTTTCTGTAGACTTTGTGTCCTAATTTGAGGTCTGGTTTGCGTATGACCAACGTGTCTAGAAATGGAAGTTGGCCGTCCACTTCTTTTTCCATGGTGAATTGTATATTGGGGTGGACGCTGTTTAGGTGGTTCAGGAACTTCTCTAGGTCTTCTTCATCCTGACTCCAAATTGCGAAGGTATCATCCACAAATCGGAACCAGACTGTTGGGGTAATGGGTGCGGTTTCTAAAGCCTGTTTTTCAAAATGTTCCATGTAGAAATTTGCTACAACTTTCAAAAATCCTATTTGAAAACACAGAGATATTGGACAACACCAACAGCCACTATACCAGGCTATACCGGGAAGCCATTGAGATTCACAAACACCAGCGCAGTTTCAATAAAAAAGAGGAGAGTCTAAAAATCAACAAAACCTGGCTACCAATCCTGAAAAATACAGCCTGCAAAAGGTCAACGAACTCAGCTCAACCACCAGGACATGTGAACAGTTCACACAATGAACTTGCTAATCACCCCCAGCAGCCCCTCGTTAACAATTCAATAGAAGAAAAAACCCTGCCTAATCCCCAGGAAGATACACAGAGATTCTGACACCAAAACAAGCAGCCACTCAGTAACCCAACCCCACCCACACACCCCCAATCCCCCCCTTCCCTCCCCCCCAGATCTCTATAAATACCCACAGAAGGGTCACATCACCCTGAGCACAGAGAAAACTGCTCCTGTCTGTGCTCCTGCACTCTGAAGATGCCGGTCACAGGTGCTGGCGAAACGTTAGGAAACAAAACTTCAAGACCACGGCCACACAGCCCGGAAGACCCACACCAGCCATTGAATCATTCAGTTTCATTTCCAATTCCATTATTTCTATCTCTTTCTTATAGGCTATCATTTTTTAATCCACCATCAAAACAATTTCATTTTTATTCAATTGGGCTTGTTCCTTTTCAGTAACATCTATTTTTTCTGTAATAGTAAATCACTTTATAACTTCCTGAACCCATTTATCATAGATCTCTCTTAAAGTAGCCATTGATGCATTTCTTTCTTTCTAGTGCCTTCTAGTATTCAATTGAAAGTCTTATCAGTTGTTTCCAAATATAAACATAGACATTTTCCCATGGGAAGGATTCTTTCAATTAGCTTCAAGGTCTTAAATCAACTCCATCTGAGCCCTTAATCAATTTAAAACTTTCTAAAGCCAACACTAATCATCCTTTTGCTGTATATTCTGAAAAAAAATTTTTTTTACAAATCTTTAAACTTGTAGTTAAAACTTCTTTTTTTAAAGGATTGAAGAAAACTCACCCAGTGATTTCAATAAAACTTCCCGATCTGAAGCTTCTCAGTCTTTAAGAGGCAGCAAAAAAGAAAAAGGAAAAAAAGGAAAAGGAAAAAAGAAAAGTGATTAAGAGTCTGTATGAGCTACATTAGCAGCTATGAGCTTGATGAATCCTGCAACTCCCAGTGCATTAATCTTCAAAATTTCATCTTCTTCCTCTAACACAAGTCCCAACCCTTTCCCACATGTGTTGCAATGCAATGCACACACCCAAAGAGGCGGAGCTTGTGGGGTGGAGCTGCTTTTGCCATTCTGGTGTAAGTGGTAAGAGCCTGAGGATGCTGCTGCCTTAACTACTCTGCTACTGTACACTGCAATCCAAGCTGATTTGTTTATGTATTCTCAGTTTGTGCTATTTGCAACTTTGGTTTAAGGTAAGATAACCATTTGAGCAGTCCATTGCAGATGTGTATAATGGGTGGAACAAAAAGTCTATGCATGTTCTTCAAAAGAGATTTGTTCTTTTTCCCCAGCCCTATTGCTGAACCTCCGAAGAAGCCCTCTTACCAAAGTATAGAAAGGTCAGTGTGATCAAATAGTGAGAGTGGGAAACAAATTGTTATTGCAAGTTACTGTTATTATTGCATGGGCTGTGGCTGTGAGACTAGCCTTGACTGAAGTGGTTTATAAATTTATCAATAGATAGTATAAACAAACATAGGGACAAAAATTTATAATTAAGAGATTATGAGATTTTCATGAATATAGGCTTCCTGATATCAAATCAGCCTGTTATCCTTCTGGCTCAGTATACGGTACTTTGACAGGCTGCAGTGGTTTTCCAGGAGCAAATTTTTTGCCCCATCATCTGCCACTTGAGACCATCTAGCACTAGGAAAACCATGCACATTTCATTGGTTTTCTTGAACAAGTCGGTGGGTTTTGAATTGGCTTAAGAAGAAAAGGAAAAGAAAAAAAAAAAACAGCCCAGGCATCACATTAGACAGAACAGACAATTAGGTCCCCTTCAGATTGTTTTGGCCAGTGATTCTCAACCTTGGCAACTTGAAGATGCATGGATTTCAACTCTCAGAATTCTGGGAGTAAGTCCACACATCTTCAAGTTGCCAAGGATGAGAAACACTGTTTTAGATGTTGACTCTCACCAGCTCCTGCAGCAAGGCCAGTGGGAAAGGATTTGGAGAGGTATAGTCCAAAATATCTGGATGCATCAGGTTGCCTCTTCTCACTCTATCCTGAACAGAAGAGAAAAGGACTTAAGTTACAATTTATGGTGTTTATTTTAGTTTCACAGTGTCTGAGGGGGTATTTTTGTATCAGCCTCCCCTTTTCTTTGTTGGTATTTGCTACCTTTTAATTAATGAGAATTGAGATAATATTACTGTACTGCATTCCTATTTTTTAAAATTACACTTTATTTGATTTGCAAAGGATTTTTTAAAAACTTTCTGCCTTCAAACCATGGTTTTATCAGATTGAGTTAAAGATATTTCCATGCCTTTTTGAGGAAATGAATTTAGGCCCAGTATAGGCCTAAATGTTTTATATTTGTGGAAAAAGTAAATCACTGGTCAAATTTTTATAGGGATTTTGTTTTTTTGTCTGAAGCAACTTTCCATAATTTTTTTTCTATCCATCCATCCATCCATCCATCCATCCATCCATCCATCTTTTTTTTTTTTTTTTTGGTCCTTCCTTACTTTTCCCAAAAGACTGAATCTGACAATTTGGTGCAGAGAATCTGAAGATCACACTACAGATGACAAAATCTAACCAATGTATTTAATACTGAATGCATACATAGTGCTTCAATAAATAGGACTGCCATAACTGGCTTATTGTTGTTGAAGTTGTTTAGGGGAGTGGGGAAAGGGTGGCTCTTTTGGACGTACTCACTAGAGGAATCCAAGAGCAATCATTCAAGTAGTTAAAAAGAAGATAAGATGCATCACATTCCCAGAGGTGTGCTTCCTTGAATCTATAACCAGTGAACAACTTGTAACAGCCTGAATCAAATACCACCTTTCCTGAGATATTTCCTTGTAATATACCCACGTACTGAATAGCAGATGCTGAGTAGAAACAGTCATTCAAATTCATGCCCTGTTTGAGAGTATCCAGAAAAAATTGACCCACCTTGTTTCAAACTAGTAGGCTGGATTTGGCTTCATGTGATAGGGTGGTTTATTTTATTTTATTTTATTTTATTTTATTTTATTTATAAATGCATATTTATTTAAATGGATATGCTGTCCAATTCCTTAATGGCCCTATAAATAATCATAAAAATATCCATAAAACTAAACTAAAACTAAACTGAACAGGTGAATGGTGAATAGTGTTACAGTAATGACATTGAGAATATCCTTTAAGCATGAGTCAAAACAGTCCCATTTGAAACACACTGAATGTTTGTGTTACGTATCAAGCACAACTTGAAAAGTTTCCAGGGTTGTGGCCACAGGAAGCTATGGGAACTCAGAACAAGTCCATTTGGTCCCCTCATTTTTCACAGAAATAAGTGGTGTGGTAATCTGCAAAAATATTTTGGTGCTTGAGTAAGATTATGCAGTGGTACCTGAAAGTTTGATCATTCCTGATTTAAGAAATGCTTTAGGAAGTGTAATAATCTGAAACATACTGTATCTATAATCAGATTCTCAGAAATCAATTCTATTAAGTTAATGGATTTTTCCCCAAGCTAAATGTATAGAACTTGCAACTTAAGCCTGCTGAATGTCCTTTGAATACAGTGTCACTTGTGCTTTCTGGCAAAACCTGGGTTATGCATTCATAATAAATTATGCAAATTAAATTTGTATCTATCTACTTTTCATAATGTATTTTGCTGCTGAGACTTGTATTCCGGTTTTTGTTCCTTACAAGGTGGCAGCCAGAGAACAAAGAAACAACATAAGAGGAGGGCAGATATCTGCTGAAAGAGGCTGTCAAACAGTGCAATTTTGGCTTTTCATAAGCTTTAAAGGGCATTATTATCACTTGTTAATAGAAATTCAGTCCAGACAGCTTCCATTTTAAAAACATTTAACCAGTCATTGCTTACCTATTTCTATAACTTTCTTTGTCAGAAATGTGCCGCCTTAAAATACCAGCTTGTATTTATTTCTCTGTTGTTTTAAAAATATTGTGAAATACCAGCTTGTATTTACTGTATTTCTTAGTTGTTATTTCACAATATCCACAAATTTAGAGAATTCTAGAGTTTCCTTCCCTTCCTTCTTTCTTCCCTTCCCTTCCTCATTAATACTTGGATGTAATACATTACTGTTTTAATGTTTTTTCCCCCTCATGTTGTGAAATCTTTGCACATCAGTGGATTGATCCCTGGGGTGATTAGGAAAAGAAACTCTGGTACCTAATAGAAAGCTCTGCCAAGCTCCATGCAGAGTGTGGTCTTAAAACGGATACAGGGACTCCCCGGGTTAAGGACGCCTGGTTTCAGGATGACCCATAGTTAAGGAATTTGAGTTAAATACGCAACAATTCGAGTTACATACACAATGGGTTGAGTTCATTACACACTACTACTTATACAGTATTATACAATAATACTGTTCCAGCTTACATACAGATTTGACTTAAGGACAAACCTTGGGAATGGAATTCATTCTTAAACTGAGGACTACCTGTAGTAGTGTCCATATTAGAAATATGAAAATGGAACATTTATTTTTTATATATTACTGCCCATCCTGGCCATAAGTTATTAGAGTTGTCAGTAAATGTGATTATATGTGACTTTACTATGCAGTCTATAATGCAACCTCCTCTTTCATTTTTCTTTGTATTCAGTATTTATACTGCCACTGTTAAGGAAATTGAAGAAGAGGAACAGCCTGTTGTTGAGGAGAAGATAGAAGTGGAAGAGAAGACAAAACGTGCTAGCCGTGGAAAGAAAAAAGCAAAGAAATAGTGTAATGAGACTGGTAGAAGGTGTTACTGTTATTTATTTATTTATTTAGCATTATATACACATGCTGGTCTGAATTTAATGCAATCACAGATGTTAAATACAGATATAGCCAAGTAGATCTTATTCATTATAAAGCAAGCCAGACCCCAAAGTTATCTGCCTTATTATCATCAACCTTTCCATAAAGGAACTTGTTTCTTTCCATAAAACAGCTTGTCTTTCTAAAACATCTGGAGATTAGTTCCCAGCAAATAATGCAAATCCTAGCAAGAAATTCCTTACCTTGCTCTACAGAATCAAAACATCTCAAGACTTTGGAAAGGAAATAAAAGCTGTGGTCAAACTGATGTACAGGAAGCATAACAAGATTGGTGAGTTGACAGGGCAGAGGGAAAGAAAGGCATGGATGGCTAAGAGGGGATGCAACAAGCCAAGCGAATGAAATGAAGGGCCTCTAGAGATCATTGCAAATGGAATTAGTTGTATTATTATGATCATCATCATGGCATTTTTATATGGGATCTCATAGGATTTCTAGCAACAATACAGAAATCATAAGCTGTTAGAAAGAATACCAATATTTTGACATATTAAGAGTTTTTGTTTGTTTTGTTTTTTGCTTGAGATTTAAGCATTTCACAGATAATATGAAATATTAGGGGTGAGATTAAGACATGGGTGGGTTTTTTGTTTCAGTTTTTGGTGTCTACACCATCCTACAAAACCATGCAATGTGTCCAGCAGCAAGAAGCCTTCATCTTTTCAAAAACAATGTATTTTCAAAGATTGTTAAACACTGCAGTTTTTCAAGAGATCAGATTAACATGGGGAAACATCTAGTGAAGAACAATCACATCTGTGTAGGTGCTTGGAACAGAACTGCAGAAAAAAAGAAACTAGAATTCTTGCTGAAGCATGGTACATTCTAGGCGTCAATATGTACCATACTGAAAGTGCCATTTTCATCTGGAATCTTAAAATCCTTGTGTTGCAGATCATCATTGGAAGCCTATGGCCCTCTATATGTCATGTGGCAGCAGCTGCCCTCACCCTAACCATTAGTTGTACTGGCTAGGAATGATGGGAACTGAACAATATTTGGAAGGCCACAATGCTGCATCCCTGTGTCAGGTATGAGGCTAGATTTGACATGGGAGACCTGGACTCAACCAGCTGCTCAGCTGTGATACCAATGGAGACCTTGCACTGCTATCTGATAATGAAGTGAGATTATTACTCACCTGCTACCCTAAACAAGTATATAGTGAAAGAGTGAGAAATCTATGAACGGTAAATTTCATATGTGATAAATAAATATATAATCTGATATTGGCTGCTGTGTATGTTCAGTTTCTCCTCCATATCCAACTTCCCCTTAATAATCGCATACATGGAACAAACACAGTGGAACCTCGGTTTATGAACTTAATTCGTTCCGTGACTCTGGTCGCACCCCGAATTGGTCGCAACCCGAAGGAAATTTCCCCATAAGGTTCAATGTAATTACCGTTAATCCGTTCTGGCGTGGAGGACAGGGAGGACAGGGAGGCGGCTATTGCTTGGAGGGAGAGTCCCCCTCCCTATGACCACGTGTCAGGGGCGGAAAAATGGCCGTGGACCACGTGTCAGGGGTGGAAAAATGGCCGCGGACCACGTGTCAGGGGCGGAAAAATGGCCGCGGACCACATGTCAGGGGCGGAAAAATGGCCGCGGACCACGTGTCGGGCGGAAAATGGCCGCAGACCATGTGTCAGGGGCAGAAAAATGGCCACAGACCGTGTCACGGGAGGGAAAATGGCCGCATATCCTGTTCATACCCCGAGGCAGAGTTCACAACTGAGGTAAATTTTTGCGGCCGGAGCTGGTTATAACCTGAAAAGTTTGTTAACAGAGGCGTTCGTAACCCGAGGTACCACTGTAATAGCGTGTAAAATATCATAGACTAAATTTACTCTTTATGTGGAAATGTCTGTAGAATTTCAAAGGGTCTTAATGGGTTTATCCAAATCTGCTGTTCAATGATGGTATCTTAGCCAGCAGAAACAGTGGATATGCATGAAGGTGGTCAAGTAGGCAATGTGAGCTATCAAGTTAGAGTTAGTGAAACTAATTTGTTATTACGGTAGATGTTCGTTGAAGTAGAAGAGGTCATGACCTCATATTGACAATAGATTGAATTTTTTTAGAAATCAACTGAAGTCAGATCTAACAAAGAACTTATTTAATAAGAAACTTTTATACCAAGATAGCCAGAAAAGGATAAGACAGTTTTACGATCTTTCAAACCTGAATGTGCCAAAGAGTTTCTCTGATTAAGAATCTCCAGTTTAGATTCAAAGGGATAGATACAGATTATGTTATAACTGATTCACTATACTTCCAAAACAAAAGAACAACTTAGTGTTTGGGAAGAAACATTTAATCTTTAGCAAGTTCTACAATTAAGATGATTATCTTCACAATGAAATTATTTGCAAAAATAACAGAAAAAAAATTACATTCACATTTTCTGTTACATTTGTGGTAAATTAGTATTGTCATGAAAAAAAATCTTTTCCAAACACTGAATTTGCGTGTTTGTGTATGGGGTGTTGTTGGGTTTTTCTGTGTTGTTTTTCAGTTCGCCACCTTTCAATAAAGGAAGCAAGTGTTGGATGTAATAGCTTTGTTACCAAATGTCCCCTAGAGGCTGTAATAAATTAATATGGGTCTGAAAATTGCCAGAGTTAAAGTGACATTTTATTAGACTTGTTCTCTATGTCTTCCTCCACATAGGCACCTTCTCATTATCTAGAAAACACTGCATGAATTTGACATATGAATTCTGTAAAGAAATAAAATTAGCAAGAGAACTAGATGGCTGAATTAGATCATAGGGGAATACATATGATTATTTTGCTCTGCACTGCTTTTTCTTAGAATCCCATCATCAAATGCTACAGAATAAATTCTGAAGACATGCCTGATGCCAGTACAGGAATGGCCTTGCTAAATCAGACCATCACTAGAAGGCCAGTGCAGTGTGGGGCTTAGAGGGCTGGGCAGGGAAGACCAAGTTCAAATCCTCACTTGGCCACAAAGTTCCTTGGGGTATTTTGAGCCAGTCACTATCTTTCACCGTGACCTAAATTTACAGGGGAAAATGGAGGAGAAATGCTGTGCATACAAAATATAAATACAGTAATCTATCAATCAGTGTTAGTCATCCAGATATTTCTGAGACATTTGTTAACATCAGTTATGGCTGTCATCACTCAACTTCCAAAAATATTACTTAGAGATTATATAAAAATTGCTGTAGCTGAGTATCTCACCTATATTTTACTCAGTTCAGGAAAATACAGCTAGGCATTATTGACTGTTTATGGTTAACAAGCCATTTTATCTGTAGATGAGTTCTCATACTAAACCATAAACCGTGGTATACAAACCACAATGGATAGATTCATAAAAATATTCAGATCCAGAACTGAACTATACAGTATAAGGTTTAGTATGATGTAGGAGCCTAAAATGTTTCTAAATAAGTCTGTGGCCTCTGGACTTGTTTTCTAATATTACCTGACTGGGAGGAAGTTGTCACCACATAAGCTGAGCATGTATTCAAGTTTCTCCTGTTCATTTGGTGATAAATTTATCTACGTGAGTGCTCAGGTTGGGTGGGGAGCTGTCCATGGTAGAACATGCTTGAAGTCCTGCCAGCTGGCTGCTGCCTAGTGCGCTCTGTGGCCTTCTTCAGCAGTGGCAACTTTGCCTGCCTGGCAGAACCTGTCCTTAGTGGAAGACATGCTGTATGTGCTTGCAGATAAACCCATCCATGGATAAGCTAATCAAAATACCATGAAAAATGCACTATCTGCAGATAAGCCAACCCTCAAAATGTTCATATATGTTAGTTTTCACAATTGGCTTATCTGCAGATGGCAATTTGAGGGTCCACTTATCCACAGATGGGCTTATCTGCAAGTATATATGGGATAAATGGGTACTTTTAAAAAGCTGATGGGAAAACCTACTGTATATACTTGTAGATAAGCCCATCTGTGGATAAGCTGAACCCAATTTTCGGGGTGTATCATGGATGAGTATATATGGTAACAAAAAAGTGTGCTATTAATGATAAATAGAGCTCCTTTTAAAAAGGCTTACAGTGAACGGAAAATGCTTCATGAACCCAAGGAATGAATGTAGAAGAAATGGCATTACATTTTTCCATATGCTGCTATTTGGGAAGAGGGGAGGGAATATATTAGCCATGACAGTGGCATGCCACATCCCTTTTCCCAAACCGACTCCTGCAACCTGTTCTACCTGGGTAACTTCCTCCTTGTAACTGGGACCTCACTCTGGCAGAGAGATTGTAACTTACTGCCCCAGCAGTCCAAATCCATCTGGATCCTGGCCTAGCCATGTGTTTTCTGCAATGACAGCATGAATTAATTCATTAAAAAGTCTTTGGTGTATAACTAATTTTAGCCCTCATTTCTGACAGTAAGAAAAGCATCTAAAAAGATGCTTACTGAATTGATGCAAGTGGAACTTGCAAACAAATAAACAAAACTTTCAGTGGAGTTTATTTGTCTGAGCTATTAGACAACCAACATGTCTTCTTTAACATTCTTTTCCCTAAGTATTTTTCTTGTGAATATCTTGGTTTCTTCAATGCCTGCTGGTGCTTTTCTTCTCAGTGTGCAAAAGGCCACTTTGGCTATTTTGTTCTCAACTGAGAGAATGAGATTGTATTAATATCATTCTAAAATCAACACTATGGAGGAATTTAGATGGGATGGCTTCACATATCATGCTAAACTACAATTATTTTAGACTTTTGAACAAGCCACAATATGCAGTTTGCTCTTGCTAGAGTCAGACATCATGCAAATTCAGAAGAAACACAGCAGAATGTGAGAATCCAGCTAATGTGTGAGTTTAAGAACTTATTCAATTAAACCTAAGCCCAAGCACTGAGCCTAAGACATGAACTCATTGTAGAGGTTTCATATCTCTACATATGTTTATTATTTCCTCCACTCTGTGTGCTAAGTTTAAAATAGATATGGACTGGGCAAATTTCAAAGAGTCCTTATTAAATTCACCTTGTACTTATTTTCCCAGCAGTCACTTTCCCTCATCCATTTATTGAAGGCTACTCTTCCTCCTTGACCTTTCCTCCAAAATTATGGGGGAAGCAGAAGCCTCTCCTGAGCCTCCGTTAAACATCAATGACATACCAACAGGTAGTTATCCACACAGAAGTCTCTGAAAAACTATAATATACTAAAGCTTCTCAATTAATGAGTGAGAAAAACTAGGGGTTTTTTTCCCCTAGCAGTTCTCATTCAGCCTGATGAAAAAGAAAAGCTCAACTTTTCTTTCAACGCAGAACATTTCAGTCAAATTCTCATTGGTGCAGTGGCATATTCTTGGGTTTAGTTACAAAGTAGTCAAGAGGGATGAACATGTATATGAGTTAATATCTTCTCTTTTATTGTACAAGAATTTCTCTGTTATCTCCATCCTCCTTGCTTCCCACACTTCACTCAGATCCCAAGGAAATACATCAGGAGGGAATTCCTCCACTGAGTTTTCTCAAAATATGTGTTGTGGGAGCCAGGGTGGCTTCAAAGTGAAGAAAAGATGTTTGATAAGAACCTAACAAAGAAAATAATTCCAAAGGAGCTTGATGATACTCTTTCAACAACAATTTCTTTCACATAGAAATTAAATTTTTGGAAAGCTGAAGGACAGATCTTCCCATATTCAGTTGTATTTATGAGGTTGGTCTGAGTCCATATCTCTTTGTTTGTGTGTGTGTGTGTGTGTGTGTGTATATATATATATATATATATATATATATATAGGTGAGAAAATAAAAAGCTGAGGTAACTCATATGTAAAGTGTGAATCAGTGTCACCTGTGGAAGTATAAAATTCCCTCATCAAAATTAACTTTCATCTATTTTTCCCATTACCTCCAAATCAAGTAAAAGTCTAATCTGAAGTTTAAATATATACTTTATTTTTCCAATGTATATCAATCTTAGAATATGGCAATGAGTTTTAAGTACTTTTCTCTTTTTTGCCTACTCTGTAAAGCACATCTGGAACACATCTGTAATGTTCGAGAAAGTGACTTACATACTGGGGCAATAGAGCTCTGGGCTTCTTGGCATCTGTCGCAAAGCTGACAGACCAAGGCTATTTATTCATGCATGTTAAAAGAAAGAGGCAAAGCAACTACTATGGTTCAAGGGCAATAATGCCTAAGTGATGGATGATCCAAGGGAGGCTGGAGACATTAACCCAATAGAAAAAGATTTGGTGAACAATGACTCCTCATCTGTATATGTAGAATCATGTGACTACAAGGTAGAAAAGGGAATAAAAAGATTTACTGGATGCAATAAGATTGGATGAGATGGGGGGAGAGGAGGAGACACAAAAATGCCACATAGATTTACTAGCGATAATAAGGCTAAAAAAAATTAAAAGTTAAAAAGATTCATTCATTGCAAGTACCTTTTTTTTGGTAGCAGCTGTAAAAGAAGCTATCCATCAAGATTTATAGATTACAATGTCATTTTAAAAGGCCGTAGAATAACAGCTGCATTTGACAGTATATTTCTGTTCCTGGATGTCACAGCCCTGGGATCCGATAGAAAATAAACCTCAAGGCATTTCAGGACCCCACAGACGATCCAGGTGGTGAAACCAACGCCTCTTAGGGCCAATGTCCAAAGCCTCTTAGGGTCAACGTCCAGGGCCAACTAGGAAAATGAATTCTGATAGCAAACCACAAAACATTTCACTTTCCTGGTATTTGAATTCTCATTTCCTGATTTAAACATTGCTTGAGGGCAACTCTCTTCCTTCTTTTGCCTCACTGTTTTTGTTCTCATTTTTATTAGACTAATCTTCCCCCAGCCTGGTACCCTTTATATGGGTCAGACTACAACTCCTACTATGCCCAGTCAGCACGGTCTCGGTCAACACAGGGTGCAGACAACAGCTGTCCAGTTTATCTGCAGGAGATCAAGCTGGGAAGGCTGATTTAGGCTTTGGCCTGGACTTGTCTGTTTTGTTCCTGGTATTTGATAAAGTGTCACATTCTGTGTTCCTATTTCAAAAGTAATAATATAAGGCTACAAAAAAACCATGTATAATAGGATAATATTTGAGTGCTCATGCAAATTCTTATGTGAGATTTAATACAGTTTTATAATGGTTTGGTCCTGCAGCTCTGCGTAATGCTTCTGCTTGCATAGGTAATTATGCAAATTGAAGAACATAATTAGATTTAGCTCCTGCAGCACTCTAGCTGCAGCCTCCCAGACCCCATCTGTGGTTCCCAAAGCACCCTGAGATCACGATGATTGCATCCAGTGTCATAATGGCTGAATTTCACTTGCTTCATTTTTTATTTTTATTTTTTTGCTTTCCCACCCCCCTTCAAATAAGGAAAGGAGGACTCTTGATGATGAACTTTTACCATTACTACCTTAATGCCCCTTCCTAATAAACAACAGAAAATGAACTAAGATCACAGAAGCACAAGTTTCAGGTCAAAAACATGCTAGTAAAAGTGTGGCCTACGAGTAGAGGACCTCTGGGAGGTGAAGCACTGCCATTCTCACCCATAATTTTCCCTTCAGAAATCCCACTTAGGAACAAGTCAAACTTTTTTATGCTGTTGCATCGCTAGAGGCCCTTTGAGACCTAGGAAAATAAATTCCCTCCCTCAAGCAAATATGATTGCCCATCCAGAACACAATGTAAAATAATCCTGAGTAAAGGAACTCAAATAGCTATCTTTGACTCCAACCGGATAATTTGTTATTAGAATTAAAAGTTACAAAGCAGCTTTAAGAATCCAGCTGAACATTTAGAAACAAGAACAAGGAGACATAGATGGGTTTTTGATATTACAAGCTGTAGTATCAGTGAAGCTCTCCTAAGTGAAATCTAGTCTCACATCTTGAGGCCTTGTTCACTGTCATCAGTCAAGACAGATCCTGTGAGCATTTCACCTGGATAAAGGAAAGCAAAGAAGGAAATGCAACTGTCCAGGGTCCACTGTGGTCTAGTTAAGGCAGTGTTTCTCAACCTTGGCAGCTTTCAGATGTGTGGACTTCAACTCCTAGAATTCAAGCTGGCTGGGGAATTCTGGGAGTTGAAGTCCACACATCTGAAAACTGCCAAGGTTGAGAAACACTGAGTTAAGGGATTCAGTTTGGGGCATTTGAGCCTGAATGTAGAAGCAGTTGGGACAGTAGATCCAAATCCAGCTGTTCTAGCCCGGAACTGCCTTGCTTTCACTCCTATGCTTTTGACCCCTGGTAAGAATGCTTTTAACTCAGAATGTTCTTTGGAACTCTATTGTGGAACAGCCCTCAGGGACAAAAGGTTACTACTACCAAATCTGAACCCCTCCAAATGTGGGGATCACTCTAAATGGGAGTGAAGGTACCTGGAGCAGTTGCTGAGAGAGGTGGGCCTTTAATAATATATCTAGAGAGGTTGCTAGTGGTTCTTGAAGTAACATTAGTCACTTCACTAGCATTTAAAGTTACAATAATGATGTGTGTGTGTGTGTGTGTGTGTGTGTGTATCGCTACAGTTTAATTCTGTGATGGACGTTGATTTGGGTTAATAATTATGAAAGGTGTCATCAGCAACACTGAAAAGCCATAGAGTCTGAGTAGACTCTTGCAGGAATTATCATATCAAAATAGCACTGGAAATTTTAAAATTTAATAAAGGCAAATGCCCACTGAGTAGTGGTCAGATAAACCAAGGCTTCATCTTACATAGTGACAGTCTGAGTTGCCCCAAACTCTGGGGATATGCTGCTCTTCTTAGTAATTCCTGCATCCAGAACTGCAGCTCCAAAGACTGTTTCAGCATTACCAGCAGCTTAGGAAACCCAGCATGTAACTTGTTTGAGACATTTCTATTCTATCTTTCAGTCCAGAGTCCGCCAAAGTGGTATAAGATTTGTACTTATCTTCCTTCCTGGACAGAGCTGATTAATATGTGGCTCTCCAAATGCTGCTGAAGTAAAGTTTCGAACAGCCTGAATGAAAAAAATTAAATAAGATTTTTATAGTGGGTGGCTTATAGAAATGCCTCCTGTGACAAGCCAGCATTGACTCCAAGACAATGGAGCTTTCACTGAGATACTCTTCCAGTCAACGGTGTCCATGACCCCAATGGGGTCAAAAATAGTCAAGATGGTGGCTGCAACCAACTAACTAAAGTCCTGTTCCTTTTGTACATGCATCACAGCCACCATCTTGACTTTTTTGACACCTCACCCCCAGATGCTCATCTTCCAGTTCTGTCTGCAAGTGTTCACTGTCAGCTACTCAGAAGCTAACAACAAGGGCCAGATTCTAATGATTTTTTTTAAAAAGTACATATTCTTTGATAAAAGCTCTGCCATAACACAACTAATTTGTCATGTGAAAACTGCGAAGAAAAATACTTGAGTAGCAAAAAGTGGTTTTGAGGAGCACAGTTTGCACTGAAACATGGACTGAGATCTAAACACTAAGGCTGCCATTGGAAATCCACTCAACATTTCTGCCAATAAACTGCATGTGTTGGCTCCCACTCCAGCGCTCCCAGAAGTCCGATCACAGGGTCAACAACCTTCATTAATGAAACAGAATGTTTTTTCGAGCTGGGATTATGAATATGTGGAACTCGTCATTTTCGACTCTAGAGCCCCATGACAGCATCCTACTGAAGTTGCTGACAAAGCATCAGAAATCCCAGCTTAATTGGCATGATAATCTTAGTTTATGGCTGTGCTGTAGCCACAGAAGAGCACAAAACAGCCATTGACCTGAATAGCCATGAAACGTCCAGTGTAACTATTGAATAGTTTTGAAGTTTCTTTGAGTAAAGTGCCCCTTCCGCCGTGTTGTCTTAACTTTGCCTCACTTTTGAAGCACCCTCCAGAACTCCCAACAATCAGTACAGGCACCTGTTAGTTACTGGATGTGCTGGGGAAGGTATATAATGTCATCACTGGACATAAATGAGGCAGGATGTGTAACTTCAAAACAGGGCAAAGCGCTTCATCAAAACAAAGGGTGACAACCTCCCACAGGCCTACCAGTTAGAGAAGCCAGTTGCACACCAGGAGGAGAAGCTGATCTGCTGATAAAGTCCTTTTGGTAGTCATACACACCTCTTTCCTTAGCAAGCCACTATATGGAGCACCCATGTTCTATTGGGCCACTATAGCAATGTTTCTCAGCTTCCTCAACTATAAGATATGTGGACTTCAACTCCCAGAATTCCCCCAGCCAGCATAGGGAATTCTGGGGGTTGAAGTCCACACATCTTAAAGTTGCAGAAGTTGAGAAACACTGTGTCAGGTTCGGTCAGCACGGGGCTTCGGGGAAGCTCGCAGCCAGACCACGCGAACTCCACCGGTGGCAGCTAGCGAGGAAAAGAGGAACTGAAAGCGCCGCTAATTAATGGGCCACCTGGGCCCAGCCAAATAGGAAAACCGCAGCGGAAGCTTTAACTATACACTGATAACAGCGCGAGCCAACAATGAACGGGGCCGCAGGCAGCGAAACAAGATCGCCGCGCAGCACAGAACCCTCGGACTTGCACGTAACGGGGGGGGGGCCAACCCAAGCCGGAGGGGACTGCCAATCAAGGACAATGGACCCTGACCGAACCTGCCATCATGGACAATCAAGAGGGATTATTGGGGGGCCGATAATCCGCAGCGGTAACGCGATCGCGGGGCGGAAAAAAGCGCAGGAAGGGGGGAATATAACGAGTGATGCAATTGTACCAAGCCAGTCCTGGCTTTGCTTGTGACTGCTACGTTACGCATGAGTAAACCTCTTTTGTGAACCACACGTGTCACGAGAGTTTCTCTGTCGAACGGGGCAAACCTTACATAAAGCCAGGACTCACCGTTAGTGCTACCCGGAACCACCGAGGAGCGTTTCCCTTTCTAATACAGGCATGACCAGCGACGAGGAATCTGTGGGTCAGCTGGAGCACGAGGAACCCGGACTCGAGGAGGGACGGTCAGAGCCACCCGGGAGCGACGGGACAGCGGCCAGGGCCGGGGACCCTCCAACGGAGCGGTGGTCGATGTACATGAACCAAGGGCCAGACAGCTCAGGCGTCACGATGACCCGGGGTTTGGGGGCCCGGAACCACGAGCGGGATGAGAAGCTCGCCCGACTAGAGGAGAGGATCGAGCGGCGCCTAGACGCCGTGGAGGCGATGCTCCAGACCTTGCTACAGAGAGCGGGACCATCGGCGGTGAGCGATGGCACGAGCAACAGGGGTGGCAGCCCGGCACCCCAGCCGGCACCGCCCACGATGCCCCGGTCGGTGGACCGACGGGCGGCGGACGCCCTGAGACTTCGAGGCATCACCGGGAAGTTCTCAGGGGACCCTGAACAGCTACCGCATTTTTTGACGCACGTCAGGGGTTTTATGCAGAGGGGTGGTCACCTATTCGCTAGGGACGAGGATAGAGTATCCTATGTGGCCGAGCTGTTAGATGGCCAAGCGGCTAGCTGGGTGATCGGACTATACAACGCCAATGCGGTGGAACTGCGGAGTTTCCCGGACTTCATGCAGGCGCTCTGGGACAGATTCGAGGACACATTGAGCGCCAAGCGGGCTGAGGATGACATCCTGCAGTTCAGAAAGCGGGACAAGTCGGTATCGGAGTACGCCCTGGAGTTCCGGAGGTTGATAGAGAAGCTCACGGACTGGCCGGAGTCCCTGAGGGTGAAGTATTTTAAGAGGGGGCTCAATCCGGAGATCCTGGAGCGGGCACTGGGACGGGATGACCCGTCCACAGTGAAGGATTGGATCTGGCTGGCCAGAACGGCGGAATCGGCGTGGCGGCAGATTCAACAAAGCGCGAGGCGACGGGACCAGACGAGGGACCGGCCGAGGGAGAGACCCCCAGAGGAAAGGCAGAGCAGTCGGCGGCAGTCCACCTGGGGGCGAGAGGCAACCAGAACCCTGAACCTGTGCTTCCGGTTCGGAGGCAGAGGCCACCGAGCGGCACAGTGCCTGACGGAGCGGGAAGGAGCCTCACCACGGCCCAAAGTCAAGCCCCCGCGTCCTACCGGGAAAAGGGCCGGCGACCGACCGCGGAAGAGTGCAGTGGCGGCGGTGACCGAAAGAGGATGGATGGGGTGGTCGACCCCGGAGACGACATCCTCCGGAGAGGACTCGGAGCCGGCGGGAAACGAGGCGCGCTCGCACTGAACGGCGTCCCAGTGCGAGCAGGGGAACCGAGGAGCGCGGACCCAATCGGGGATGAGGACTGCCCTCCGTTCCGGGTGAGGATACACATCCGGGGGGTGAGGTCCGGAGGGGAGGCATAGCTGCGGGCGCTGCTGGATTCAGGCTGCACCCACAGCTTGATGCACCCAGCTGTGGTCTCGGAACTCGGACTACAGCTGAGGTGCCTCCGGGAGCCCATTGCATTCAGCCAGCTAGACGGCTCGCTGGCGGGGGGGGACCAGCTCAGTATTACACCGAGCCACTCCAGATGACGATCAGGAGCCACCGGGAAGAACTAAGATTTGTGGTGGTCCCGGTGGCTGACTACGCGGTGGTGCTCAGCTTGGCGTGGCTGCGGCGATGGAACCCACGGGTCGACAGGCCGGCGGAGTGCGAGAGCAGAGGGGACCAGGCCATGGCAACGGGCGCGACCGCAACCACAGACGGACAAGTGGAGGATCCGAGGCACAGGGAGGCGAGACGAGAGCAGATGGGGCCCGAGACCCGGCCGGCAAAGGCAGCAACAGCAGCGCAGGAATCCCGGAGACTCGCAATGATCCCGAAGCGTGGGGAGGCAGCAGCGACTGGCAGAACAACTGCAAAACGAGGGACAGAGTCCGGGGAACCCACGACGAGCGGCGGAATCCCGAGGCAATATCGAGACCTGGCGGCAGCGTTCGGGGAGAAGGAGTCCGACCAGCTCCCTCCACACCGACCCAGTGATTGCGCCATCGAGTTAGAGCCAGGGGCAACGCTGCCCAAACCGAAAATGTACTCCCTGTCAATGAGGGAGATGGGGGCTCTGCGGGAGTTCATAGACAAGAACCTAGCGCGGGGATTCATCCAACCCGCGAAGTCACCATTAGCGGCCCCGGTACTATTCCGGGAGAAGAAGGATGGCTCGCTCCGAATGTGCGTGGACTACCGGGGGCTGAACGCAATCAGCACCGAGTACAAATACCCCCTCCCCTTGATGAAGGACTTGATGTCGCACCTGTCTAAGGGGAGGGTGTTCACAAAACTGGACTTGCGCGAAGCTTACTTCAGGGTCAGGATCCGCGCAAAAGATGAGTGGAAAACGGCGTTCAACACGCTGCTCGGAAGCTACCAGTTTTCCGTGATGCCGTTTGGATTAAAAGGGGCCCTGGGGGTGTTTATGCAGCTAATAAATGAGGTGCTGCACGACCTACTCTACCGGGGTGTCCTGGTCTACCTGGACGACATCCTCATCTACACCGAAACCCTGGCGGAGCACGTGAGCCTGGTGCGCATGGTGCTCCAGAGACTGCTGAAGGCGCAGCTGTACGCAAAGCTATCAAAATGCGAGTTTCATCGGGAGCAGCTGGACTACCTTGGCTACCGGATATCCAGTCGGGGAATTGAGATGGACCCGGCGAAAGTAAAGGATGTTCTGGGCTGGGAAGCACCGCGAACCCGGAGGCAACTTCAAAGCTTCTTGGGGTTTGCGAACTTCTACAGACAGTTTATCCCTAACTTCGCCCAAATCGCCCTTCCCCTAACAGACTTGCTAAAAACCAAGGGCACTGGAAAACCCCCCAAGCCCAGCATGACACTTGCGTGGACTGCAGAATGCCAGGGGGCATTTGAGGAGCTAAAACGGCGGTTCACAGCGGAGCCGATCCTGCGCCATCCCGACCCAGATCGGCGGTTTATCATACAAGTAGATGCGTCAGACGTGGCAACGGGGGCGGTCCTGCTCCAGCCCAGCCCAGAGGGGGCCATCCACCCATGCGCCTACGCCTCCCGCAAATTCACAGAGACAGAGAGAAGGTGGATGGTGTGGAAGAAAGAGGTGTACGCCGTCAAGTGGGTGCTAGCCACGTGGAGGCATCTATTGGAGGGGGCAGCTGAACCATTCGAGGTGTGGACGGACCACAAGAACCTCGAGGCCTTGAAGGCCCCGCGTGAGCTATCCCCCAAACAGGCGCGGTGGTCCCAATACTTCGGGAGGTTCAGGTTCACCCTAAAACACATCCCCGGAAAGCGCAACTTCCTAGCAGACGGGTTGTCTCGCATGCCCCAGCACGCCAGCCTACGAGAGGAGATCGTGGACTCCATCATCCCTGCCAGCAGGCTGGCTGCAAAGGCGGTGACCCAGAGCCAGACCAAGGGGGAGCGACGGGACGCGGAGCCTGAGGTAAAGCAAGGGTTTGCGGAGGCGGCAGAGCAGGACGCTTGGCTCAAGCAAAACCGAGAAGCGCTAACCAGCCAAGAGGGTTTGTGGTGGCACGAAGGGAAGTTGTACATGCCCGAGGGGTGCCGACAGGAGGTCATGGAAAGAGCCCACGACAGCCGGAACGTGGGGCATTACGGCTTCGTGAAGACGCTCCACTTAATTCGGCAGCAGTTCTGGTGGCCAACGCTCCGGAAGGACGTGGAGGCTTACTCGGGGGATTGCCCGGTGTGCGCGACAGCGAAAGGGGCCAAAGGCAAGCCTAGGGGGTTACTCCAGTCGGTAGCGGAGCCCGACGGCCCATGGCAAGAGATCGCCATGGACCTCATAGTAGAGCTCCCGGAGAGTAAGGGGAAGACCGCCATTTGGGTGGTTATGGACTTATTCTCCAAACAAGCGCACTTTGTAGCGTGCCGGCGAGTCCCCACGGCAGAGAGGTTGGCGAGGCTGTTCGTGCAACATATTTACCGGCTGCACGGCGCGCCCCGACGGGTCGTCAGCGATCGGGGTGGCAACTTCATCGCGCGGTTCTGGAGGGAGTTCCTGAAGCAGGTGGGGACGAAGCAAGCCCTTTCCTCCGCGGCGCATCCGCAGACGGACGGAGCCACGGAACGCCTGAACGGGGGGCTCGAACAGTACCTGCGCTGCTACGTGGGACACCAACAGGACAATTGGGCAGAGCTACTGCCATTCGCGGAAGTAGCATACAATAACGCCGTCCACAAGAGTACCGGCTTTTCTCCATTCAAAGTAGCCACCGGGAGAGACTTCATCCCCATGCCGGAGTTGCCTCAGCCGGAATCCCAAATCAACTCCCTGGACGCCTGGTTCACCCAAATCGACGCCACCCGGCGAGCGGCGCACGCGGCATTGCAAAGAGCCAAAGCCGATTACAAAAAACACGCGGACCGCAAGAGACTCCCCGAGGGGCAGTGGAAAGTGGGGGACCAGGTGTATTTGTCAACCAAAAACCTAAAGACGCACCAGACATCGAAAAAACTCAGCCCGAGGTTTGTGGGGCTGTTCCCCATCGCAGAGGTCATCAATCCAGTAACCGTCAGGCTGACGCTCCCGAAAAGCCTCGGGAAGATCCACCCAGTGTTCCACTGCAGCCTGCTAAAGCTGCACCAGCCGGGGAACGCCTGGCACAAGGCAGAGGGGGTGCCACCACCCATCATGGTGGGGAGCAGCATTTCGAGATCAACCAGATACTGGACGCCAGGAGGCACAAGGGGCAGGTCTAGCTCCTAGTGCAATGGAAACATTTTCCCAAGTCCCACAGCGAATGGGTAAGCAAAACCCACATAAGAGCGCCGGACCTAGCGCGGGACTTTTACAATAAATACCCCGGGAAACCGAAATAAAGTCGGGGGGGGGAGTTGTCTTCAGGGGGGCGGTATGTCAGGTTCGGTCAGCAAGGGGCTTCGGGGAAGCTCGCAGCCAGACCACGCGAACTCCACCGGTGGCAGCTAGCGAGGAAAAGAGGAACTGAAAGCGCCGCTAATTAATGGGCCACCTGTGCCCAGCCAAATAGGAAAACCGCAGCGGAAGCTTTAACTATACACTGATAACGGCGCGAGCCAACAATGAACGGGGCCGCAGGCAGCGAAACAAGATCGCCGCGCAGCACAGAACCCTCGGGCTTGCACGTAACGGGGGGGGGGCAACCCAAGCCGGAGGGGACTGCCAATCAAGGACAATGGACCCTGATCGAACCTGCCATCATGGACAATCAAGAGGGATTATTGGGGGGCCGATAATCCGCAGCGGTAACGCGATTGCGGGGCGGAAAAAAGCGCGGGAAGGGGGGAATATAACGAGTGATGCAATTGTACCAAGCCAGTCCTGGCTTTGCTTGTGACTGCTACGTTACGCATGAGTAAACCTTTTTTGTGAACCACACGTGTCACGAGAGTTTCTCTGTCGAACGGGGCAAACCTTACACACTGCACTATAGTAATGGAGGATCTGATCTGAAGCCTAATCCTTTGCAACTCAAGTTCAATACAGTAGTTAAAATTTATTATTTTTATTTCTATTCTGCTGATTTTAAAAAAATAAATAAGAGTCATTTTCAGCTCATTCATCGAGGGGTTGGTTGGTTTGGTTTTTGCCTTGACCCAGGATAATTATGTCAATATTCATTGTGTCATGCAATGTTCAGGGCCTGAGATGTCCATCTAAGAGGAGAATACTTTTTTTAATAAATTGAACAGGCTGAAATCTGAAGTGAAAGAGGCCCCTGGTCTCCCTGATGAAAGAAGTGTGTTGGCAAGTGATTGGATTGATTTGAGGTACATTTGAGGCAACTCTAGATTGGTTAAAGGAGTTGCTGTTCGAACTTAGTTTTTTAATTTAATAAGTAAGCAAGAAATTTCAGATATGAAAAGCTATTTTTCAAATTCTGGCTGTTAGAAATTTTGATATTTGCGATGGTTATTTTTCATTATTATGGTTTGACCTGAGATAAATCAGGTATTCTACATTGATAGTTTGCTGATCTTTTTATTTTAAAGGTGGACCATATAATGATGGCCAGGGATCTTAATTTATTTTTGTGCTCATTAACTGAGCCTAATAAAATTCTCAAGGAAAACCGAGTTGGAATGCCTTGTATACCCACATAACAGAATTTAACTTGGTTGACATTTCATGACAATTAAATCTGAGCTGATAAGAATATACCTTTTTTCAGCTCTTCAAGATAACATGTTCTTGTTTGGATGTTTTTTTAAATATTCTAATCCTTAGTAGATTGTGTAGAAACTTACTATATGTTCTATTAAAATATCTGACCTTGCTCCATGGTTCAGTGGTTTTTAAGATGTGTCAAGATGGAATAAGATAGAATTTTAATATTTTGCTCTTAAATGATCCACAGCTTGTTGACCAACAACATTTAAGTTTTTTTTAAAAAAATAAAATAATTAAAATAATTACATACATACATGCTCAAGAAATCTGAGGGTTGTATGAAATACTTTCAAAGATTTTTCATAAGGCAGAATTATTATATATTGCTTCATGGGAGAAGGGAAGGAAGAAAAAAATTAGTATAAGTTGGAAAGGAAAATTTAAATATTCATGTAAGAATATTTATTCAGAACCTTATTCTGGAACTCTATAATGCTTCTAGGTCTGGTGAACTGAAAATTGGTCATTTGTACAAATGTGAAATAGAACATTCATTAAAGCACATTAAGCACATTTACTTTATTTTATTTATTTATATATCAAATTTGTCACTGCCCATCTCGTGGAAATGACTCTGGGAGCTTTACAGAACAATTAAAATCAATTAAAATTACAATATACAATAATCTTAAATAAACAGAAAATAAATAGATCCAAGGATAGATGTCAAAATTGGGAGTCACTCGGGGAGTGTCATCAAAGCTCCAGCCACCCCCAGGATTGGGTAAGATTGTTGTCACCCCACGCAGAGCCAGATCCTTAATCCTTTCTGGAAAGCCTGCAGCATCTCTGGGGAGAGAATATTCCATAGCGCAGGGGCAAAGGCAGAGAAGGTTCTCCTCCTGGGCCCCGCCATTCTCTCACTGACGGGGTCCGCAACATGCCCTCTCTGCCTGACCGGGTGGGACAGGTTGATGTGATGGGGGTGAGATGGTCCTTCAGGTAACCTGGACCCATGACATGTAGGGCTTTAAAGGTAAAAACCAACACTTTGAATTGGACACAGAAACAGACTGGGACCCAATGCAGCTCGCAATAAACGTGTTATATGTGCTGTTCTTGGGGCACCCAAGATCATCTGCATGGCCGCATTTTGAACCAGCTGTAGTTTCTGGATACACTTCAAAGGTAGCCCCATGTAGAGCACATTGCAGTAGTCTAGCCGACATTTATTGGAAATGGGGGAGGCAGCGAAGTTGTTCCAAATGAAACAGTAGTAAAAACATAACATCTACAATCAAGCTCTCTACAGGAATATACATAAGGAGTCAAGGCAGTAGAGTCACAAGTTTTACGTTTTTATATTCACCTTTCTAGTTGAATTTGGAGATACAAAATGAGCTTTTAAATGACTTTTAAAAAAATAAATAAATACATTTCCCAAAACTTTCTCAAGCTTATTTGGAGGATTTAGTTGTACCATTACAAATTATGCAAGTTCTCATCCAATATCTTTGTGAAATAAAGATTGATAAAATTTAACTGTAATTTTAGCATGTAGATTGCAGTGTGTGTTGCCATCAACTGTACATCCCGTGCAATCTGGTTTTATGAAAGAACAAATGGCTCTGGTAATATTAGGTTATCAGTGGATATTTTAGCAACTGAATCTGAGGATCTTGAAATGTCCATAGTGGCTTTGTTGGATATGGAAAAACCATGTTACAACATTCAGATTAAAATTTTGGAGCATGTTGTGAGAAAAAATGGATTTCCCTTAACTTTTATTCTCTGGATTAAAATATATCATAATATATGAATTCCCCACGCTGGCTGGGGATTTCTGGGAGTTGAAGTCCACATAGCTTAAAGTTGCCAAGGTTAAGAAACGCTGGCTTAGAGGGAGGTCCCTGTCCTGGGCTCATGCTTGTTCTCTTGTGTTCCAAGGCCTCCTGAACAAAGGCGTTCATAAAATCAATTCCAAAATGGTTTGGGAGTGTGGAAGTGCCCAGAAACACACTGCATTGACCTAAATAGAACTTAATTCTGAAAGATTGCTCTTAGGCTCAAACAGCATATTACATACAATTATGTGTAATTTTCCTGATTTTTGCCTGTTTAATGTAATCATAAGTAGCTGCAGTATTACCCAAAAGTGTGTGCATGGGAAGCAGTGAGTGCCTAACTTCTTTCCATCAGGCAATGGTGCCCAAGGCTGTATTTCTTCTTCAGGGGAAAAGATTTAGTCCAGGTATTTCTTTTTCTCCAATGGGGGAGCGAGGGACCCAATGGATATTTGTACATCATAAGTGTACTGGCCTCTCCTTTTCCTGCTGAATGCCTAAGGATGGTTGAGATTCCACTTTGACCTAGGCTTCTGCGTGTTTACTCAGAGGTAATTCCTATTGTGTTCACTGGGGTTTACTTAGAGGTAAATATGCAAAGTCTCAGCCAAAGATAGAATAGGGGACATGGCAACAGATTCATAGGGTTATAGACCATATCAGATGTTGAAGTGGAAGATCCCTCATCAGAGGGTTAGACTAAACTTTGAAATGGGGATCCAGTTTGATGAAGCTTCACCTGAAGCCCCCCACCCCCACCCATTGAAACAGATTCACCAGTCAAAGCAGGAACCCTTTCAAAGCAGCAAATCCAAGCTGATGGCTTCAAAGCCTTTTAAACTGCTTTGCAAATTCAGTTGCTTCTCTTATTCTCCTGGAGTTGTTACAGATTGCAGATAACATTTCAACTTCCCTTCCATATATGGGGAACACCAGGGGGCTGTGGAGTGATATGATGAGCTTTTGGACAGGAGTAGCCAGCAGTGACCTCTAGTAAAACCTTATTAACCTCTGAACCTATCATAATCCTTTGGGGTAGGCAACATAATATTGCTTTGTAGTTCATTCACTTTCTCAGCTCTCCACTCTTAAAAATCCAGCCAGGCATAAGCCCCGAGTGTGTTCTTTGTTCTGGAAAAGGAACGTCACATTTGATGTTTTGAATTTGACTCAAGGGTAACCAGTCCAGTATGCACTCTTGGGTCAAACCTGTATACATTGTTGTCTGGATCAAGCCTTACTTTTACATTTTTCATGGCTGAGGCAGGCTTAAGTCTTTTGCCAATGAGTAAATATGTGCCAGGCTGATATTAAAAGGTACTAGCCCAAACTTTTAATTTCTAAAAATAGAGAGGCGTGGCCAGCCTACCCATGACATTTTCTCTATAACTTGCCTATCTCTATGTCATTATCTGTCTCTGTATCAGCCAACTCTCCCAAGCTTCCTGGCAGCCTAGAAAAATCTAGAAATCAGAGGCAACACAAATCCCATGACCCCAAAAATTCAGGTCAATGGCCATTCTTTAGCTTCATGCCAGGTCTGGCACTCCAGAAAAGTAAGTGAAAAGTAAGAGATCCCTTTGTAAGAGATTTGGAATGTTTTTATTTTTAAAAGTGGCATTAAATTGCTGGATTACTTCAGCACAAATTAGACTCTTGGCTGAATAATTTGGAGGCTGCTGCCTTGTCCCTTCACCAGACCTGCTGTTTCTGCCTTAAAGGGGGCACAGGGAACATCTCCAAGCCTGATTATAGTGCTGGTACGGTCTTGAAGAAGAGCCAGTTTGGCTTGTGGTTAAGGCCCCAGGCTAGAAACTGTACATTCTAGTCCTGCCTGACGCCAAAGCCAGCTGGGTGACCCTGAGCCAGTCACTCTCTCTCAGCCCTAGGAAGGAGGCAAGGGCAGACCACTTCTGCAGGGACTAGTTCAGGCAGACACAGAAATCACTGCTGACTAGAAGGCGTGCACACGCATGTGCGCGCGCACACACACACACACACACACACAGAGTGTATTGAAGGTATCCAACAGAAAACTTGGAGGGTTGCTGTTCTATCCTAGCTAGCTTCATCACATTCTGATAAAAAGAAAGAAAGAAAGAAAGAAAGAAAGAAAGAAAGAAAGAAAGAAAGAAAGAAAGAAAGAAAGAAAGAAAGAAAGAAAGAAAGAAGCCGCTTCAGGCATTTTGATGCTTTTCCAATATAACCTATTGACTAATCTTTTTCTGAATCAAATATTGAATCTCAAAACTGTTGGAATTGAATCAGTTTGCCCTTAGATCACAAACTTATATTGAATCATGCCCTCATCAGATCTGAAATGTATAATTCAAATTGAATCAGGGCTGATTTGCCCAGCTGTTCATAATTTTTAAATCTTAGAGGCTCAGCAACCAAGCCAGTCAAATTTCACTTACTGTTTCTAAAAATGAAATTATACATGCTTTACATAGTCTCTCTCACACCCACAAAATCAGTATCCCTCCAGATTAATATAGTTAATGTCACCTATTTTGCCAAGTAGGGCAAAATAGGTGACATTCCCACTAAATACTCTATTAATGTTATCTTGTATATTGTTCATTCCCTCAGCCCTGAATGTAGAGGGATTCTGATCTGATTGCATCATGATTAACAACACTGATCCTGCATCCTTGAAATCAGCTCAATGGGGAGTCCGACAATTTGTGACATGATTAGGAAGATGAGTATCTTGTTGCAAAGGCCCAGCTGTTTAGATAATAAACCTTATAAATAACATATTAAATTCCTCTCCTGAAAACATCCATTGTGTGCATATATAGTGTTTTATTAAAAAGAAAATGCAACACCTTCTTCTTTTTTTTGTGTGCAACAGACCCTACAAGGTTCAATAACCTGCCATTTGAGAAATAGGATCGTCAATATCTTGGACATATTTTCTTTTTTTTTTATTGGGATTCACTTTAATTCTACATTATTTATTTCATACACAGCAAAATCAAAGCAGCGTGAAGTGAGCCAATATCTTTGGTTTTGACTTCAGGCCTTTGCAGCGGTTATAGGAGTAAATATCTCTCCAGTCCCTCCTCCCATCAGCATCTAATGGAAGTTTTATGACTGTTGCAAGAACATTGACTGTCTGATGTGGTAACTCCAATAATCTTCTCTCTCTTGAGCCTTGGGGACACCAGGAAAAGGCTAATAAATCTTGATTTTTATTACAGGTTCACTTCATCCACACATAGGTAAGAGAAAAAGCAACATTTGGAGCAAACATTTTACAGCTCTGGGGTGGGCACAGAATTAGTGCGGCTAGCAAGCACAAAATAATAAGTGTTAACAAATTAGATATCATGTTATTGCTAATAGCCACCAAGCCTGATAGGGTCAGTCAGTTCTTTTCTACAGGGTTGCTGAGGGGAAAGAGGAAAAGAACAAGATGATCTATTGAATCCAAAACCATTTCCCAAATATGCATCTGAACTTTTAGCAAGCACTATTCCATCCAGTGAAGACATCTATTTATTAAGAGGACCTCCATTTTATCTTGGCTTTTTAATATTTGCACATTTTACAAGCTCTTCTTTATTTGAACTGTGTTTTTTTTTTCACTTCATTGCTCAAAGATTAGCATTAGACTCTTGCATACAAATTGCTCAAGAGCTGGCATGTCTATTTAGAATTGGAAAAAACCTCTTCTAATCCCTTCCTAGATCATGAAGCTAGATGGAACAATGATCTGGTACTGTTACAGACAGAGTCCTGTGTTCAGGGGCCTGCTTAGTGAAGTCTTTATTTGGGCCAGATTATTCAGGGTTTTGAATAATCCACAAAGCCAAAAAGCCAAACAAAGCCAATAGTTCTTTAAGTCTGCTACTACACTGTACTTCTATTTTAAGGTGAAGTAGAAAAAAGCTTGGAGAATATGACAGGTAAGAATGAGTGGGCAATAAAACAGCATTTCTGACGCACATGAGGCAAACTCCAGGACCAAGCCAGATAAATAAATGAACAGAATCCTTTGCAAAGCCAAAGCCAACTCTGGAAGGGGGCTTAGAAATTATTATTTTTATTCTCAAGAATTATTTTTCTGGGGCAAATGAGGATATTTTCCTCTCTGCTCCCTTCTATTCCTTCCATTGTACCATTTTCTATGCACAAATTTAATCTGAGTAACATTTACTGGTGGATAGGGAAAGTAAGAGGGGAAGGGCCATGAAGGGAGGGAGGAGGCCACAGCCCATTAGAAATAATTATTAAGCCCAGACAGAAATACCACAATGTCACTCCAAAAGGGAATTCTGGATGCAGTGATTAGTTCCTGCCAAAGCTCTTCCTTTTATTTCCATTGCTCTTAGAATTATTCTTTAATTTTTAAACTGGTCTTGAACGAGAATGAGCATCTCTTCCAAGAGAGTTGAAATAAGCAACCTTCTTTTCTACTGAGACTAATAGTCCCTCAGGGGTAAATTACTGGAGTGGGCAGTGTAGGTGGGTCCAGTAGTGACACTTCATCCATCCGAACAGCAAATAGGAAAAGAGGGAGCCACTACTTCATATGGCAAGGAAGAATCCAGACTGAACAGAAACAGGAGTTGGCGGGGGGGGGGGGGATTACTAGGAAAAGTAGGCAAAGGACTATAAACGGTTTATACATCAAGTTGGAATTCTCAAGCCTTTTTATAAAGAGAGGAAAAATGTCAGAGGGGCAGCAGGAGGAGATACAGGACCAATGTGACAGCCTTTTCTCCTTTCACCCCAACTTTTTTTCTGGACTTTTTTTCTGTCTGTCTGTCCCGAGAAGCAGCCAGGGGATGGCAACTGGCAGCTCTTGCCTAAGTCTGAACCCATCCCTTATGGAAGGCTTTTGAAACTGTGCCTTCAGATAAAGACTATCTGCAAACTCGGGACCGTATTCTGTAAAACAGACTGCAAGTGAAAGGGCAAAGGGAAGAAAAGACATCAAACCAATTCTGAATAGGAAAGCAAGGAGGGCAAGCACAGGGCGCTTTTCTGTGTAACATGCAGCTTCAGTCTAAATTTCTCAGCTGATGTGCCGCACATTATAAAGGCATGATTATGGGCAGGCTGCCTATTGTCCTATTCCATTGAGTAAGTTCACGGCAACCTCCCAGCTTGGGTAAGAGGGCCAGGCTCTCTTCATCCAATTTGCAGGGAAATTGCAGCAATGAATCCTAAGATGAAGATAGTTTTTCTTCCTCGCTCTTGATACTTGGATTAGATTAAGTGCTTCCAAGGTGTTGAGGCTGCAGGATTCAGAGAGCTGCTTAGTAGATTCAGCAACAAACTGCTGGCTTTCCATTCATTTTGTCTTATCAACATGGTTCTCCCTGAGCAAAGCTAATTTGAATATTGAATAAGAAAAGGAGAGAGGCAGAAAGGTTACATCCTGCCTCCTTTGCAAAAATGAAAGCTATTCCACACTTTTTTGTCATGCTAACTCCAGGATAGTAGCCAAGCAGTGGCATTTCTAAAACTGAATAGAAAAAAAACATTGGAGGCTAGAATTATTGCCAACTAAACCAACTAAAGCCCTCCAAAACATCTTAAGTAAACCAAAAGACCCAGTAGCCAGAACAAAAAACGGGAGTTATCTACAGCATACAGTGTAAGGACTGTAACAGCCACTATGTAGGACAGGCAGGCAGAAGGCTAGCAGAGCACATCCATGAACACCAACTAGCAGTCAGAAGAAATGATGAAAACTCCTTAATCTCACAACACATGGACAGACTTAACCATAGTTTCAGCTGGGAAACTGAGCATCCTAGGGCAAGCTAAATCCAAAAACATGAGGGAATTCCTGGAAGCTTGGCATTCGGACAAATCAGCCATCAATAGATATAGAGATAAACCACATTTGCACACCATTCAAAAGAGACAATAAAAAGCTAAGAAGAAAACAAAAAGACCAGAACAAATACACCCAGCTAAGTGGAAGCAAACAAACAATCAAGCAGAAAACAATACCCTAATCAAGGAACTACCAAGGAGAAAACCATACCCCCACCAACACTAGCAAGCTATTGTATTACAGGGAGCAAACCCCACACTCACTCGCACTGATGTTACCTAGTTGGACAATGAAACATCTGCAAGCAAACAACCAAGCCCAGGGAGCGCCAAGGACTTCACAGTTCAACCCTGAGCTACCAATATTCTCTTCTATTGGATGCACTAACTCCTCAAAATTATTAGGTTTCTCTAGAGCTGTATGCCTCTGAATAGCATTTTCTGGGGAAATGTGTATTGGAAGGTCCTATTGTCCTCATCCTGTGTATGTGGGATTCATCACTTTGGGAACTAAATGCTTAGCAAGATAAACTTTTGATCTCACCTATTTATATTGTAGTAAATAGAAAACTGGAGAGCCAGTTTGGTGTAGTAGTTAAGGCACCAAGCTAGAAACCAGGAAACCATGAATTTTAGTCCCGCCTTAGGCATGAAGCCAGCTGGGTGACCTTGGGCCAGTCACTCTCTCTCAGCCCTAGGAAGGAGGCAATGGCAAACCACTTTCAAAAAGTTTGCTTGCCAAGAAAACTCCAGGGACTAGTCCAGGCAGTTGTCAGGAATCAAAAACTGACTCAAAGCCACCAGAAAAAAGAAAGAAAGAAAGAAAGAAAAAAAGAGAAAGAGAAAGAGAAAGAGAAAGAGAAAGAGAAAGAAAGAAAGAAAGAAAGAAAGAAAGAAAGAAAGAAAGAAAGAAAGAAAGAAAGAAAAGAAAAGAGGAAAAGCGAACATACCTATACTCTCACCTCTTCTTTTCCCCACTACAACAACCCTGTGAGGTGGGTTGGGCTGAGAGAGAGTGACTGGCCCAAAGTCACCCACCAGCTTTCATGCCTAAGGGAGGCCCAGAACTCACCGTCTCCTGGTTTCTAGGCCACCATCTTAACTGCTACCCCAAACTGGCTCCTATTCATAAAGCTGATACTTCATTCAAAAGTTTCTTCTAGTTTTGTAACAGCAAATCAGTTGAATCCATTTCATTATCTTACTGCGCTTTGTATAAACAAAGAGAAAAGTAACTTTAAACACATTCCTTCATCTTTTGTTTATATAGCCCAACTGAGCTTTGACTGTGATTTCAGGACTAATTAATCTGCATTCTGGTCTCCTAAAATCCGAACAGTCGAGGAGCCTACAGTGATGACTGGTATATTGGGCTAAACTCATTATTCTGTCCTTCATTTGTGATAAAATGTTATTTTTTGTATGTCAGTGTCAAATTTATAGAAATGTCAGAATAAACTAAGGCAGATACTATCATCCAAAGCACCATGGTCACCATAACAGGCAGCATAAGGATATGAAGAAGAATTTTATCAGATGCAAATGTATGGTAGAAGGTAGAAGATGTGGTAAAGCTCTCGTCTTTATGACCATCCAGAGGATCAAGCTATCCTGGCTTGAAATGTTATATTTTGGTGTACTTTAGTCATTTGTTGGGGCTCTTTATTTATTCAGTATGTGTGAAGATATGGAGTGAGATGGAGATGAATTACTTTCTGCAAAGGTTATATTTCTAAAAATAATTTCTGTTACATTAGGGAGAATGGTGCTTTGAGTGGAAATGACTTCAAAAAAATTTATCATTCCTCTCTGTTCTGCATTGGTCAGACAACAGCAGAATACTATATCCAGTTCTGGGCACGTAGTTTTAGGAACAACGTTGGCAAACTGGAGTGTGTCCAGAGGAAAGTAACCAAGATAATAAAAGGCCCAGAAGGAAAAAAAATGAAAGTTGGAGAAAAGAAGATGGTGGAGGGACATCATTGTTGTCTCCAAGTATCTGAAGGGCTGTTATGTAGAAGAAGAGGCAGAATTGTTCAGAGTTGTCCCAGAAGACAGAACTAAAAGTAATGGGTCTGAATTACAGAAGTAGTTTTTGGCTGGACATCAGGAAACATTTCTTAACAGAGACTGCATGGTCATCTCTTGGGGAACATTGTAGTCATGGATTCCTGCCCTGGGCAGGAGGTAGAATAGATGATCCTTGAGATCTTTTCCAACCCTTACATTGTATGATTCTATAAATAAAATATTTTTCTTCATTATTTACACATTTTCACACTAGGATCAAAAATCTCTTATAATCCTCTACATTTCACTTTACATCAATAATACTGGCTGATTTGGATATAATTTTACAATATTATATTGTAAAAACATATGCTAATTTCAGCAAAGATCAGGCAGACATTGACTTTAAGGACTCCATGGTTAATGGGGTTAATTTTGCAAGAAATGTTTTATGCATCCTATATATTGGAAAAAGCTGCAAAAATAGCATCTTACATTAGCATTCCACTTAATTATATGGTCTTTCTAATGGTGATAAGCAGTGTAATAAAGTGTACGAGACAAAAAGGGATGTAGCACCTTGGAGACTAAGCAAATTAACCGAGGCATGAACTTACATATTGCTGTCCTACTTCATTCAATGCATGAAAAGTTCGGATTTCATGTTTTATTGCCATGAAAAAGATGTGAATCACTCCACTTCTTTAAACAGAAAGAAAAATTACTTCGGGTTTGTAATGAGAGTTCATTGAAGACTTACAGTATATTAGTGCTATCTGCTTTTATTTACAAATATAGAAGCATAGCTAACTGGGACTTAGTGGATTCTTAAAACATGCAGCCCAACTGCTGATCATATTAGATTACAGTACTCAAGAGAGAAATCACAACCCCCTCTGAGGCAGTTTCCAGTTTAGCTAACTGGAGTTAAACTCCAGTCTTAAGTGCTCATGCTTCCTTAACCAAAATTAAAATTGCAACTGAGCTTTCTCTCTTCTCCCCGCCTTCTAAATGGACAGAGTTCCAGCCATTAAAGCAAGCTATTGTCTTTTTAGAAAATAAATAAAAAAGAAAACACTGTCATGTCCCCATTCACAATAGCATTTTACCATGACATAATGGCAAAATTTATTTGGTTGGTCTTTTTTTTCTTCTTCTTCCTTTTCTGGAAGAAAAATATAGCAGGGATTCAAGGATTTGCCTAAAGAGCCAGAAGAGACTTTCTTGCAATGCAGTTTGCATGCCAATTGCAGTGATGAGCATTTTTTTTTCTTTAAAGGGATACTAATCTTACTACGGTGATTATATATTATTTACTATCATTGCAACATTATAAATGTTACAACAAAATGTCGCAAGAACGCTGTCACGAGGATGATCAAGTTATTTAATTTCAAGGCAGTGTTGGCAGATGGAACAATTAATTGCTCAGCCACTGTAATGATGATCATGTCAAGGCTGCCATAGTTTACTCTGTTTTGGTGCCATGGTGAAGGACATGACAGCATCAGAGTTTTTATTATGATTATTGGTGACATCTTACAGCAATTTCAAAAATGAGGCTGTAGGAACTGTAAAGTTGGAAATTAATCAGCAATATGTCACTGGTTTGTGATTGCTGCATTACCTTGAACTGTGCAGGATACATGCAGCCATAAAGGTGTAGCTCAGCTTTGACAAAAGTAATGGTTAATATTCAAAACAATCCGGGCAAAAGACATGATATCTGATTGCTTTGCAGAAAATAATTTCCTCGCTTAAATCTTTTGATCTCCTCCTCTCTCCTTTCCTCCCACCCCGCTGAAAATGTTTTGAAGACGTCTTTCTAAAGAAAACACAGCCAGCGGCTCATCTTTGTTTTGAGAGGATAATGCTGATGCTATCTCTTTCTCCTGCACCCACCTCCTCTGCCCGATAGGCTTAATACGTTCCCTGCAGGAAACTGTCATGTACGAAGAGGAGAAATTGTGTCTGACCAGATTCCTTCATAGCAAATCAGCGAGTGTTTCCCAGGTAGTCTTTCCTCACTAGATTCCCATTGGGGAAGCCTGCCTTTTCAGTCATGCTCAAAAGAACTCCTGGCACACTGAGGAATCTTCTCAATGGGCCTTGTCACCCAGCCTAGGTGCGTTGAGGCTGCCAGGTGTTTTGGGGCACAAAAGCAGCGGAATGAAGCTGCATAAATCTGGCTTGAAGACACAACAAGGCCAGCATCACTGTCACAGGGACAGTGGATCACACTGGGGTTTCCAGGCCCTTCTGATGACACTGTAATTAATGAAGGGGGCTCCAGATATTGACGCCATTAAAGCAGCTCACAGAGAAGAGTTGGACAAAGCTGTCCATTTCCATTTATCTTAGTTTCTTCTTTTTAAGTTCTGTTTCTCCCATTCCACTCCCATTTCAGGCCTTTGTTCTGAAAAGTTTGCATTTATATGGAGCTTTGTGTGAATTTTTCCATTTGACATGAGGTTTTACTTAATATGCACATTTTATCCTTTTTTTTTTTCCAACCACATACAACTGACCAAGTGTTTGCCCTCCACAGGGTGCTGTTTTGAATGATGTTTTTATTCATGCACATCTCTGTTAATATACACATTTTTGTCAGTATTTCTTTAATTAGAAAATTGTATTGCAAAATCTGAAGAATGTACATTTCAGAGGATTTGTATATAAATTCAAATGTGCAACATTAGGAAGTTTCACAATCAAATGTCATCTGAATGCACACCATTCCCCTTTGTCATCTCTCCATCAAGGGACAGAACTCTTAGTCCTTATGCCTATTTGCTTCTCTAGCTTGCACATCTTCTCATAGATTGCTGCTCTTGATTTCAGTTAGTTGGAGTTCCTCCCTGCTACCTACAGTAGCTTTTCCCAACCTGGCAGCTTTTTAGGTTTGCAGACTTCATCTCTCAGCATTCCTGAGTCAGCATGGCCATCACTGAAAATTCTGGGAGCTGAATTTTCAGTGATGGCTTTCTGGGGTGCCCTCCAAGGTAGTCCTCCTGTTATCTGAGGACACCTCGGAGAAAATCGGCAAATTGTTTTTGTCCTAAAGTGGCATATGGTTTTGTCCTCCTCATGGTAATCATTTTTCTTTTGTTCCAGTTCAGATTTCTTCTTGACTATTTGGGCAATCTATAGTTTGATCATGATCCTGTCTTAGCATCATATTTCATAATTAGCAGGCTGCTATTTCCAGTATAACATTGGAGAGGACAGATGGGGAGAGGAGTAGAAGATTATGCTGTCTGTTTACGTGTTGCTGATAACAAAGTGTTGAGCTGCCATTGTTTAATGGTCCTATAAACATATACATGTTTTGTAATGTTTGGGCATATGGCTTTCAATTTATTATTGCCCAGAAACTTTTGGAAGACTCCAGGTTGTCTTGCAATGTCCCAACAGATGGACATATTAGGGCCTAAGCTCATGCTTATGTTAAAGTATCCAAGCATCCTGATCTTTCAAAATGCACTGGTTGGAAACAGTTTCTTCTAGGAATAGGAAACAATGAATGACAAAGCTTGTAGTTCAGGCAATTGCTGCAAAGTATGTTTACAAACTCAGGCCTCCAGATGGTGGGATGAACTCACTGCTGTTTCAGGAGTTGTACTGAGTTTTGCTGTGGGGAAACCCTTTATGTAAAGACCAGGGTGGGGAGAGAGACTCTAAAATTTTATTTTGCTGCTCTCCACTGTTGCCGCAACACTACTCCACTGTCAGAAACACGAACAGCATTTGGTTTCTTCAGCATTTGGTATTATTCTGGGGAGTTTGGCAACAAAACTGACTGTAAAGAAAATCATGGGGGTTGATATGGTTTTGTGGGGCCACCAGGTATTCCCCCCAGATGTTCCAAAATGATGTTGGTGGCCTAGATTGCCAACCTATTTGGCTCATATATCAAGATGGGCCTTAGTGTTTTAGAGCAAGGATAGAGAATATTTTAGAAAAGGGCAACAAGGAGGATCAAAAGACTGGACATTAAGGCTTGAAAAGAGAAAATTGAGGAGGAATAAAGTAGTAGTCCACAAATATCTGAAAGGATATCATGCACAAGCTCAAGACCTGTTCCCTGTTGTTCCAAATGCAGGTTTTCAGTTACAGCAAGGCATATTCTAACTGAATGCTATTAAACCCTTTCTAACACGCAGAGGAGTTCATGAAACGAATTACCCAGAGTGATGGTGGGCACAGTATTCAAGCAGAGACCTTGAGCATACTTTCATTTGACTTCCTCCACTGGCAGAGGCCTTGACTCAATGGCTCAATGGCTCTCTCCAGCTCTGTGATTCTATAACCTGTTGGAGGCCACATTTCTTTGTGGTTAATCTTGTCCAAGACACCAGTGGATGGGGCCACCAGTTTTCTCTTTTGCTGCTACCCTTCTCTCCCTTATTTGCTTAGCTCAGCCTTTACTGCTATTCAGTTTCATCCAATATTTATGAAAGGGTTAGATGTAAAAGTTTTAACTAAGTTCTGCTAAATTCAGTAAGACTACCTTCCCAAATACATTGGTATAAGATTTCAACTGTAAAGATTTTTGGGTGGGAATGTTTGCTGTATAGCAATATATTGAGCATGGGATTGCCTTTAATGACCATTCGAAAACTGCAGTTGTTACAAAATGCAATGGCCTGTGAGCTAATTGACACTAGACACCACAAACATATTACATCTTACTGAAGACCCAGCCACCAATAAGTTTCCAGGTGAAATTTTAAATGCTGCTGTTAACCTATAAAGCCCTGTATGGACTGGTGCCAAGGTACCAACAGAGCTACCTCCTTTAACCAGGGTCAACTCATTTGATACAAAGATCTCAGGAAAAAAAATGTGCGTAATCCCTTACTCATAGGGTAGTAGAAAGGCCAGAGCAAGGAGGAAATGTTCTCTATTATGATGTCTCTATTGTGGAATAACTCACCAGTGGAAATTAGATTTGCCCCAACCTTTGCAGCCTTCCAGAAGTGGGTTAAAATAGAGCTCTTCCAGAAGGTCTTTTTAATTAGTAAAGACAGTGCCTTAGGAATTGTTCTGGCTCTGGTTTAAGATACTTTAAAAATTTTGTATGACTATATGATGTACCAGTGTGCAATTTGTAGTCTCTTTATGGCCTAGGAGCTGGGTGTTTATGAAATCATCTTTCCAAGATGGATTCTGCATGCTTAATCCAAGAGAGCAGAGAATGACTGCTCAAAGTCCCCACCATGAGGTGTGAAGCAAAAGAACACAAAACAGGGCATTGTCTTTGAGGGTTCCCCTCCTCTGGCATGGCTTGTCCTCCAAGGCAAGAGTAGCTTCCACTCTTATGGCCTTCTGAAGGGTTGTTAAAAGCTGGCTGATTTGGAGAGCCTTCAGAGATTGAGTAGTTATAATCACTGATACAGGTAGACAAAAGTCTGCTGCTCTTGTCATACATAACTAATTTATTATTATTGTATTGTTATACTTTATCATTATATTATTGTACTGCATTTGTTTGTACATTGTTCCTCTTGTATATTGCATAGCATTTTTTTAGGGTGAAGCAAGAAAGGAAGGAGGGTGAACAGTTAAGATTAAAAGAGGCAAAGAAAATCTAGAGCGATTTTGAAGGAAATAAAACATTGCTTTGGAAGTGGGTGAAAAAGAGGGACTTCCAGAGAAGAAATGGCAAACTGAAGACAACTCCTCAAAAAGTGGAAACAATGACTGCAGTGGAATGAAGAGCCGGTGAGTAGACCGGCTCTTTGATAATTCCTCTCCGGACAAGGAGAGGACTTGAGGTCACCCACAAGTGCTCCAGTTGCTCCTCACAACGAGGCTGCAAGACAGTGGTCTTCGGTGGGTTTAGAGCTCTGGGAGATGAGGGAATAGCCATCTTGCTCAAATTGCAATCAGCATCTTTAAAAGGACACTGGGTTCGCATACTTCCTTTTCTAATCACTTTTGGAAATTGCTTATTAACTGCTGTTCAGCTATTAGGAACTTTTGGATCAACAGATTTTACAGCATTGGGTGAGTTTCCTTCAATCCTCAGTGAAAGAAGTTTTAAATACAAGTTTAAGGACTTAAAAATGTTTTCTGGAATAAACAGCAAAAGTGTGATTATAACTTTGATTTTAGAAAGTTACAAATGGATTAAGGGTCCAGATAAATTTGAAATAAGATTTTGAAATTAATTATAAAGATTCCTTCCCATGGGAAAATGCTTTTGTTTTGAATTCTTTAAAAAAAATAAGATAAGATTTTAAAAATCGGACACTAGAGGAAACTAGAAAGAACTGAAGATTACAATTAAAGGCAAAGAACATTTAAACTCAACTTGCAAATACAGAATGAAGCAAAATATTTTAACATTGAACATACTGAGGGATATTTGTTAACAATAGACCCAGAATTTAATTTTAAGAGTGTCTGCCTCTATAAATAGACTATGTTTAAAAGATGCTATGGAAGAGGAACAAATTTTACCTGACAAGACCGAGACTGATCTGAAAGTGGATTTAAAAATGACAGGCTACAAGAATGACATGGCAAAAGATGTTATACTGGACATACAAAAGAAACTGGCTGATGTCTTAATAATTAAAAGGGATATACAAATAACCAAGAGGAAAAAAAAAGAGAAAAAAAAAGAAAAAAAAACCTGGATAATTTTCCTATATTGGATTTACAAAGAGGCTTGTTAAAGCTTTGAAGAATTTTGTGACAAGGGACAAAGAAAAAAGTGAAAAGAAATCAAGTTCTAGGACATTATTTGAAGAGACTAAAGATCAAGATTGTTAGAAGTAAAAGGAAGAAATATAAAGTTGATTTCTTTGATCAAGATTAAAATAGGTATGTCGTTATCTCTGGTAACCCTTAATGGAATTTTGCTGAAAACAGGACTGAAATGACAAGGTTTTATGGATTTGTTCATATATAAGAGATGGGATATAGAAAGAAGAGATTGTTTGTTGTATTTTAAGAGAATGTGATAAGTACCTAAAATTGTTTATACTTGTTGTGATGAAGGGGGAAGTCACTTCTTTATATATTTCTTTTCTTTACTATATTCTTATTTTTCTTTCTTTCCTATTTTTCTTTCTATGTTTTCTCTTATTTTTCTTTTCTGTACCTTCTGTTTTTTCTTTTTCTTTTCTCTTTTTCTTTTTGGTTTGTATTAGTTTTTATTGTTGAAAGTTGTAATTTTTAATAAAATTACTATTAAAAAAAGGAAGTGGATGAAAAAGGATTTAAAAAGGAGCCTTGGCAGAGTGGATGGAATAAAAAATAAAGGTGATTAAATGATTTGGGATGAAACTGAAGTAGAAGAATGCTGGGAGGAATATTTTAAAGATCTGTTTGTGAATTATAATGCTATGTCAAAGGATGGAATGGAAATAAATACTATAAATGTTAGGGTCTAAGAAAAAAATGATAAAATGGAAGTCATAAATGCTGTGAGAGTGTTGAAAAATTGTATGGTTGTACATATGGATAGTGTAACTGGAGAAATATTAAAATATGGAGTGGTTACAGAACTTGTTTAATAAGTATGCAAAGACTGCATTTGCACCTGATGATTGTAAGAATGCAAAAACTACAGGGAGATTACAGTAGTTGGTTAAGGGTGCCTGGGCAAAATTCTGATTGAAAGAACACAAGAAGTGGCAATGAACGTAACTGGGAAATGAGGATTCAATACAGGAATGAGTGACCAGTATGAAGGAAGTATGTTGAGGTAATCACAGTGCAACCAGATATTTGAAAGAAGAATGAATCATTCAAAAGGAAGGGAAGGACCAAGAAAGGTGTGGTTCAGTGGAGTTAATGAAATTCTAAAAGTGAAAGAGGTGAGAACTATAATGAACAAAAGTCAATATATGATTTGACATATGGATGTGGTGGAAGCTAGGATAGTTGGTGTAAACTAGAGTTAGCTGTATTTCCTTTCCTTTTCTTATCTCATGTCCTTTGCCTCCCCTGTGCTTTGAAAATGTTGCTTACCCCAAAAGAGAGTTGTATGGGGATTAGGTATGTATGTACATACATATGTATGTACTTTGGGAGTATCTGTGTGGAATATTAAATGCATATTTCCAGAGAGTTTTTTTTCAAGGAACTATGAAGGGCATTTTCCCTGGATATGACAGAGATCTGTCCTTGTGCGGTCATTACTACTTGCTAATTAAGTTGGCAGGTCCTGAGTTAATGTTGCATGTTTCATCCATCCAGAGCAATAAAACATATTTATTTGCTCGCCCTCTGCCCTATCAAGAGGTAAACCTCGCCCATACACAGAGAACACCATGGGCTAGAATCACTCTCCATTTATATGACTGGGAAGGATTTTGTTTTACAAATCACTGCATTCTAATTTGATGTGTTGGACAATAGCCAGAAGTCACACTGCCAACAAGCTGCTTAATTTATAAGGGAGGAAATGGCTTGTAGGATGATTGTGAAAAATAACCTTAGTAATAACCTCACTTCTGCTGGAGGTCAGCCTATTGCCTTCTAATAAAAACTCTTCATTTTCTACGGATCTCTCAATGCAAAGTTTAATGCATCCTCACCCTCTGGTTTCCAGTTTCCAGACACAATCCTGCAGCACCAAGGAATATTGTAAACCAGTTGGCAAATCCCAGAGGTAGCATGTTCTGAACATCTGACTTCATCTATGCTTTCTTATGAAGGTTGATCACATGTTCAAAAGCAAATATCCAGTGTTAACGAGTAAACTGATGTGGTAAAACCTCTGGAATGTTAATCAAAGCAAATCATTAAAACAAAGTTTTAATAGTCATGGCCATTAATTATCCTGCTAAAACGATGACAAATGGGAAGCTGTGAATTTGCTCAGGGTTGGGGGGTGGGCTGCACAGTTTTAAAACATTTGCTTGTTATATTAAATTGTTGCAGGGATAAAATCACATGCTATAATCTTCATTCAAGTGGCATTTCATCTGGGTGTGAATGCACACTTTAAGAATTTTTACAATAAGAATGAGTGATCAATATATTTCATAAATATTAAATATAGGCTGAGCTATAATAGATCTGCCCACACCTCTAAAACAAAAAGTCAGAAGTATAATGCACAATGCATTTGTATCTATTGATATTGTATATACTGACCATCCTTCTCCCCGAAGTCCAACTTTCCCCAAAAAGGAAAAAATATGGAATCAGCCCTGAGAAAACACAGGACCGCAAAGGCATGATAATGTTTGGGCTCATTCCTTCTCCTTCTCCTCTTTTCCACTCTTTCTGTAATTGGTTGAAATTTATTTATTTTCATCTTTTATAGATTGCCCAGTCTAAGTGACTCTCAGGTGATAAACCATTGCAATCCCATAATAATATTCTCATTTGGAAGCAGTCCTAATCTTTAGCTAGAAACCCTCAGAATGGAGGCTGCATATGCCTGTATGGATGAGTTGTTCTCACTTTCTTTAAAAAAAACAAACAAACAGCGAAAGCTTTCGTTCTCATGATTGGAAAAATACATTGAAAGCCCTGAGTTGGATCCAGTTTTACTCATATTAATGGGATTTAAAGGTGGATGTGATTTTAGTGGGCTGCCTACTTTTTAAACATGAGACTCCAAGGCAGGAGCTGCCAAAGTTGTTCAGTTGAGTTGTGTCCTTGCAGTCAGCTACTCCCTAAGTCCACCTGCTTCTTTTCTTTCTCTCTGAAACATGGACTATGTCATCCACTGCCTGGGCCAGAAAAGGATGTCATCTGCAGCTCGATTGTTCCCAACAATGGAAATCTTCCTTGCTGGAATTCTGGCACAATTAAATAATTAGGAATCAATAAATTAAAAGTGGAGTTTCTAGAGTCGGGATAGGCAACTTGGTGCTCTCCAGATGTTTTAGATTTCAATGGGAGGCTATTGTGGAAATTGCAGAACAAACCATCAGGTTGCCTAGTATTCTATTCTATTCTATTCTATTCTATTCTATTCTATTCTATTCTATTCTATTCTATTCTATTCTATTCTATTTCCAATGGTTATTTTCCCCATTTCTACCTCTATTCTGTGCTTTGTGCTCCTTGTTCATTCTATTTTTTCTGTTTGCTGTAATTTTTGCCAAGTGCCAAAATGGGTTTAACTTTATAGTGAATTCATGAATCTGCTTTATTATTTACTTTATCAACTGACTGCTCCCCAAGTGACTTGGGGTGGCTCACAAGGGTTAAAAACATTGAGTACAAGAAAAATAATAACAATAATAAAACATAATCAAATATACTGCACCAGTGACAAGCACACGACTCATATTGTATAGCTGGCCCATCTAACTACCTGGCCCAGCGCCCATGCAAATTAAAGCCGCCAGTCACAGTTTGGAATTAATCTGTTTCTGGCCCTTGCCTGTGGTCTCTCCACTACAGCCTTGTCCACTAGTATCTAAGGACAACTGATTTTTGCCATACAAACTAACTTTTGGGCACTTTGCTCCTGTTTTTTAAGGACATTTCTGAGACCTTTGTTTTTAGATGGGACTCTGGTGGTTTGGATACCTAGTGAGGGAGAGAAGGACAAGACAGATCTAATTTTAGTTATGCTTATTATTCTCATGTACCATGGAGATTCTTTTATAATCCCCCCCCCCCAGTCATTTGATTGGAGCAGTATTATAATGTGAGTTCCTTAATAGATGTGGTCATCATGCAGGATCATTATGAGATCAAACTGCAAAGAAGCAGCAACGCTTTTAATCGTTTTTGAATAATTTGTCAGGTAATCATGGCCACTGGATTATTTTCTGACAGTTTGCATTCAACCTGAGTTTGTCCTCTTCAAGAAATAGAAAACCCCTGTGGTGGCTGTTGAATCCTCTTTATACTTGATTAAAATGTTTCTCCCCTTTGTGAATTTGCAACTAATGTCCATGATGAAATCAGCATTAGGATTCAACATGAATTCCATCTGCTGCTACCTGACGTTTACAAGACAACATCTTTTGGCATAAATCAAAGTCACATGTTTTGCTTTTTCTTGCCCTGATATTTTCTCTTCTTGAAAAGAACCTTACTTCTAATTATTGTTGTCTCAAAGGTGGCCTTTAATGGCTGCCCAAGCTTCTCATCTGAAAAAATGACTGGACAAAAACACCAGAAAATGAGCAGATAAAAAGACTTACATGATCATCATAACTGTCCTCAGCTGCCAATATGGGAATATAAAGTTCTTCATTCCTTTTTCAAGGGGGCTTCTTTTCTTCAAAATGAGAGTGACCTATTCATCACAGACAGATACACCATGGGATTTCCAATGGATGGATTCAAAAAACTAATTTTCTCACTCTGCAGTGACCTTTTGTAATAGCTGCACAGCTGGATCCAGGGAGCATTTAGTAGTAAGAAAGAAAAGATAATGTATCTCTTTTTTAAAATCACGTTGGGTTAAAAATCAAATGGCTCTACACCTATCAACACAGAAAGGTCTTTTCTTTCTGTTGCAAGAGTAGGATACCTCTCTTCTTCCAACCTAGTATTGTTAAGAGATTATTATGTACAAATGTATCATGATAGGTTGCTTGGATACAATTATTATTGTTGGTCGCCCAGTCAGCCAGATGTTTACACTGGATTTGGCATTTTTACCCACCTATCAAGTCCTTCCCAAGGACCTGGGATAGGCAGAAGTTGTTGTTTAATGGTTTTAAAGGTATCATCACAGGATGTAAGCTATTCCAAGTAAAGCTACCTTTTTGCAATTGACTGGTGGTGATTTTGTCAATGCTGATGGTCTTCAAGTGGTATCATCATCATCATCATTATCAACCTGCCTATTTTATATATAACTCAAGGCAGCAAACATACTTAATACTCCAGCCTCCTATTTCCCCACAACAACAACTCTGTGGGGTGGGTTGGGCTAAGGGAGAATGGCTGGCCCAAAGTCCTCCAGCCAGCTTTCATGCCTAAGGCAGGACTAGAACTCACCGTCTCCTGGTTTCTAAGCCAGCACTTTCACCACTACACCAAGCTGGCTCTCAATATGGGATCACAGTTTAGGAATGGAAAAAGGAAGGTTCATAGCTTGGGATAGTCACTTGAAGCTGCCTTACTGGGTTAAGGAGCTGGAAAGTGTCTCCCCAGTGGAAACCAGTTAACAGAAGGGTTTTCCGATACAGATCTCTCTCTCTGTGCAGTGCTAAAGTTCCCTTGACCGAGGGGAGGAACTGATAGATTGTGGGACCATACATGCATGGACATGCATATACCAAAGCTGTGCAGTTTGGAATATCCAGGCAGAGTTCAGATGACACATTAAACCCTAAATCCAGATTAACACACATACCATAATCTGCCAAACAAACGAACCACATTATAGCTTAATGTGATGATACGCTTATATAACATGCTAAGGCAGTGGCTGGGTTCTCAAAAACATGTTGAACCACAAACTGCCCAACACCATTTTGGACTAGTTGAGCATGTTTGTGAACCCAGCCCTTTAACAATGGGGATGCACATGGTGGGGTAACAGATGTGCCGCTGTACAGGTTTGGGGTTGCCCAGGACAGGAATCCTCAGACCATCCCAGACAAATGGCTGTCCAATCTTCCTTTGAAAACCTCCAGTGATGAAGCCCCCATGATTCTCCCACTGCTTAATAGCTCTCACAGTCAGGAAATTCCTCCTTATTTCAAGTTTGGACCTCCCTCTGTGAAGTATCCACCAGCCATCATGAGTGCTATTTGCCTCCAGTTACCTTTGCAAGGAAATTAAAAAGTGAAATTTCCAGTTCCAGCAAAAAGAAATGAGTCCGGGTATCACTGCTGCTGGACCTTCTTCTCAGTTGGCAGTGTTTGGAAGGTATGCTGAACCAAATTAATGGCAGCCCTAGCATATTGTGTGAACTTGTATGGTAACTCAGGTAACTCCAGATTAAGAAGGGATTTTACCCCCCCACCCCTACCCCCCCACCCCACCCCACCCCCCGTACCAAAGGGGTGGCATATTTACCTACTTTTACCTCACCTTCACCTTGGCTTCTGAATCTGGAAAAGAAAATTTACTTCAACTGAACCCTTTCTTCCATTCTCTGGCATGGAGATGAGGTTGAAATGCTCTCACAGAATGAAAGCGCTCCAGCATCTCCAGTTCTCTCTCTCTTTCTCTTCCTTCATACCCTCCCTTGCATATAAAATGCATGCGTGAAACAGGGTGAGAAAGGGAACAGGGAATCACTTCACCAACATCATAAGTTAAATGTGTTTCTTCTTTTATTTTTTATTTTTTTTCCAAAGGGAGAAACAGAACCAAACCAAACCAAACAAAAAAGCTTGGCAGCCATTTTAGCTTTAGCTACTTCTCAGTATAATTAGGGCAGCCCCCTTGTATTTCTGTTCTCTGGTGCTGGCTCGCTAGTTAAGTGAATTAGCCATGATTCAGCCCCAGACCAAGTCAGGCATGTCACGTGAAGATGCCAGTTCTCTGGGAGTACGTTTTAAAAATGGTGTGCAGAGGACAGCATTCCAATACAGAAAGTCCAGAAAACATTAAAAAAAAAAAATCCCCCTTGGATTTCTGTGGGAAAGTATGCGCGAGAGGAGCCAGTAACACTGCCACTGCCACAGCACAGATGGCATCATTGAAATCCACATAGTCAGATTTGCCCACCAAAACAACCATCCTGTTTGTTTGTACAAGATTAATTTGTTACCCTTCCCCCTCATACACACAGACACACACCCCTGCTTCCAACCTAAAAAAAGGGTAGTTACTTCAAAAATAAAAGAACTCACATTAGGGAAATTTATATTTTAAAAGCCAGCTCTGGGAAAATTAAATTGCATAAAAAAATAATGACATCAGGGAAATTTGCATTAAAATGGTTTCTTGGGGAATTTATTTTCAAGATTACATATATCAGGGGTGATTGCCAAGACACCGTACATTAGGGGAAACTACACATATAAAAATAGATGTGGATTTTACTTTTGTAACAAATCCTTTTGGGAAAAAAAAGTTGTTGCTTTTTTTAAAGAAGATACATAGCAATACTTCTCTGCCGATAGACACAAAGAGTATATGAGTCTATTTTCAGCAGCTGAGGGGTTCTCTGTCCCTGTGAAAGAGTTAAAATGACCAGTCCTGGATGCATTTCATTTTATATGGCACCACTGAAAACAAAGAAGGTGTCAGCGTCTTCCTATATCCGTTGATCATCTCTGCATCCGGAGGTAGGAAATGAAACAGGGCCAACCTGAACAGTCTAGGTCTGGATACATCATAATGACAGAACCCTTCTGAAACTGACTGCGAGGTGTCAGCATTTTAATGACTTTTAGCTTGTCATTCCACAAGGCTGTGTTTCGAGCGCCCTAGACTTTTTGTTTCTCCCCTCTGCTGCCTCCTTTTATTCTCTCCAACCCAGGTGCACATTGGAAAGAAATTAAGTAAACCAGCTTGGGATTCTGTCCGTCAACCCTCTAAGGACAGAACAGAGCAGGACCAAATTAGGTGTGGCAAGAGAAGCCAGCAAAAGTAACGTGGAGTATGAAAATGTGCCAGATCCATCTAGGGGCTGTAGAGAAAAACATTCCAGAAGAAATGCCCCCAACGCATCATGTTCTGGGAGAGGCCATTGGGCAACGGTGCAAAAAGCTGCCAATCTCCATTCGAAGCCCCTTCCTTTCCTCGTGGTCACATGACCCGGCCTGGAGCATATGCAGCCTGCCCTGTGCACTCATTCACACAAAGCCCACCCAGACGCAACACAAGGGGACAGCACAAACACACACCCAGAGAAGTAATACAAGTGTGCCTGCCCTGATTAGACATTTAGAGGCACACCCACAGACACATCCACACCATGAAATATATGTGCACCTGCCTCTCTCTCTCTCCCACCCACACACACCCAGAGCCAAGATGTCTGCACACCCCATGATCAGTCTCTGGGGAGAAAGGGCACACCCACATGTAGAGGCAATGCATTTGGAGCACAACGCAGAAGGAGATGCCTCCTACAGCCCCTGCTGGCAAAGGGATTGGAAAGACTTCCAGGAGCAATGCTCTGCAGGCTTTCCCTGCCTTGTTCCTTGTAGATAAGCATGCATGTTAGAATCATACAATTAGAAAGAAATATTTAGGCCATCGAATCCAATCCTTTGTTCCAAGCAAGAATCCAAATTCAAGCATTCTGTCTACTAGCCTTTTCTTGAACATATCCAGAGAAGGGAAACCCACCATCTCACTGAGCAATTGGTTCCACTGTCAAAATGCTGCAACTGCAAGAACACTTTCCTTAACATTCGGCTGGAATCTGCTTTCCTATAGCTTACATATGTCATTTTGGGTTTAACTCTGGAATTATAGACATCAGATTTTGACCTTCTTCTTCTTTTAGGAATTCAAGAGTGCTATCACATTCCCTTCAATCTTCCCTTCTCAAGAGAAACATTCCCAGTTCCTTCAAACAGTTTTTGCATGACTTAATTTCTAGCTTTTTGCCCTTCTCTGAAAGTGTTCCAGTTTGTCTGAATCCTTCTTGGTGCTCTGCCCACAACTGGACATCATGTTTAGGGTGGGACCTGACTAATGCAGAAGGAAGTGAAACCACTACTTTCTGTTATTTAAAATTTAGATTTCTTTTGATATAATCTAATTTGCACTGACCATTTTTACAGCTACTTCATGGTGCTGACTCAGATTCAGTTTGGAATTAACAACTATGCCAAGATGTTTTCTGTAAGTACTATTGCCCAGACATGTATTCCCTATTGTATATCTGTGCACTTCACTTCTCCTTCCACAGTGTATAATTCTGTGAACTTCCATTCTGTTGTTATTAGCCTATTTCAAATTTTGAATGATATTTTTGTCTTCTGGAGGCTTCTGGATCTTGAAAGCTAAGCAGGATCAGACATGGTAAGTACTCAGAGGAGGGCTCACCAAGAAATATCAGAGCTGTAGACTAGACTTTCTGGAAGAAGGCAATGGCAAACAATTTCTGTATCATTGCTAGGAAAACTACATAAACATTTGGCTGTGCAAAACTTTCAAAAGTCCTTTGCAATATGTGGGAATATGTACAAAGCACCTCTTTTGAAATTATTACAGCAGTCACTTCATTTGCAAGGCTTGTGTGGTACTTTGTAAACTGCTCCCAACTGTCTTTCAGTTTGCATGGAAAATGCAATTCTCAATGCTTCATTTTTTGCTGTTGTTTTGCATATTGGGAAGCACCTATTTCAAAGGCTTTGCACAGACTTAACTGAAACATCACTGAAGTCACCAGGAGTTGAACTCAACTTACCCTTCCAATTTTGTGCCATCTGCAATTTTGGTTAAGTATTCCCTCCACTTCCTCATCCAAATCTTTAAGAAAAATATTGAAGAGTACAGTACCCGGGGCTGAACCTGTTAGAATCCCATTTGCTACCTCACTCCAGTTTAAGAAGGAACCATTGATAAGCATTCTTTGACTCTGATTTTCAAGCCACTTAATTATCATGCTGTCCAGCCCACACTCAATTAACTTACTAATCAGAATGTCACGGGGCACTTTATTAAATGCATTGCTGACAACAAAATATGTAATATTTACAGCATTTCCACAATCTATCAAGAATGTTACTTGAAAAAGAAAATCAAGTCAGTCAGAAAAGTTTTGTTCTTGAGAAAACCATTCCGATTTCTGGTAAATACTATATTATTTTCCAGGTGCTTATAGATCAATCAATTTGTAATTTGCTTTAGAATCTTCCCAGATATCTATGTCAGGTTAGATAATCTGTAGTTCCCTGAATTTTCCTCCCTGCCCCCCCCCCCTTTTGAAGATCAGGACAATATTCATGAGTTATCCACACTTTCTCAAAAATAATACATAAAAATTTGACCAGACAATCAGCAAGTTCCTTCAGAATCCAAGGATGCAATTTCTCTGTCCCTGAAAATTTTAAGTCATTCAAAGGAAACTGATATTCCCTGCAGACTCTAATCACTCTCGGGGTTCAATCCTTGCTTCCAACTGATACATCATAAGTATTCTGAGATGAAAAAAAAATGGGGGCAGGCAAAACCAGGCTTGCTGATTGAAAGTCAGCATCAGTTTTGTAAAGGTAATTCCTGCACCAGGAATTTTTTAGCGGTTGGGAGACTATCAAAAGCATTTGGATGCAGGAGATCCTGTTGCTACATATAGCTGGACTTTCAAAAAGCTTTTGACAAAGTTCCTCATTAAAGGCTGTTGAATAAATTGAGTTGCCATGGGATAAGAGGACCTGTCCTTTCATGAATTGCTAAATGGTTAAAAAACTGAAAGTAAAAAGTAAGAATAAATGGGCAGTTTTCTCAATGGACCTCCTCAAGTCCTGCTACGCTGCCTTGTGATGGTGGTTGTGGTGATGACGGTGTTCCTGGGAGGGATGAGCTACAAATGCCAGGAGTGTCCACCAAGAGTATATACTCCCAGCAGAGTCACCCAAGACCTGAAAGTAACCCCAGAGATATCCTGGGTGGCAGAGATATAGCAGGATTCTTGTTGGTCCTTTGAGGTAGGCCAGGTCAGAAAACAGACTCCAGAAGTCTGGCTGGAACTATGTTTTATTGATACAGGCTCTAATAACAGAGTCTTGAAAGCAGAAGTTTCCCGCTCTCTCCCTCTTATAGTCTAGTGAATCAGGGAAGAGTCAGTCTTAGCTTATTTCTCACACTTTCTCAGTTTCCTGGGCTTAAAGCAAGTTTTTGAACCTGTTGTCTCTGCCTCATTTCTCCAAGGCTCTCTACAATGCTGGAGGCAGATGATTTCCCTTGAGTAACAATGGCAAAGGTATCATCATTTCATACTGCATGGAAGAAGGCAATGGGAAACCACTCCTGTATTTTACCAAGAAAACCACTTGGATAGACAAGATAAAATGATTGATGTTATAGTGCCAGATGATGGGCCCCTCAAGTTGGATGGCACTTAACACGCTACTGAGGAAGAGCTGAGGGACTTTTGGAGTACTAATGATGCTAGATTAAAGCCTTCGGGACAACTAGTTGCTGATGTTGCCATACAAGAAAAGAAAATCCAAAGCTGCAAAGACCAAATTACAGTGGAAATATGGAATGTAAGAAGCATGAACATGGGGAAATTTAACACAGTAAAACATGAAATGAATCAAATACAGGTAGTCCTCATTCAGCAACTACAACCTGCAACCCAGTCATTAAGCAAAGCGGTCACTAAGTGAAACTGTGACTGTGCTTACAATCTTACTTCAGCTTTCCTTTGCTTTACAGACCTGCAAAGATGATAAATGTGAGGACTGGTTGCAAAATTATGTTTTTCATCATCTTTGTAACTGTGAACAGTTGCTAAATGAGTCAGTTGCTAAACAAGAACTACCTGTACACATTGTTACCTTAGGCATCAGTGAATTTAAATGGACTGGAATTGGACACTTTCTATCAGAAGATTATTCTGTTTACTACTCAGGACATGAAAAACAAAGAAGCAACAGTGTTGCTTTCATAGTCAGGAAGGATACAGCAAAAACAGTATTTGGGTACAATGCAATCAATGATCAAATTATATAAATTAGACTTGTGGACAACCCCTTCGTATGATAGTTATCCAAGTTTATGCTCCAGCACATAACATGACAAATTTTATGATCAAGTTCAATCTGAAATCAACAGAACATGCAAGCAAGTTATGCTGCTTATGATTGGAGACTAGAATGCCAAAACTGGAAACGGTAAGGAGGAAAATGTAGTTGGATTGTATGGCCCAGAAAACAGAAATGAAGCAGAAAAATGACTTACTAGTTTCTTCCAATCCAATAATTTCTTTGTTGCTAACATAGTCTTCAAACAATCAGAATGACACATATATACATGGACATCACCAGTTGAAGTACAGAGAAATCAAACTGACTATATTATTGGTACAAGGAGATAGAAGAGCTCAGTTATAAAAACGAAGTCTTAGCCAGGGACTGAGGGTGAAACAGATCTTGAAGTGCTCATGTACAGATTCCAAGTCAAGCTAAAGTAGAACAAAACCAACCAGTTTCCACAATATGATCTTGAACATATTGATTGATTATGTGCCATCAAGTCGCTGTCAACTCTTAGTAACTACATAGACCTTCTACAGGATGATTGATCCCCAACCTGGCCCTTCAGATCTTCCAACACTGCTGTAATTGTGTCCTTGCTGCTGAACTCTTTTCTTCTCCCTTTCCCAGCAATGTGGACTACTCAAAAGAGCTGAGTAATATGATAATCTGAGCCAGGTCATTTGTGCCTCAACTCAGAACACTGGATTAATTTACTCTATGATCCATGTGTTTGCTTTCTTGGTTATCTATGTTATTCTCAGGTTTCTTCTCATACACCAGAGTTCTAAAGGGTCAATACTCTTTCTATCCTGCTTCTTCAAAGTCCAGCTTTTGCTCCCATAGAGTGTGACAGGGAAAATCATTGCCTGCACAGTTTGGATCTTTGTAAGTATATCTTTGTAGGTATGGTCACATCACAGCATCTCAATATCTTTTCCAAAGCCTTGTGTATTTCTTGACTGCTGGTTCCTTCATTGTTAACAGTCAATCCTAAAAGGCAGAAGTTATCCACCACTTCAGAATCTTCATTGTCAGTTCTAAGGCCCTTTGCTATACCTAGGGTCACTAATTTGGTCTAAGGAATAAAAATGCAAGTGAGGCAAAACATGATTGAGGTACATAAAATCACAATAAAGTCTCCTCCAGTTGCTTTAGCTTATTGCAGACTTTACTTACTGCACATTTTACTCATGTGGTTTTAAAAAAGCTATGGCCAAGGTTAAACAGAGTGTACTTGATTTAGATTTACAAAATGATACATCTAAAACATCATTTCACCCCTTAACGTCCTTATCTGCACTCTTTATATTATCCCCAAAAATCTTTATAAAATTTCCACGCAGAAAGGCATTTGTTTTGGCGAGATTTTAACCTTACCCTCAAGAGTGAGGGAGGAGATATTTCATAATATCCCTCATCAAGAACACTCCAGATACAGAGGCTGATTCAATTATATTTGTTCTTCTGACTTACCCTCTGTACCATACCTCGTACCTAATATTAATCTCCTCAGGAAGTGACCACTCTAGAGAAACCTCTATGAAAGTTGTGAAATTTTGCACCATAAAAACCATAATTCGAACATGGTAAGTCTATGCATATAGAGCACAATTGCCACATTGGCTTAGGGTGCTCAACAGGCCTTTTGTTACTTTCTACTATTATTATTATTACTAGTACTACTATATTTTCATTTTCTTCCTCTTTTCTTTTTATATTCACTTCTTAACCTACTGCAATTTGTTTTATCTGCTTTATTTAATTTCTTATTGTTTCTTTGGTCCATGACTATAAGATATGCTAAGATATAAGCTATCATCTATAAACCATAGTATCAGGGCTCACACAACATGCAAAGCCAAAACTAGACAAATCATGTAATGGCATATCACCATAAATGAGCATACTTCACAACCTTCCTGGCAGTGGCTGTCAAAAACATCCCTGGGCAGCAAGAGGGGCTTTAAAATAGCCACCATTAAGATAATTGGAGCCTATTTTTAAAATTCATAGGTAGAAAAGTTGCATATTATTGGAAATGAGACACTTTCCCATTCCTGCTTGGACAGAGTGTCGTTCTTCTTGTGAGAAGGAGACCATGGATTGCCAAATGAGGAATTTCTATGGCTATAATCTGCCATAAACATAATTAAGCATGTGATTAAATGCATTTTGTATCATACAACCCCTGATAAATATAGTATCATTCTGAGTACAGATCAGGTCAATCTGGTAACCTCAAGGAAGGAAGGAAGGAAGGAAGGAAGGAAGGAAGGAAGGAAGGAAGGAAGGAAGGAAGGAAGGAAGGAAGGAAGGAAGGAAGGAAGGAAGGAAGGAAGGAAGGAAGGAAGGAAGGAAGGGAAAAGAGTGGCAGAACATATTAAGAAAAATGTCTCATAGCTGCCTTTTCCCCTTACGTGGTGAGAAAAAATAGGATTTCAGCACCTTTGAAATAAGTCTATTGAGACATTTCACCTTTGCTCTATACCTCTCTAATCTTCTGTATAACTGAGGAAAACTTCTTCTGTCTTGGTAATTGTGCAATGTAAAAAAGAAAGCAGTAGCAACAAGAAGTCAAATGCTGTTTCAACAATTTAATTTCATATCCAAGATCACTAGCTCCTGCTAATGCCTGCCCGTATATTCAAAACAATCTCCCCCATCCTCACTAATACCTGAAAGAAAATCAGGGGTTGAAGGTATCTTCCTGTGATTTCGAAGTTGCTGATTTTTTAAGCATGCACACATATAGAACATGTCCCAGGTTTTTTTCCTTGCTCCCCAAACCAACCAAGATTTTCCACATTCCCAGTACAATTCACTTTCCCATAATGAGCACAGATATTACATTAGCCTCCTCATAAAACAACCGAAGTTATTGTTGATATGTTTGTCTATGATTAGAACTTTCTTCTGCGATGTGAGATGAATACATAATACCAATCAGTGAAATATTTAAGATGCTGCACTGAGTGGAATCAGTGGTGGCTGGAGATTGCTTTAACTGGCCCCAGTGTGCATTTCTCAATGCTTTATTTTTTGCTGTTCCTAAATGCCACAGAAATGAGCTGGGCCTGTCCTGAGGGACCAGCGAGATCATCGCAGGTTGCACTGATCATTAGGAAAGAGATTGCAAATAACGTGAGTTGGTTTCTATGGAGCTCAAGTCTACTCTGCGCCTTGGGTTTTTTTGCTGGTAGTCTGGCTTCTTCTAATACCAAAATCAAGATGCTTCATATAGGGTCAGCTTCTCTCAAGGTTTCTAATACAGTTTGGATGCAACTACTTTTAATAATGTGTGCAGACAAATGTGTACAATTTCCTGAATTTTGAGACTGACATGCTTGATAACCTGGGAGAACTCAAGATGAGACAGAGTTTTCAGAAGCCTGCATGGTCAGGCTGCATTTTCTTTTTCTTTCTTCTATTTGTATTTTCTTTCACACTTTTCTTATTTTTTTACTTCACATCACTTTTTTTCTTTCTTTTAATCTTGCCTTATCTTATTTCATTTTTATCTTTTATTTTTGAAAAAAATCTTAATAAAAACTATTTTAAAAAAAGATGGCGCAATGAAAGAGGAATGTGCCAAAGCTGGGTGGGTGCAAGGCTTGGGGAAAGCTGGTACACTAGTGTAAATGCATTGGTCCCAACCCTGAAGAAATGCATAGCCACCATTTTCTATAAATATGGTTTCTTTCTAGGACCAATATACACATTTAAAACATAGTGGTAAATTTCTCTGAAACTGTTTAGCCCTAAGCCTCTTAAAAGTTTTACAGAATTCTCATCTTGAATGAGCCAGGCCTATTTGTGAACCCACTTCAGTGTTAATCTTACAGAGCTAAAAGTTTAGAAATGAGATGGAGAGTAAGGAAGCTGACCTTGACAGAGATATGCAGAAGCTGTTACCTAGGCAAAAGGGCTGAAACATTTTCTAAGTCCTAAACATCCAAATAACATTCAGAAGTGGCTCAGACACCTCCCTAACTGACTGAACTATAAGAAGAAGGAGGATATACAGTATAATCAGATGTGGAAGATTCTGTTATTATAGCCAAGCTTAATAAATGTAATTTTAGCCTTCCTGTGGAGTTGATTTCATGATCTGGTCTACCTAGTAGGGCTGACAAATCCATATAGCTCAATTGGCAAAGAGAATGATCACATAAAAATTAACTATAGATACTTTCTTTACTAATGGCATATACATGGTGTACGAATTAGCATCTTAGGAAATGAGAGAGAAGTTGAACAAATGTATTAGTTTAGGACCTTCTTTCCAGGAAGGAGGAAAATCATGAATTAGACATGATTTCTCCTAATTCATCTTCCATGCAAATAAATGAAATGAATGGAGAGAATTATATTGTAAACTAGAGATGTTTAGCATAAGCTACTAACACAAGACTTGTGGGATATATTCTTAGGTATCTATAGTATATACTTATGTAGGGAGCTACAGAAAAAGTATTCAAGAAATGACAACACTAGGCAGGGAAGAGGAGTGGAAATCATCACTTATTAAAAATATACTAATTTTTCATTAACTTCATGAAGAATCATTCATATAGGTCTTGGTGTACCACCTACCACACATTAGTCACTCTGCAATGATATGCATCAATATACATTTTGGAATGCGTTTTTCCATAATCATCCACAGATCAGGGCAAAAATGACAAACTTATTGATTTGGAACCTGTTTTACTGCTCTCTGAAATGTGAACACCAATTACTAAGAAACAAGGAGAAACAAGGTGAAAAGATCAATTAAAATGCAGTTTTGACATATTCCTTTTTAAAAACACACACAGTTTTTCAATATATAGACCATCACAACTACATTATCATTCAGCTTGTGCTTTAATTGCAAGCTCTTTATAATGTCAGATCTCAAAGGGCAACTCCCTTAATCTTACTGGGAGGCTTGAACTGAAAAGAGAGAGGGTTCTATGTGAAATATATGAACAACACAAGCATATCTAATAAAATGAAGGTGCTGAAAAAGTTGTTTCTCGGTCTTTGCCTATCTGTTCTTCTCCCTCGGCTTCTACTCCATTCCAGCTTTTCCTAGCTTTCTCCAACTGGTGATCTCCATCTTCAGTCATCCAAATAACTGATAAAAAGATTTTTGATGGTATCCAGTAGGTTCAAATGCCAACAATCTCCTGTATTCTAAAAAGCAATCAGCTCACTTGATAGATAACAAAATATGATTCATATGATCCATACTTCTTAGCGGTAGGGAGTCAAGATGGAGAAGAGGCAGGACACTCCACAAAGTGCTCCTGACATTTCTTTAGTTTATTCTATGTGTTTGCTCTTATATATCTCATAGTGAGAAATAAGGCTTCTGTGAATACTTTTTTTGCGATGTGGGGGGTGGCTTCAAGTCAGTCTAGACCCCTGGCAATGGCCTGGACAAGTCCCTGCAGTTTTCTTGGCGAGGTTTTTCGGAAGTGGTTTGCCATGGTCTGCTTCCTAGGGCCAAGAGTGACTGGCCCAGGGTCACCCAGCTGGCTTTGTGCCTAAGGTGGGACTAGAATTCATGGTCTCCTGGTTTCCAGCCTGGGGCCTTAACCACTACACCAAACTGGCTCTCTCCTATTATTGAACCCCAATTTCTGTTCTAGGTATTTTTTCCAGAGGATGTCAGATTGGAGTCTTTCTGGAAAAGCCAAAAGCAGAGGTTAAAAGGGAGAAAAAGCAACAATGGAAATTCTCTGAATTCAAGAAGGACATTTAATCAACTTATGCTCAAATTTTCATTCCATATTTCGCAATGTGCTGATAATCTGTGCTATAAATCTTAGCAGATTTTACTTCAGGAAAGCATTGACCTTATATTAGTTACATATGGGAGTTTATGTATGAAATGAGATGTTTGATTAGGAGTTCTAGTCTACCTTGAGTCACAGAAGCTCACTGGGTGACTTTGGTTTAGTCACTCTCTCTTAGCTCAGGCTACCTCACAGGGTGATGGTTGTGGGGAAAATAGGAGGGAGGAATGCTATTTATCCCAGTTTGAGTTCCTGAATGGAAGGAAGGAAGGAAGGAATCTAATAAATACACAAAAAAAGAAAGGATATGGAGAAACAAATAAATAACACATATAAAGGCTTCTCTAAGCCTAGAAGACCAAAATAGCAAATCTGCTATGACTCAGTATGATTAACTCAACTTGGTCCTGTCTCCACCCAAACAACATCCATGTAGGATGATTAATTCTGAAACATCTACTGTATGTATGGAAAGATGTATGTATGTATGTATGTATGTATTAGAGACCGAGTTTGGTCTAGTGGTTAAGATACCAGGCTAGAAATCAGGAGACTGTGAGTTCTAGTCCTTCCTTAGGCATGAAAGCCGGCTGGCTGGCTTTGGGCCATTCACTCTTTCTCAGCCCCCGACATCAGGCTCAGGCGACAAGTCAGTTGGTTAGTTCCTGTCACAACCAATGGATCAACATTTGGTTCATCCAGAAAAAGTGGACCCTGCACCTGTGAGAAAATGCTAGGAAGAAAAAAATGTACTCTATGTATGGAGTGTGACTGGATCATTCAGTTATTTCCAATGTAGAAAAAAACAAGAATGATCTTCAGTCATAGAAATTGCTCTGTAATGGAAGGGTTGTCACTTAGAGATAGAAAACTGCTATGGTAGTCCCACCTACCCATCATCTACTCAATATCAGACTTCATCCAGTCTATCATCTGAACCCAAACATTGGCAGTCAGAGGTGCAAGGACATATTTCTTCATTATTACGGATCCATAATCGGAGCTGAAACCCGCAACTGCCAACAAGTCCTATACAGAGCAATCTTGACATTCAAACCTAGCCCCGTGCACGCTCTCTGAGAGCAAGTGTTTCTCAGGGGAAGGGATGGGTGACATATGTGTGTTGTTATTGCAACGGACCTGTCTGATCTCAACTCTCACATGAAGTTATTTCATTCAGTTGAGGAAACAGTTGATGTAAAGACAGCAATAGTTCATACATTTTTGAGGAGGTCCTTGAATGTCTGTACTCCTCACTTCTTATTCAGTGATATAACACAGAGAAGTGAGTATCTGTGCGGGTACACCTCCCGAATCACAAATTCCCCTGCAGTTATTTTTGGTGACTAGAGGTACGTGCCAGACAGTTCTTCTGTTCCTAAAAGCTGTTTGTAATTGTCTCCCATACGCTACAATTAATAGCCCAGCATAAAGAAGTCCTCCAACACTGCTCCCATATTGAAAGAAGAAATCCTTTCCCCCTTTATTTATTTATTTGATGCATACCAACCACTGTCCACGACCCTACAGCCGATCCACATTATCCTCTATCCACAATAGTTAACAATAGCTGCATGGCAGTCGACAATGCAATAAAATTACAATTAAAAACTCAATAAAACATCCATAATATAAAATTAAAATTTGTAAAATAAAATAAAAGCAGGCTACAACAACAACAACAAGCCAGTGCTATCAGTTCATCCTCCATTAGCTCTCCCAAACAATCTAAACTGCATCTACCCAACAGAGTTACATTTATCAAATTTATTCTTCCTTTTCTTTTTTTCCATTCTTCCTCCTCCTCCTCTTCTCCTCAGTGATCCATGTTCATTAAAATTTCATAGGAGGCTTTATGTGCTCTGGCTGAAAACAGCATCCAGTCAATGTGTATAAGAGATAGGGTGGGGAGAGCCAGTGAGAGACAGGCCAATCTCGAGTGGTAAGCATTTATGCAACGAATAACCTTTCTTGGGACAGCTCAGGAGGGAATTAGCTATTTATCCTTTGAATTTTTTATGCCTTGCGGCCCTGTCTGCATGAAGAATTGGAACAGAGACACTGACAACAACCTCCAATGCAAAACCAATGCGATGATGTATGGACTCATCCAGCTTGCAGGAGCCTTAGAGCCACTAAGATACCCCAGTGATGCTGAGCAGACCCACAATTTCAGTGTGGACTGGAAGGCAATACTCCCCTTCCATGGTTAATTCCCAGGAACTCAGGAACTCAGTATTATAAGGAATGCTGCTGTCGATCATGTAGGAGATAGTAAACAGCCATCAATATTAGTAGCCATTGATAGCCAGCTCTTTCATGATCTTGTCTAGCCCCTTTTAGAGTATTCAGGAGAGAATATACACACACACACACATACACACACACACACACTGCACTCCTGAATATTCTTGCATTTTGTTTCAATGGAGGAAGTCAAGACCCTACACTGTGAGAGGGAGAGGAAAAAAAACCCCTCTCTATCCAACACATATACAATACCTCCATCATAACTAAAGAACACTAGACTTTCCTCATAATGGAGCTGCTCCAGTCCCCTAATTATTGTGGTTGCTTTTTCTTTTGCATTTTTTTCTAGTTTTATATACTTTTAAAGGTGCAGTGACTAAAACGATATGTAGTACACCAAGTATGACTGCATCACAGATTTGTAGAGACAAACATTATTATATTGGCAGTTCATTTTCAGTTCCCTTCCATTGCATACCAAGCATGGAATATTCCTTTTTTTTTTTTTTTAGTATACCAGGCTGACATTTTTATTAAAATATCCACTATGATTCCAAGATCTGCTTCCTGATCAATCAATCACTGCCAACTCAGGCCCCATTGAAGTATAGTTGAAATTTGGAATAATAATAATAATAATAATAATAATAATAATAATAATAATAGCAATAATGACAAAGATGCTGACATGCATTAGTTTACATTGCTTACCTTGAACTGCATTGAGTCATTTTGAAATTTAGTTCGGAGAGATCCTTTTGGAGTTCTTCAGAATCCCATTTTTATTTTACCATTCAAGATCAGCAAACATAGTCATCTCACCTCTCAGCTCCAACTCCAGATCAATTACTTAGGGTATAATACCAATCCATGGGGGACCCCAGTTTGCACATCTTGCCAATGTGAGGATTATCCATTAATTCTTATTCCTTGTTTTCTGTTTTCTAACCCATTATCAAACCATGCACTTATCCCCTTATCCCATGGCAGGTGACTTTGCTGATGCATCTTTAGAAAGGGACTCTTTTAGAGGCTCATCTCAAAGAGAGACTTGATCCTCTTGACTCTCCTTTTTAACTTTGTTTTCACCAGTCCCCTTATTTTGTGGAAGTTTATTTTTAAGTCAGATGTGACTAAATTGAACTTTCTCAGCAAGCATTCATTTATATACTGTACATGTTGAAGATTACATCATCATGACTACTGTTTCCATTGGTTAAATATCATTGTGGTATTCAAAAAGATTCTGTGCACAACTAACTCCAATATTTAATCCCACCCTTTGGGCTCCAAAAGGCAAGACTCAAGGTACAGTCAAGATACAATCATTTTGAGTATCTAGAAAATTGGTCTTTTTGCCACATCCAGAACATGAATCTGTCCAATCTAAGTAAATGTGATTAAAGTTGACCATTACTGCTATTGTTTCTTTTTCAGATGTCTCTCTAATTTTCCATATGTAGATCAGCTTTAGCTTCTTAATCCAGGAGACAATAGCATATTATTAGAACCAATTTGTTTTGGGTGACTGCCATGAATTACTAATAGTGAAGGTTGGTTTATTTATTTATTTTATTTATTTATTTTCAGACTTGTATGCCACCCATCTCCCCCAACGGTGACTCTGGGCGGCTCACAATAATAAAAAAGAAGAAAAAACACAGGTCTCTCCAAACATGGATAAAATCTATAAATAATTAAAAACATATATTAAAAATGCCCTAAAAACCTCCTATGATTTTAGCCCTAAAAAACCTGTAAGATGCTGGGGGGGGGACAACCCATCACCCCACCAGCCATCTCCACAGGTGCGGGCCCCCCTCTGGCCCCCAGGCCTTCTGGCAGAGCCAGGATTTGATCCCTTTCCTGAAGGCCATGAGGGAGGGGACACACCGCACCTCAGGAGGCAGGACATTCCATAGGGCGGGCACTGCAGCAGGAAAGGCTCTCTGCCTAGACCCCACCAATCGAAATTCCTTGTCTGGTGGGGTCTGCAACCTGCCCCTTCTGCTGGACTGAGTGGGGCGGGCTGAAATGACCGGGGCGAGGTGGTTCCTCAGATAACCTGGTCCCGTGCCATGAAGGGCTTTAAAGGTGATGACCAACACCTTGAATTGGACCCGGAAACAAACTGGTAACCAATGCAGCTCATGCAACAGCGGTGTTATACGTGCCCTCCTAGGGGCATTAAGAACTGTCCGCGCCGCCGCATTCTGCACCAGCTGTAGCTTCCGGATACTTTTCAAGGGTAGCCCCATGTAGAGCGCATTACAGTAGTCCAACTCAGAGGTGACCAGGGCATGAGTGACTATGGTTCCATTTGTGACTTTACTGGTTGACTGAATTCATTTCATAGACCTTTTTATTAGTCCTTATAACTCAACCTGTGTTAAAAGTTATTCATTATGAGTAAAGACTTTCTTCTAAGTAGAACTGTGACTCTTCAGGAGACTTTCCCTGAAGGCTAGCGTGCCATTGTCTCTGGCTTTCTGGTTTAGCACTTCAGGCATCTGGAGCCTGATATGGTTTTCCTGAGCTTTTGTAGTTTTTCTTCTACTACCACTTTGCTTGATGGTTCTGCATTTGTGGGTTCCGGCCTCTCAGGTTTAAACTGTGAAAGCAAGTCAAATGCAAACAAGTGAGTTTGACTATGAACAAGACCCAGTTCCTTTTTGTACATATGGAGAATATGGACAAACAGGAACATATGTACTAATCTAGGTCTCTCTGTTTCTCTTTCTCTCCAAGCAAAATTGCCTAAACAAAATCTAGGAGAAGTAGGAGATGCCAGCAGCAAGGCATCACTCCCCTCAAATACTCTAATAGACAGGATTTCTGAAGTAATAAAACTCAGTAGCTGGCTACTCAGTAGAGTGCCCATCGTACTTTTCAAACCACTTTCTCCTTTATTCATATATGGCAGGAAAGAAACTCTGTAAAGCCAGGAAGCACTAGCAAGTCTATCAAATCTCTCAATTACCTTTGAATTCTCTCCAAAATGTTCTGAAGGCCCCTGATCCAATCTGACAATTCAAGTTTGAAGATCTGATTCAAAGGGGGTTAGTCAATCAAGTCTCCTTCTTTGTTCTTATTTCCAAAAACATCTATTTCTGGATATCTCTAAGAAAGAATTCAGATTCTTTTAAGCTTCTAGCTGAGCATTGTATGGGTGAAATGTCTCATAGGAATAAGAATAGGTGCTGTGTTTATTTAATTTTGCCAGTAGCTTTCCAAGATTTTTCTCATGCACACTGTCAACTATTTATATATGTTGTTATTTCTTCTTAGTGTACTAGCTAAATTGTAAGTTAAGTGGGTTATTACAACCCTAGGGTACCATCTACCACAATATTTTCCTGTGCAAGTTCCATTAAGATGAATAGGAGTTATGCGAGTGCATTAATCTTTATATTAAAGTAATTATCATTCCTACAAATATGCCTGGCAAGTCACAGCACTGCATATTATCATTCCAAAGCCTGTATTTACTACGGCATAAGGATCTTCCACAAAATCAAAGCTTTCATAAGGAACAATAAGTCTCCTAGCCATCAGAAGGGCTCAGGAACTTGCAAGCGTAGGGCACAGTTAAAAAGTATTCCATCACATATGTTTTGCTTCTGCCACAATGTTTTAAACCTTTATGCTTCTCCTGATTGCACAAAAAGTTATCAAGGCCAAACCACTAGCCACAAAGTCACAGCAAAGTGCAACCGATCAATTCACCATGAACATATAAAGGCCCTACCTGAATGAGAACTAACAAACTAATAGCAACCAGGGTGGGCAGAGTCACTCTTCTGGGATAGCTTTTATTAGTGCCATGCAGAAAAATTGTCTTATATTTTTTTCTTCTGCCAATTCTCATTTAATCTGATGAAAAAGAATGTGTTTTTAAAAAGAAAAGATATTTTTATGAAAATAATTATGAGATGACCCAAAGTTAGGGCTGCCAGATGTCCAGCAAAACAAAAAACAAAAACCCCTCCTTTTTGTCCTTGTGTCCTCCGTCTGGCCTTAAAATCAAATATTTTCCACCATGTTGAGTGTCTTTTTTAATTATTGATTTCACAACAGTAGTCATTCAAACTTTTGTGTATTGTGACCTTGTAAATTGTCTGCTTTTTTCTTTCCCTTGTCCACCAACAGCCTAGATTTACGTTATTTAATTTATTTCCTGATTCTAGCAATTGGCGTTAATTCAGCCCCTTCAAATCTATGATCACCGTAATCTGAATATCACATGATTGTCTATGATGAAATTTGAAAAGCACATCGTCATCAATTCTACATTATTACTAGCATATGCTCTTGAAAATAAAGAATTATTAGAAAAATATTGCGATTGAAAAACCAGTCTTTGTGATGCTGGAAAATGTTATTTCATCTACACATAGGGCTGGAGAGAGTGGGAGAGAGAGAGAGAGCAGGTTTTTGCTGTAATTTTTGTCATGGATGCCAAGGAAGTGAATTAGTTTGTGTGTCCTCCTTTCCCCCCATCTCCCCACTTGTCCTTTCCAATTGTCCGTGTCCTCCTTTGCCTGTTTAGATATCTGGTAACCCTACCCAAAGTGTGCACATTTTTCATTGTATTCGGCTGATTCAAACCGAAGATTCAGGATTCAAAGTTAAATTAAACTTCATGATTTAAAGATGGAATAAAGTGAGAAAGCAAGAGGGAGTAGAAAAATCATACTATGAGAGGATAGGGGTATGTGTGCGTTTGGATATGTGTACGTTTTGATCAACTTCGAGAAGGAAAAATATTAGGTTTCACTCTGGAACTGCCCATTTTCTTCTTCAACCAACCTCACTTTTCACCTTGCCTGCCTATCTGTAGCCTCTGATGGATTCCATGGCATACACACATGGTCCTTCACTCAAAAGCAGTTTTATACCCATAACTTGTATTTTCTGTCAAACTCTGGCAGAGTCTCTCTCTAGCCAATTTAAGATATTTTCTTACCTTTTTCATAGCAGTCATTTTCAAGAGTTATTAAATGTATTAAAGAGTACCAATATAGTAAAGCAATATTAATAGAAATGGTTGGCACCTTAATGTGTCACTATTAGTTCTATATCCCAAAGGATACTTATATTTTAAACAAACTAGAAAAAGAACATCTTACAATTTCCCCAACCACTTTTTTATTAAAGGTATTTGTTTACCATTCCAATATAACAAGCATAAAATATTGTAACAACTGCTATCACATTTAATGCTACATCATATTTTTACCCAAACAGATATAACATTAAGAAGACAAACAAGATCTTTAACATACACCGTTTTGCATGGACAACCGGTTGCCTTAAATTAGTGCACCTTCCTTAACTAATTTCAAAGATGATAAGCATAATTTCATTGCCTAAATAAAGGACAACTGTTATTATCAGCTTCTTATCTCGCCTTATCTTCTTCATCCTTCATCCTCGTTCTTCTCCTCTGTTTCTGATCCTTCCTTGATCTCTCTCCTGCTTCCTTGTCCTCTTCCTCCATCTTTCTTCTCTTCATCTTTCTTCCTTCTTCTGTTCTTCTTTCTCTATCCTCTTCCTCCTCCTCCTCCATGTCTAATAAAGCAGTGCGGTACAATCCCAATTAAATTTAAGATACAACTTCATGAGTACATGCCAATGCTGCCTTAGCATTTTAAAAAGGGGAAGATTTGTAACATAAAAGTCTTCTTTATATGAGGCTGGGGTAAATAAATAATTATAAAATGCAACTGACATTCCTAAGTGTGAGGGTTGCACTGTGATTATGCAGCTGACATTCTGGGAGGGCTTGGTAAATAAGTATCAATTACTGATGCCTACCATCTTCAGCTAATTTGTAGAGGAAGAAAAATATATTCTCCCTGCTATATAAAATGATAGCAGGATTTATGCTACTGTCTGGTGCACTAGCAGCCTTCCCAGTAAATGAGAAAACAGTGTTTGCAGCCTGAATTATGGCCAAGTTTATTGAGGATACACTGCATAGCAGATGCTCTTTTGCAAAACATCTTTATTAAATGATCCTTTTGGAAGACGCTGAGAGAGTAAGAGAAATAGCTCAGTATTGGAAGCTAAAAGGTTTCAGAAAAGTATGCCAAAGAACAAATCTGTCCTTTAAGTTGTAAATATTTTTGCTGCTCTATCTGCATATGATCATATCATCCTGCTGGGGTACAGGTGTGATTTTTTAATTAATTTATTCCCATTGAAATAAATAAATGTTTTATTTATATAGCCTCTTAATGGCCTACTTTTCTTCCTTCGTGACATCTGTGGAGTTGCCCTCCAACACTGACCAAAGTCGAAATTATTTATGAGCAAATTTAAGAGAAAAAGACAGTGTCTTGGGATACCAGCAGAAACCTGAGAACTGAAGAAAACAAATATTGGACTTGGATCTGAGAGACCTGAGTACATCATGCTGAGCTCCCTAGGTGTCTTTCTTAATGTCAGTATCTCTAAATATAACCTGCCTAATACAACTACTATAAAGATTTAATGAGATAATTTCACGTATCCCACATAGGAGACAAATAACTACACCATTAGGTTTACTCCTGAGCAAACCTATATAGTTCCACATAGGCCTGTCTGGGAATTCAAGATTGATTGATTGATTGATTGATTGATTGATTGATTGATTGACTGAATGATTGATTATGCTTTCTTTCGAAGGAAGGACCAGGTTGAGACAGCTCATCCTGGAGAAAACCTATCTATATGGTCTCAAAGAGTTGACACTGACTTGATGGCACATTGTCATCACCCTCCTCCTCTTCCTCCTCTGTTTGATTTATACCCCAGCTTTCTGCTTTAATAGGCACCCAAGGCCCTTCCAGTCAAAATCAGTGTTAAGAGATGTACTCTTGGGCTATTCTGGGACACTTGACAAATTTGCAGAGAGAGAGGGCCTTCTTTGTGTGTTTTTTTTCCCAGACGTTAAAGACACTTTTATGAAATGGGCTTTTAATGTTTCACATCTAATTTTATTGTAGCTAGTCTTAATGTAGTGTTCAGCTGATAATGGGTCTGTGTTCTGCTTTGTTTTAAATGTGATTATATCTTGTTATTGTTTTTGGTAATTTGTTGTATCTGACATTTTTTACAGTTATATTAAATCATTTTCTATTATAAAATTATGCCACCCTGGGCATATCACTTATTTCAAGGGCCAGATTCAGATCTCTGCAAATTGCCCACCCTGCCTCAAGTCTCCAGAGCTTGCTTAATCCCATTCAGTTCTAGATCTGGAGCATGATTTGGAGAAACAGAACTCTTGTTCTCAGTGGTAGGTTGTTCCCTGTTGTGTTTTTAAAAACTGTCTCTGTTAAGGAATGTGCTCCCTTAGATTTCACAAGTCTGAGGGCAAACTTTTGTCTGAATCCTTGTCATACTCATTTAATAGTACATTTTGCTTTTGTCTAAGCAATCATTTGCATGCACCCCTTCAACAGCATTCTCCAAACTTTCAATCGTTTTTTGCACTTACAATTTTGCTGAGACCCTCCCTTATCAATGTGCTGAATGTGCACTGTCCAATCAATATCTGAGGGATCATCTACGACTCTGTGATTGGGGTCACCGATGGCAATTTGATTAAAAGGGTCACTTTGAGATGAGGACAGACCTATTGATTATTGAATCCAATCTTCCTCCTCCTCCTCCCACTCATCACCATGCTGTTTAGTAAAATGATTTTTTAAAAATTATTTTTGGCATAGTTGCCCCAGGGCCTTCATTTGAAACATTTTGGAACTCCAGAACAACCAATCAGGTTGACTTTTGAACTGAGATTATTAGAGCAGTCCACTCTGCCTCAGATAGTTGATAATTCTGAATTAGTCCAATCCACTTCAAGATTGTGGTTTCATCTGCATCTGGGAAGATCCTGCAAAGCAAGGAAGGCTTTAAGAGTGGGAGGGCTCTGAGAGGCAAACTGCTACCATTCCTATCCTTAACTACTTTCTCCAAAATGACATTCTTTGGATTTGTAGGGGAAGGTAAAGGGTGGCCTCTGAGAGAGAAACAGATACCATTTCCACCTTTAACTGTCCCCCCAAACCCCAGAGAGTTCAAAATTGTGCCATTAAAATTAGGCCATTTTGCTTGGGTTGTTGGAAGGGTTGCATGTGTGCCCAGGGAACCAAACCCACCCATACTGAATGAGCAGCCTGCCTACTACCGTCTGTTCCACTCTCCCAGCCACCATAAGGTCCATCCCTGCCTTACAAGCTCTGTTACAATCGTCACATTTTCCTTGTTGTAGTCTACCATGACCATTATCAACCATTTGCTCTGAAATATAAAACACTACTTTGGCTCTCTTTGATGGTTTTTCATCATGTCCTTCTCATTTCTATCTGGGAACTACAGCCGTTCCTCTGTGAACAACAGGTGGCATAATAGCCATCTCCTTCCTTCATCAGGTTTAGAGCTATAACGAGCATCTGACCAATTAAACTGCCTGTTGACTTAAGCATTAGTGATAATAAATTTCTGGGTTGCTTTTCGCTTATCAGCTTTAATAGGCTGACAGCATTATTTGTGAATCCCAAAATCGTAAAGACCCCTATTTAATATGCCAACTAATCTTTGTGAGTATTACAGAAGGAGTGGAGAACGAACTCACACTGCTGGTGATTTTTACTGCCTTTTGTGTCATACGTGAGGCCAACATAAATCATCCAGATAAAGGCTGTAACTCCACGTTAGTGCACGCAGCAGTTTATTGCCATTGGTTAAGCTTTGCAAAAGTGCTGCAGTATTTCAGAGCCAGCTACCAGGGAGGAAGTGCTGAGCGCAGACGCTTTGCAAGGAGTGATAATAGGATAATAAATTGCTGCAAGGGAGGGACAAACACTCACCCCCCTAGAATTATTGCTCCTATTTATGTACCAACAATTTTTAATACACACAGTAATAAGTTGTCAACAGTACCCAACCACTACTGCAGCGGTTGTTGACACAGAAGTCTCTATACATTTTCAACAAATGGAACTGCTAAATCTTGAGCAAGACAGGCAGACTCCATGTTCACTATTTATTTATGCTGATCCAAGGGCCCTTCTCTTGGTAATATCTGTTGAGCAGCTAACCTGAGCATGACAAGTCAGAATACACATAATCAACTCACCACAGTGCCACAATTTTATCCTTGGATAAAATAAAAAAGGGTCGTACTCCTATTTCATTTCAGGTCTTTCTGTCATGCCCTGAATTGTCCTTTTTGTCTTCAGTTGCCACAAGATAGCTGGACAGGAATGTTACCATTTCTCGATCCTGTACACTGTTGACCCACAGCTGATGCTAAAACAAATACTGAAGAGGGCTACAGTACAGGCAGCTGTCAGCAGGGAGCCAGGAGCAGGGCTGGGAAAGTGAGCTGCTCATCCTGTGGTACCAGAACTGAAAGAATATGCTAAGGATGAAAGCAGAGAACAGTCAAAACATCCATCAGGGTAGTAATAATAATATCTGGCAAAATCACAGCCCAGGCAAGAAAATCTATATTTCCTGACTACAGGGATCCAATTGTCAGCTGTGGTGGACCAGGGCCAGGGCTGAGAAGTGGTTGCTGCTCAGAATATGCTCCAGATTAGATCTGTGGGTCACTCAACCTAATGAGTAGCAGTTGTTGTTGTTAATTATGCCACCAGATGCAAAATGTGCAGTAATAACAATTTCACAAGTATATCTTTGTGCAGTTTCAGGAGTTCAGGCAATGAAAACATTGTGTTCTGCTAGTTCAAAAGAAAAAGTAATTGATGATAAAGTGAAATGTAGAATGAGAAATTCAAGCTCTTCTAGACCTTTAAGCCATGATCAAGCGTGTCTATTTCTCCTCTTGCCGTATCTCCACAGATACTATTGCTTCTTCATCAGCAGCCTCAACAAGAATGTAATCATTTTAGAACATGAAGGCCCCCTTCCTGGTGAATGCCATGATACTGCTAATGCTTGGAGACAAAATTATTGAGATTTCAGAAAATATCTATCTAGAGATACCATTTTAATTAAAACTCACCCACATAATCAATCAATCAGAGTTTTCAGCTCTCCTAACATATTCTCCAGCTTCTTACAAAATCCCCCATGCCTTTGACCATACACGCACCCATTCCAATCACTGGGATTAACAGACAGCTTTCAAGTCCCCAGAAAAAATGTAGTCTGTGCTTCATAAGACAAGAAAAGAACCTTTTACCTTCAGAGAGAAAAGCTGTCTGCCTCAACTGGTGGCCCATAAGAAGGAGAGGTGAAAAAGCTGAATCACTGATGTGCAAAACTCTCCACATTCGTATAGCTGCTTCTTTGGTATATGTGGTAGAAGGACTACTTAATTATTTGTGCTTGTTTGTTCCAGGATCTGATATCCTACCTGCCAACATGTCAGAATGAAAAATAGAGTCATGGTTTATTTATTTGATGTACTGTATGTAGCACAACAGACAAAACTTTATTTCTTTATTTAGGCTTCCTAACTATGCCCTCAACATGCACTCTGTTTCTCAAGCTCTAAATGGAAGCATTGAAACAAGGCATTGTGCATCAATCTATCATGATTTATGAACCAGAAGAGTGTAAAAGGTAAACTCAGTCCTGTAGATTTGTCCAATCTTGTCATCTGGACAAGATTGAATTGAAGGCACAAAATTAATTAATTAGTTAAACCAAAGGTACTCTTCAATTATCTCTTTTTTCCTCTGTTGTTCTTAGTGTTTATGTAATTCTAAATAGGTTTGTAGAGTTCATGATGCCTTTTGTGTGAAACCTAAAATACTTATGCATTGCTGTAGCCAAATTCTCAAACCTGATATTTTGTCTATAGTAATATCATGGAAGGACACTTATAGTAGCCAAACTGGTTCTACACACATAAGAAAAATGCATCAAGCTTGTTATAGCCATGTGGGCTGACATCTCAGTTGTAATCTTTTGATTGCAAAAGATACCAGTTTTTCTTCCCACAAGGAAACTGACTGCAAAGTCATCCAACAGGGAGAATTGTTATTTTGCCTGTCTTTCCTCAGATCTTCTATCGTTTCGGAAGATTTGAATTATTTTACCATCCGCACTGCCTCTTTATTTGCCAACAGATCATTTACAATGGGTTCTAGGTGGGGATGCTAATTAAACTACATTTTTTATTCAAAATACTACCCCCACATGACACCATTGTGTTAAACAGGCAGGGCTGGTGGATACTTTAGAACAGATCAATAAGAGAAACGCTCTCATTTTTAGCCAAGTTTGCTATTTTTCCATTCTCTGTTTGAACTTGTCATTCTGGTGTCCTAGCATAAAGAATGAGAGTGATCTGAATACTTTATTTCAGGGGCAAAAGTGAGAACTTCAGATTGGACACATAATGGTAGATTCTGAAAGTCCATTTTGCATGAGTGAACATATTTCACTCTCAGTTTTTCCTCATATGGAAGGCTTGTGGGTGAAGAACTGACAGAAATAAGGCCTATATTTCCTTACACACGTTAACATAATCATTACTGCACCCAGCATTGTCAGCTCCGACATTTTGACTTTCATTCTTCTATTCTGATGCAAGAAGAATGAAAACCTCCGTCCATTGCAATGAACCCCAAGACACAGAAATGAAATGTCAAAACCGGTTATGCTATCTTACAGCAGAAAAGACTCCACAAAACAATAAGAGCCAGGGGAATACACTGGCTGCCGCACTGGGTTCATGCAACAGGGTGGGAAACAGCCCAGTTTGGCAGACTGAATCAGGCTGCTTCCTTTGACTTGAGAGAGATCTGGATCAAAATGGAAGCTGTCTAGTTCAAGTCAGGGTATAATATTCGTGCCTCCCCTAGCAGAAAAATATGCAGTTTTGCTTGGATGGAATTTATAGGCAGAGATGACTAAGCCCACCCAATTTCAGAAAAAAGAAATTCAAGAGTTTTGAGTTAGACTTCTTTACATTCCAATTTTTTTAAAAAGATGAAAAGAACTATGAATTAATTGTAAGGTCAAATGACTTTTGCACATATTTGCCCCTCCTAGGGAAAAACTCTTCTGAATTTTAGACAGATAGATTGAGGGAAGGTACAGGCTGAAAGCTCACCGAAGGAAGGGCTTCCTTATACAACCCTTAGTTAAATGAAGGGATCCTCTGCCACGAGATGTGGTAAGAGCTACTAGCATAAATGTTTTTAAAAAAGGAACCGAACAAAGGCAGGGAAGAGCCAGCCAACAATTGCTACTACTTAGGTAGTTGTTACTAAAACCTCCAGAATCATAGGCAATATGATGCAAATATTAGCTGCTGTGGAACAAAGATAGAGGAGAGAGATGGGTTGCCCGTTGAATGACTCCAAAGGCTTCCTATATTCTTTTTGCTATTAACAAGCAAAAATATTTGCCCCTCACTACTCAGAGTGCACCTACTGGGGGTTGTGGCTGTAAAATATGCATTTTCTTGTCTCTCCATTCATGTGGACCAGTAACGAAGCTCAACACTGTAAAGCTACTCAGAGCTTTATGCAAACTGTCAATGCAACCTAAAGGTTCTGTAGATGAAGGCAGGGGGATCCCCTGCATCGGAAACCCTGGAAAACTGATATAATTTGCCTGAAAATCAATGGCACTTTTTCTGCTTATGAATTTTAAAATTCCGAGAAAACTCTAGTGAAGCGATAAACCTATAATGCTAAAAAAGCTTCTGAGCAATGCAGTGTGTAAAAGGTGGTAATGTCAGCCATTGATTTGGGTGCCATAAAAGCCTGAATGTTTACTGTTATTATATTTTGGTAAGAAGCCATATGGAAATATACTCCTTTTTCCACATAAAAGCACTTTTGTAGTTGAAGAAATGCAGACTGTTGCACATTTACAATAAGGTTAGACAGTGACTACCAAGGTATCAATTTCTGAGTTATTTCCAGCATGTACAGACCCCTTTTCTAAGTGCTGGTAAATTAACTGTGACTAATTAGTTGATGAATTGATAGGCATCACAAGCTCCAGAGCAAAGGCCCTGTGGGTTCCCTGCCATCCCAACTTAATATTCACAAGGTAGAGCTATGTTTATAAAGGAAGAAGTATGTCAGGACAAATACTGCAACTTTCTGCACAATGATCATGCTCCAGGGTGGGCCACAGGAGAAGAAAAAAGGAGGAGGGTCAAATTTAGGCACCCGCTGCAACATAGCTGTTTTGTTCTTTCTGCAAAGATCAGCCTGCTGAGGGTCCAGACACAGAACACTGGGCACTGCAGTGAAATGGGCCAAGTAACGCTATACCCTCCCCGACAAGACAAACACCATTTACAAGGTTGTCCACTTCCTCTTGCATCCAATCATCTCACAGTTGTCTTTGGTTTTGATGCACAATCCCTTTTTCTACTGCATTTCCATTTAAAATGACTTAGAAGGTAGCCCTGTATCTGCGTAAAAGGAGTCAATTGTACTGTAAATGTCAGGGAATTTGAAGATCGATAAGATCATAAATGGGCGTGTTTGGAGCTGCTCAGACTGTCGCTATCCCATCCGTCCCTGCCTTTTTCCTGCTGGATTGCACTATAAACCAGCATCTCAATAAAAGCAGAATAAACATGGAGGCAGTTTACAATGTATCAGTTATGCAGATGATGTTAAAGAGAATTAAGATTGGTGAGTTGGTGTGGTTACAGTGCTATCTGACCACACAGGAAAAGGAATAATAATTCCTAGAATATTTTTTCATAGTCTTGTCAAGATATCTCACCACTCACCTTTTATAGCTAAGATGAAACATTTATATATGTTTTTTGCTATTTGTCATTGACGAAAGGAATGCAGTATCAGTGTCTGCTAGACTTCTCTGCGAGGCTTCTCAACTGCCTTGATAATAGCTAGGATGGCTACACGGCCTCTTTTCTGGTGGCCTGCATTGTAAGGATTGTCTGAATGAAGTCTGGTTCAAAGATGCTGACTTCCTCCTATGATTAGATATGCTATACACCTAATTCAAGGAGAGAAATTACTTCTAAATATGCATCTTAACAGCTACATTAGCACATGCAAATGTAACGCAAGTTGAATCCTTTTTCCAACATTAGCATACTTGTCAGCAGGCCAAGACCAAAAATTAAGATTTGGTTTGTTTAATTTTATACTTTCATTAATTTAATGCTCCTTCCTACCACTACTCTGCATTCTGTCTATCTCTGAAACCCTAAAGCAGGGTTTCTCAATCTCAGCAACTTTAAGATGTGTGGACTTCAACTCCCAGAATTCCCCAGCCAGCATGGCTGGCTGGGGAATTCTGGGAGTTGAAGTCCACACATCTTAAAGTTGATAAGGTTGAGAAACCCTGCCCTAAAGTGATAGATCTTAACAAGGGAGACTGAAGCAGAGTTTGCTGCTGTGAGTGTAATCTTCCCCCAGTGAAGGAATACAGTATATCCAAAGACAGTGAATTACTTACCGGTTTGCTGAAGCCATCATTCACAGCCAATGGCAAATTCTGCTGCAACAATGTATTCTGAAAAATTGGGGCTGTTCAAGGAAAGGTGGGCAGTTTCAATGAAGCTTCAAGTCAAATCACCCCATTGAGGCAGATTTCCAAGATGAAGCAGAGACTGCAAAAAGTTTAGGATCTTCTGAACTGCTCAGGGTTTCAGCAACTTCTCTGCTGCTTTGGGGATTATAGATAATAGACCATATTGCAACTTCAGTTCCATTTTAGGATACTGGGGGAGGGGAGGGGAGGGTGTTGCACTGAGTAGTGTGATGGGCTTTCTGACACTGACATGAGGAGCTGGTCAATGAGATATATCGTCTAATTAAACTCCCTGAAGCAAGGATAACATTGCTTGAGATTTCATTCACCTTCTCAGCTTCTTGAATGTGGCCAAGCACAAGTCTCATCTTTGCTCTTTCTTGGGCTAACACTTCTGTGCTTGTTCTGCCAACAGAACTGGAAGTTCAACTCAACCCTCAACACTTTGAATATGGACTTTAAAATAAAGGATGATTACTTTACTTACTTACATTCTACTTAACTGGGCATGTTTAAAGATCTTGAGAATTAGTGAATGGGTGGTCAGGCAAACATTTACAGGCACTGTCCTAAATGTTTACTGCTCTAAAAATGCAGGGGGACAGGATGCATTAAGACTACCAAAGCCACTTCCTCTGTGCCAGCTTTTTTCACTTTGCCATTATATTTCTCGGTCTCAAACTGCTTCTGCTGCCTCTCCTCACGCACAGGATTGCCAGCAAACCACAGCACTGGGACAACTAAGTCCTGCCAGCAATGAGAGAGTCTTTTAGAAAGGGGGCCCAACTTGCCAATCAGCAAAGCCAGACTTTTCTGCACCCAGGAAGTGATCAAAGTCAACAAAGGGCAAGCCTGTAGCACATAAAAAAAGCAAGTGGAAAAGTCAGAGCTTATTCTTAACATTTTTTTTTTTAAGTTTGTATCTTTAACATAGACTAGGGCACTTCTCTAAAGGGTATACTGTGTTAACATCCCTGCTCTTTTCAGACTTTTGAAGTTTCCTAATTATAGCCTATGGAGGAATCAAATCTTGGAACTCAGAGTGGCTCAGACTGAATCAGATTGTCACTGAATTTCAAATCATCAATCCAAATCAAAACATCCTTTCTGAATCTTGAATCTCCATTTTGAATTGGATCAGGGCTGATTTGCACAAGCCTAAGAAGTACATCTATGTTCACAGCTTTGTCTGTCACTGGGTTGTGTGAGTTAGACCAAGACATCATTGTAATCAAGAGGACTTTAAACAATTTTGATTTGCTGCATTTGCTCTATAGTTAAAAACAATAACAATCCTAAATTCACTTGGAGATGTCCTTATAACTACGAGTTAGAACTAAATTTTTCAATATAAAGTTAAAATTTTTCAATTCAGGAACACTATCCACCAGTATGGACATAAATATAATTAAACATTTTCTGTCCTAAATTGGACTTAAGCACCACTTGATTAAAGCATTATTTGAACATTAAGATTTGTATAATCATGTGATTCAACCCAATGCAAATATGAATCTGACACTGCTTGAATCTATATTTGCTAATGAAATGTGGAGTCTATTCAGGGTTAAGGGGCACTGGTGGTCAAATTTGTCCGATTAGGGCCACCATATTATTGATGTGGCCTGTGTGTGGAATGTTTGTATGTTAGCTGAAACAAGCAGAAGGAGAAATAGCAGGGTGAAAGGAGATCTGCTGTAGCAGGTGAAAGAGGCAGCACATATAATTTACCAAACACTTCTTAGTTTGCAATGGAGATCCCTTAGCTGGCAATTGCCACACCACCCATTTCCATAAAGAAGACATACATTTCCCCCCGCTTGAAAAGAAAATGGGAGGGATAATCTCACCCACCCACTCACCAACCAAGACTATCTGAGCCATTCCAGAAGAGTTGTCAGGTAAACATCAGGACTGATTTTAGCATAAAATTATGTAGGACTGGAAATTTTAGAAAGCTGCTTGTATTTCAGCCTTCTAGGAGTCTTTTCTTTCTTCCCAGGAGACTGCAAAGCTCAGTAGCTGCTGAGGCAATTTTGCAATGCAAACATAATATCCAAACTCATAAAGTCATAAATGGATTTGAACTTTCCAAACTGTCCATTAGATTGTCAATGATGATCAATCCATATAGCAAAACAATTAAAATGTAGACCTAAATCACTGATTAAGTCCACAAATCCATTCATGCACCAATCATGTATTTAAAATAAGGCATTTTAATAAGATTTTAAAATGAGCTTCCTGATGAAAAGCTATAATCTAGAAGTGCTTATAGGAGTTTATATCTGAGTTTCTATGTATAAATTTGGCCATCTTGATACAAGCAATGCATTTTAAGGCTATTTTCAAATTTGAATTTTTATAAATCATAGAAGAATGGGATATTTATTTACAGCCGGATCTCAAAATGCAAATACTGCCACATTTTCATCATTTGGCTAATTGATCAAGTTATTTATCCAAAGCCAGAAAGTTCATCAGCCAGAAGCTTTCTAATTAACCAGCAGACCATGCCATTGTAATCTATTGATGTGAGTTGTTTGGTGAACATGTTATTGTTATCTGATCTATAATTCTGAATGGTAAGCTCCAGAAAGTTTACATTGCAGGTTAAAATTATACTAGTTCTCCCCATGTCTCAATATCTTTGAAATGTCTAGATAAATCATTCTTATTTCTTTCACTGTGATAATTCCCATTTAAGATGTATAGGTTAATATATTTCCACACCAGCACATATTCTTCTCAGACCCCCACCCCCAATATTCATATCCATGCTACTAAATAAAGTAATGATCATGGTAATAATAATTACACTGATGTTACAGTGACCATTTTTTCAAGCTCTAGGTTGGCCTGCTTAGCCTTCTTTATTAGGTCTCCAGGGACAGTAAGTGGCTTTCGAGACATTGTTAATATTCATCTTCCTTTGATATGATTTGCTCTCAGTGGATCCATGGGAACCAGAAAAATTAGAATAATAAAATAATAGTAAATTGCCTAAGGTGGGATTTATATATAAAGTCACTCAAATACATCCAGTCCTTGGATGGCCTTGTGACAGTTATAACTGAATTATACTTTTAACCAGATTTTGACAATTGATGAAAACAACAATGGCCTGCAAAATAAAACCTGCATTTCCCACCCCACAGCAATGCCTGAAGACAGCTCCAGCATGAATTAGTTATTGTATTTATATATTACCTCTCTCATAATCCTCCCTTTACAATGGAAGACCCCGGCCCAGCTTATTTTATCTCAGCATTATTAAAATCACTATTACCATTGCAAATGCTTTCAGGGGAGATAATATTAATAACAGTCTGCTCCATCAGATCCTGTCAGTTCCCAAGGTGATTAATATTCCTGTTGGCAAGAAGTATTATGTCGTTTAGGACAGCATATTGCTTGGCTCGTAGGCCATTCGTCATCAGCTGTGATAAGTGCATTGCGATCTGCTATTATTGCATTACTGTTTACACAGCTTGAGATGCCCCATAAAGCAGTTAGGAGCATGACCAAATGCAGGTAGATTCAGATCTTGGAAACGAGAGAAATCACCCTGGTTATTATTGCTTGGTTGCTTGAACAGGCTTCTTTCCATCCTCAAGTAGAAGGGACGACAAACTGCATTTTCAAGAAAAGCGTCAGGGAAAGATTTTGTAACTTGTGACTTGTAGCTGACCTTTAGGCGGGGATGTTTCACCATGCAGATTTCCTGAAATATGTAGGTTTAACAATGTCTCCAACTTAAATTGATTCAGTTCATAGCAGTTCATGCTCAATATGGTATGATCAGACTAATTAGGTCAATTTAAAAAACTAGGAATTTCTGGACAAGAGGAAATTGATTTCTTCTATCTGATTTTCTCATTCCATCTACTGAAAATTTTAAAATAGTGGGCAACAATCATCAGTCCTAATTATGCATTTCCAAGCACACTGAAAACAGTGAAGTTTACTTCTGATTCAAGCCACATTGCATGAATTAGAATATACAGAAAATATGCCCAGAATATATAGAAGACACAATCATACAATATGTGTGGGTTACATACTATATCCATGTGTCATATGCTGATGTAACCCTCCTAGCAAGAGGTATATCCTTGTTAGAGATTATCACTTCAGTTGTGATACTCAGACTGAACAGCAAGTTGCTATAGGCTTCTACTGTAACCAGAGTAGCTACTGATTTGATCAGGCACCTAATTCCCCAATAAGTTCCAAAGAAAACCTAAAGAACACTAATCTTCAAAATATTGAAGGTCTCTGATGACTTGTAGACACTTAATGCTTAGATTGCATTAAGGGAATTGCAGTCCTACAGATCTTTATGAAAAGTCAAAGCCTTGTCAGATAAGACAGGACAAATTATATGGAAAAAGGAAGAAAGGAAACTGTAATAGTATGAGTTACAGTTTTAACAGCCAAATGGTATATGTATCACAGGAGTTAACATTTTAAGCATACGATAGGATGTTGACTAAAGGTATGAATTTGGTTCAGCTAAACACAAGATTCAGCATTTGATTCAGCTGTTTTGAAAAGTTTTTGTTTAACCAAGATGGAGCCAAGAGATCTGAATCATACAGCTCTAATTCTGTGTTTCCATGCAATGCCTTTCTTAACCTTTGTCTTCAGAATTCCAGCATATTACAAAATGTGGACTAAAACCAACACAAAAAATATATAAAATGCTCTAATGAAGAAGGAAAGAGTCAATGTATTATATCAAGTAATCAATAGGTTTGCTCTCAAATCAAAGTAATCCTTGCAGAACTGGTCCATATTGAGGGAGAAAGTAGAAAGATCCTTGGAGTAGAGATACTTAATTTAAATATTTACTCTACCTTATTCTTGTCCAATCTCTTATCCTAAGCTGTTATATGATTATGTTTTGTGGGTGTGAATTAATAGAAAACACCAGTGAGTTCATCTGTTATACTATGACCTTAGTCATGAACAATCAGCTCTACCACATCCACATGAACTCTTCCACTTCCACAAAACCTTTTCTAGTTTTTGCATGAAATTTAGCATGAGTGTTCTACACTATAGGGCAATGTTTCTCAACCTTGGCCACTTGAAGATGTGTGGACTTCAACTCCCAGAATTCTCCAAGCCAGCCAAGTCCACACATCTTCAAGTGGCTAAGGTTGAGAAACACTGCTATAGGGACTGTCGTCATTGCAAATTTAATTACATTCTGCTCTAAAGCAACAATTTAGAAAGTTACAACTTTTTCTGGATTTTGCTCTGGAACTGGCATAGAGCTAGATTGGATTTCCTAACTGGACCAGACTGAGCACTTCCTGGAGTTCAAGATCAGGCTCCTGAACCTGATTAAGTGGTCTTCCTCTTACATCTACACTACATACACTGCATGAAATGGTTACTGACTTCCATATCAGTCCTTGCTCATTTATAGAAACTCATTTATAACCTCCTTACCTTATCACAGATACACAAAAAATATTTTAAAGTACTCATGAACTAGTGTAGAATAATGATTCAGATGTAGAGCTAAGACTGGGGAGACTCAGTTGTAAATCCACCCTCAGCCACTTACTGGTTGACTCTGGGCCAGTTACTGTCTTTTAGTTTCACAGGATTGCTGTTGTGAAGAGGGAGTACTATGCACACTGCCCTCCCCTCCCAGAAGGCAGGATATATATCTAATAAATACAGTAAATCATTAAAAATGCACATATTTCCTTCAGTTATGCTGAAATCAAGCTGATGGTCTGAACATTTTAGTTAAGATGAAATGCTGCCAGCTCACTTCCAAATTAGTGCTTTCAACAGCATATACCTAATGCACTTTAAAGTGTAATGAACTACAACTAATTGCCATGTGTTCATGCACATGAAGAGTATAGTGAACCATTAATACTTTCAAGTCAATAACAAAATAAAAGGCAAAGCTTCTTTAGACCTATTTATTTATTTGGTATCTCTTTTGAGGATACAACTAGTTTCACATTAAGAGGTTAATAGCCAATTCAAATGTGACATGGGAAGAAATGCACATCTGGTCCTTCTAGATAGGAAACAAAATCCAGATGTTACCATAGGTACATGCCTAATACCATTGTGATATTGAACACTGGAATTTATTTTCAAATCCAACCTCAGAGCTGAACTCACATTTTCAAACATCACTTCATTGCATGTATTTGCATAGTTGAATGTGTTCATTCAGCATATGAATTGGGACAGCTAAAGAATATTTCTATATCCTGTTAGTTACTGTAACTCTGATACCAAAATAGCACTAGCTGATGCCCTGGGATTGATTACCTATGGAATTAGTCAATGATTAGTTGAAACTAGTTGATAACCTGTGAAATTCATTACTGCAAGTTAATGCCACTAATGATAGCCACTAACCTGGATGGCTTTAAAAGGGGATTGATGAATCCATGGAGGACAAATCTATTCAAGGCTTACAGTGTTGAAGACTCAGTGTTACCTCAAGGTTGGCACAGTATGCTTTCCAATCCCAGTTGCAGGGGAACAAATGGTGGGAGAAGAGTACTTCCTGTTTAAGAGCATCCTAGAGGCATCTGGTGGGCCACTGTAAGAAATAAATGGTCCTTGCCTGATCCAGTTGGGCTATTCTTATGTTCTTACATGTTAAAGTACCTGCAATGAAAAATTAAGTCAAATAGCATGTCTCTGGGATAATTAACAGTGGTGGATTATTCAATTCAAGCCAAAAACTATGCAGAAAGACAATATTATTACATCTTTTAATTTATACTAACCCCAAAGTTTCCTGGAACAGTCAAATCTTGATGTTATCCAGGTTTTCCTAAATAATGTAAGAAAGTGTAGAAGGTCTAAGTGATTAGTACAGTAAGAAAGACAAAAACACATTTAATGATAAGCAGTACTGAAATAATCTGGTACTGGTTCATTTCTTCTACCACAGGACAGTCTTACTTGCAAACGAGAGCGTGATTTGGGGAAAGGGCCTCATGTGTTTCTTTATCCATGTTTCAGTTATCCAGTTTTGTTAAGGAAAAGATATCTTGCAAACCAGGCTCTCATTCCAGTGGAGTCTGGGGGAGGGAGGGGAGAATGATAAAAACAACATTATACTATAACCCCACTTTGGTACATGTGTTATCATTTTGATGAGAATAACAAGTTCCTGTGGAAACCCAGGGCCCAGTTCACATGTTGTAGAACCAGTTTAAGATTTACTCTGATTTATAGAAGCTTTATTGAGGACTTCTGGTAGAGGAATGGCAAGCTAAACACATCTCCAGGAGAGCAGAGACGATGACTGTGGCAAAGACTGAAGTATTAGTAAGTAAACCGGTTCTTCAGAACTTCTCCAGACAAGGAGAGGGTGGGAGATTGCCCACATATACTCCAGATGGCTGCCCCTCTTGAGGACACTGCAGGACAGTGGTCTCCTGCAGGTCTGTGCACCAGGAGACGAAGGGTTTGATCATCATGCTCACATCTGTGGCAGAGCTTTTTAAAAGACACTAAGTTTGTTAATCTCACTTCTAATCATTTTTGGAAATTGCTTATCTAATCATTTTAAAGCTATTAAAGATATTTGGAATGACAAGTTTGAAAAGCCACTTTGTGCTTTGTTCATTTCTGAACAAAATAAATGAAACTTATTTGAACTTAAAGAATTAGAAATAAATGGCAAAAAGCTAAATAAGTTTTTGAAAAAAGTAAGTTATAAATGAATTAAGGGTCCAGACAAATTTTGAATATTGAAACTTTTACTGTAAGATTTTGGAACTGACTATATAAAACAAACAGTTTTTCGTGGGAACTAAATTATTTTGTGTACTGTAAGTCATAAGAGATTACAGACTTTATGATTTAAATTGGACACTGGAGGGACTAAAGAATCCAGGCCAAAAAAAAAAAAGTCTGCTTTTGGTTTGGATTAAGATTGGGATTTACAAAATAACACAAAACAATATAATATTTGAAATATTAAAGGTGATCTTCAAAGAATGAGGCCAGAAATTAGTAGCCACAATATCAAGAATATCAGTAATAATTATGATAGAATTGAGCGAGGAGGTCCAAGGTCATAGGGGGAGAGGAATCTCAAGCATCTTCTCAGCCTGCAGCCTGAGTGTGTGAAAACTAAAAGGATGAGACTGGCACCATCCTAAGGAATTCAGAGCATTTAGTTGCTGTCATTGGGGGTTAGAGTTAGTCTGATGAGATTTTGTCTAGTAGGTACAAACTAATAAAGTAACTGAACTGTTCCTGAATCGTCCCACTGAGTTTCTTGGGCTGAACCTGACAACAATGTCTGCTTAGATGGATAGACTAAGTCAACAGGATGTTAATGAATGAATGACAGACATGAAGCAAAACTTGTTTGATGCAGAAATAGTAGAATCAGAAATATTGGATTTTTTTAAAGTGTGGATTACAAGACAGAGAAGGCATTTAAAGTGGAAATACAAGTGACAGGTCAAGAGAATGACCCAGATAAGGACTCTTTACTGGATATACAAAAGTAGCTGGCTGAAGTTTTAAAAATTAAAGGAGAAATACAAATGATAAACCAAGAGAATGACCTGGATAATGCCTTTTTATTGGATTTACAAAAGAGTCTTGCTAAAGTCTCAAAGAAGCCTTTGTTATAGGACAAAAAAAAAAAAAATCGAAGAGAGATCAAGTCCTATGACAATAGCAGAAGGAACTCAAGATTAAGATTTTCAGAAGTAAAAGGAAGGAATATAAAGTTGGTTTATTTGATCAAGATTAAAATAAGACATGTTTTTATGAAATCTTGTCACCCTTTTATGGACTTCTTGCTGACACCAGGATTGAAACGTTCATGTCTTGTGGATTTGCTTATAGAAAAGGGATGGGCTATGGGAAGAAGAGATATCTGTTTATAACCTTATGGGGGTGAAGAGCTATCAAACTTGTTTACATTTGTTGTGATGAAAAATGGAAGTCGCTTCTTTATATATTTCTTTTCTTTATCTTACTCTTTCCTTTTTCTTTTTTCTTTTTTCTTTCTTTTTTTACTTTTTCTTTCTTTGCACTTTTTACTCTCTCTTTTTGCTTTCCTTTCTCTCTCTGAGTTTAGTTTTATTAGTTTTTATTACTGTAATTAAAATCTACATGAATGGGTTTTGTATTGGTGTGACTAAGTCCTGATGCAACTCTATTTGTCTAGTGGAAGAGAAGTTTTGTGCTCTTCATTGACACAGTATTTCATACTGTCTGTAGCTAAATGCATTCATGCTGGTTTAAATTATAGTTATCCCACATGTATCTGCTTCAAAATGATTTGAAGTAAGTGCTCCAATTTTTTTATAAATCCAGAACCTCTCTGTTATTTGTTAACACAGCTACTCTCTTTTGAGAATACCATACAAGTCTAAAAAAGGGGATTGCTGGTTTAAGGAGTCAATTCATTAAAATGACCCTTAAAGCAGCCACTGCTTTTTTTCTTTTTTTAAAAAGTATAATTTTATTAGAGTTTAAAATACAAAGATAAAAGACTAATACAAACTAAGGAAAATATAAAAAAATAAAAAAAATAAGAGAAGTATAAATTGAAAAAAAGAAGGAAAAAAGAAAGGAAAAAGAAGATATATAAAAAATGACTCCCCCCTTCCTCTAGACAAGTATAAACATTTCAGTAACTTAACATCTTCTCTAGTATTTCAATTAAAAAAAAAACCTCTTCTTCCCATATCTTATCCCTTACCAATAATCACATTGTAAAAACTTATCATTCAATCCTAATCAGCAAAAGTCTGTTATGAGCTACCAGAAATAGTAACATATGTATATTAACCTTAATCAAAGAAATCCATTTTATAATCCAATTTATCACTTTCTCTAAAAGTAAAGCAAAGAAATCTCTCCCCACTTATAAACAGATCCTTAAAACCTCATCATTCAGTCCTGGCCAAAAAAAAAAAAAAAATCCCATTAATAGCTAACAGATACCACAATACATATTTTAACCCTGGTTAAATAAGTTCACTTTGTAAACCATCTATTTACTTTTAAAGAGCTTGATCTTTAATCCTGTCAAATAATGTCCCACAAATTGATTTCTTATCATTTTCTTTTTGTCTCCTTTCAGGAACAGCTTCAGTAGTTTCTCTTTGTCTCTTCTCAAAAACAGCTTCTTTGGTTTAACACATTCCTTTTGTAAATCCAAGATAAGAAGGTTTTCCAAGTCACTCTTCTGTTTTATTATTTGTATGTCTCCTTTAATTATTATGAAATCAGCTGGTTTCATTTGTAGATCAATTTTGACATCTTTTCCCATAACACTCTTATACTCTGGCATTTTTAAATCCATTTTCAGATCCACAGCATCTTTTTCCATATCACTTTTATAATCCAGCATTTTTTTAAACTCCAAATCCACATACAAATCAGCCTCAGTCTCTATTTTATCCAATAAAATCTGTAATTCTTCTATATCCTCTGTTATAATATCAGACAATCTTGTAATTTCTGAGTACATGGTTCCCAAACAGCCTCAATTTCTTCTAATTTCCTCTATAGTCAAATAGTATTGCTCCATTGTATTAATGGGTCTCTTCTTTAATTGTAACTGTTTGTTTTCTCTGGTTCCCTCTTACTAAACTTCAGCCTTCATTATCATCTGTTTATTTTCCAGTCAACAGAACTTGCCCACTGAGGATTTCTTACAATTAATTTCAAATCTTCACATATTCTTTTATAAATTTTAAAACACCCCACAGGAAATATTCTTTCAAATCTATCTATCCCCTTAACTTTTCAAAATCCACATTCTAGTCTCCATTCTGCTGTTTTCCAAAAAGTAAGTATTTGCTTTTTAATCCTTACATTTACATGGAGCTTCTTTCATCCAGGGTACAAGGAGATTCTCCTGGCATAATAAAACTTGCCCTTCGTAAGGTTCTTAACTTCTAAGAAATCAGTAAGAAGCAGCTTCCTAAAGTAATTAAGAGACCTGAAGTAGGTGAAGCCAGTGTCTCTTTGAAAGGCGCTGAACTGTGGCTTAAAACAGGAAGGTTTACCCCCCAGCTCCCAGAATTCTCAGACCCACTGGAGATCACTATTATATAATCTCTTCACAGGAAGATTCTGTATGCAGCAAACTTGTGGGTGATCCTTGTCCTTTCTTTGATCTGGAAAGTAGTCCCAAGGAGCCGAGCCATTCACTGGCTCCTCTTTCCACCATGGTTGTCAGCTCTGCAAAAGCGAAGTCATGTTCAGTCCACCATTGCTGTCCCTGGAAGTCATCATCCACTGCTTTTTTTCAACTTAGTGGGGAAGTCTGAAAAAAGAGAATCTGCTTTAATGAATAGCAGAAAAGTGCTGTGTTGACACTCACATAAACTCCAAAATATGTCTACCAAATCAAATTCAAAGCATGCAGAGAACAGGGGAGTCCACTAGGAAGTAAAAAAAAAAAAAAATCAAGATGGTGGTTACATCAAAGCTCTGCCCATTTTTATGTGTGTCACACAGGTTGCAGAGCCTTAATAAATATGTAATCATTCTAAATTTACTAGCAATTAATAAATCCATAGCTGCTCCTTAGTGAGTATACCTAACTTACTACTGTGTTTAAAAATATCTATAATTAAGTTTAAGTATACACTCTTAGGTGGAGGCATACAGCATTATTTGTGTACAATAAGGGGGAAATAAACTGATTCCTCGTGACACATGTTGCCTTATCTCACAAATAATGCATTTACTTGATCCGTGTAGCAACCTGGAGAATACATACTTCTCAGGACTTTGAGATAGTCATCACATCAGTTGTTCAGATAATTTCTTTCTACATGCCAGTATTTCAAGAAATAAAAATGGAGAGATTAACCAAACCATTTGGTTTCATAAAATTCCATTCATAAGAAAAACAATTCAGATAAACCCACATATGGGGCCAAAGTTTATGTTCTATTTTGTGGGAACACTAAAAATAATGTATCACTTCTCCAGATTGAATTAATATGTTCAACTTTCTTTGTGTGTGCATATGAAACTTAAATAAGTTATATCTATAAAGAAATGGATTTGTAAACCTGGTTGCTTGGATTTTATCAAGATTCCATTACCATAAGGTATATTTCTTCCATCTTACCTCATTCTTAGAAATATTTTCTATATGTTTCAGTATTGAAGATATCCTAATCACAATCTCTCACTTCATGTTTGACTGCAGGAAGGAAGAACAGTGACATATTAAATGGGAGAAAACGATTAGCACATCCAAATGACAGAGTGAACTGTAATTTATAACATACCAAGCTGAAGTCAGCCTAAACCCACTGGCTCAAATATATTCCAATTGTATAAGTCTCCATCTCTAGTTTCTGTTTACTAGTTGCTCAATGATTTTAGGAGAGATTTTTTATTTGCTCCCTTTGCCCTACTAACTTTTAATGAGGACAGTGGCTGTTTTTCTAATTTACCAGTAGAGTAATTCATTATTTTAAATGTCAACACAAGAGACAGGAGACCTCTATAAATAAATTGAGAATCAGCTAGTCTGGAAAGAGTCTGAATGGAAATTTGCATCAGCCACAGGACTACTAAAAAACTCTATAACAACCATGGAAGGAAGGAAATGGAAATTAAGACAGTATGGGATCAAGCTCTGGCATCAGATTACATTGTTCTCTCCCAAAACTAGAAGGAATTTCTGTTAAGCTAAAATTTAGTCCACAAATTATTGTGAATAGTCCAGCCAGTATTAAATGTCCTATTGATTTGAGTGTTAAATATATGTTACAATCTTCTACCTTAAAGTGAAGTCACTGTAGGCTAGATTTTTTAATTAATTTATTTATTTTTTGATGCTTTCAAATTAATCTTGACTCCTGGTAATTGCCTAATCCCTGCAGTTTTCTTGGTGAGATTTCAGAAGTGGTTTGCCCTTGCCTTCTTCTTCCTAGGGCTGAGAGAACGTGCGTGGCTGAAGGTCACCCAGCTGACTTTGGACCTAAGGCAGAACTAGAACTCATGGTCCCCTGGTTTCTAGTTTGGTGCCTTAACCAAACTGACTCTCTAGATTAGGAAATCAAAGACATCCAGGAAGAAGGCAATGGCAAAATATTTCCATATAATTTTTTAAAAAATTTATTAGATTTATATCCCACCTTTATTTTACAACTCAAGGCAGTGTACATAATGCTCCACCTCTTATTTTCACATCTACCATGGATAATCTTTTCCAAAGAGTCCTGGGTCAATGGTATCAAAAGCTACTGAGAGATCCAGGAAAATCTCCTGGCAAAAATACAGTAATGTCACCATGTGACCAGGGCAGTTTTAGGTCCAAAATCGAGCCTAAATCCTTACTGAAATGAAACTGAAAATTTATTTCATCCAAGGATGTTTGAATTTGATCAATCATCACTCATTCAACCACCTTGCCAAGAAGGAGATGGTGTCTACAGGTCTATAACTGTCAAATTGTCTTTGTCCAGTTAGTGTTTTTTTTCCTTCAGAAGTGTCTTATTATGACCTCCTTTAATAAGGCAGCCTCCTTCAAGTAAAGAGGAATTCATAACCAGGATTATATCTGGATATGGCAACACGCAATCACACTGAGTCAAGGGCTACCATTTCGGGATTATGGAGTCCCCATCCTCATCCTCTAATCTTTCTGGTATCTCATAAGTTCTTGTATTCTGAGAGTACTACAAATGTTTCATTATATCAGTGGCCCCTTCTTTATTGGCCAGGAAGATAGCAGTGAGTGTAGCTCAGACATTATAAAAATCACATGTAAGAGGCATGTTCTGTGCTGCCAAGCAAAGCCACAAAGTAGAATGGCCTTCACCACTACTGCAACCTATATTGCTACTATAACAAAACTGCTGTATTGCAGCTCAACAAATGTATATTGGTAACAATTTATATGGTAGTTTTATCACATATTCGGAGATAAATTATTTTCCCCGTAAAGTATATACACATTCACCAAACAGATGGCGCTGACATGCAGGCTTCTTCTACTATCTGGAGGTGGTAAAATTTCACAAGGACATTTTTACAAAGAACACTACTAAATTTCTTCCATTTTGTATCAGTAAGCAACTTTAGATTTTCTAAGTTTGTTATAAATTATACAAGTTTATATGATACTAAACCTTCAAATTCTGTTGATTATCAGCTTAGGGAATAGACACATCTCTGAAATTATGACTTCATAGTTTACAAAATGAATGTTGACCCTGATCATTTGAAAATGATCCAGATCCATTGGCTGATTTCTCTGTTTATTCCCCAGTGTTTGTTCCCCAGCATTCCCTGACAATTATCTTCCCTCTTTACAATTGAATCATTGCAAACCCTGACTTGCCTGTTCAGAAAAAAGTCTCACTGAGTTCAACTGCATTTTCTGTTCTCCCAAATAAACATGCTCCCAAGATTATAACCACCTGGTATGAATCTTATTCTCAATGAAGTAGTGAAGAAATTTAACATTTTCAGGTTACTAAAATTAGTAACATGAATAGCACAACTGTTATTCAGAAGTCAATCTCACTAAATTCCAAGCAATCTACTCTCACATAAATGCACATGAATCTATTAAAATCACAAGGAGTTCACTATAATTCAGGGTATTTCTTAATCAACATGTAGAGAATTAAACTGTAAGAAGACCATGGAATCAAGCAGGTTCCAGCTCTCTCTCCCTGTCAGTCTTTTACAACAGGGGCACCTAAATTTTTATGGGCTAAAGGCCACCCCCAGCCTTTTAAGGGAATACTAGAGAACATGTTTAGCCATTGTATTTCATTTTACTTTATTACAATGAAATATAATTAATATGATAACCCTCCTGTTGTGTATTGAGGGCTTATCTTTTTTTGTCACAGCAAAAATTTTGGAAATCAGGTTTTATGTCTCTGTTTTACAACCCTCCATCATTATTCTTTTACCAATTCTGGACCTTCTATGCCCAGTTAATTCCTACATATCACATGCAGTGACAGATAAACTCTCAAACTGCTGGTGTAAAAGTCACAAGCAGTAGGGTCTGTATCTGGGTGAGAAGAAGAGCACCTGAGAAACCGGAGCTGTATCAAAATGACATTTCAGGGGCCATTAAGAGATAAACAGCCAAGTTGCCTCGGGGTCACCTCCCTCTTCAAGACAAAAGGAAAATTTATTCAGAAAGGAAAGGCAAAATGTCACATTAACCACAACAGACATAAGAGATGCTGATAGCCTTTATACAAATGCTTCTGTACAAATCTATAATGTATAAACCACATCTCAAAAAGACTATTGCAAAGTTGGAAAAGATGGAGAAAAGGGCTCCTTTCTTCCCACTGGAACTTTTTAGATAAAAATGGGGAGGAGTAATAATGAGGGTGGGTGTGATATGATATATACCTGCAAAATAATGGTTGGTTTGGAAAAAAAGTAGAAAGAGACACTTTGTTGTCACACAAATTATCTGAGATGCTAGGATCATCCAATGAAGACAAATGTTGGGAGATTCAGGACAAAAACAATGGAAGTATATTCTCAGACCCCTTCATGGATCACTGCCTTGTCGTGGCGAAGGGGCTTGCATAACTCAGTGAAGCCATGAGCTATACCGTGCAGGGCCACCCAAGACGGACAGGTCATGACAGAGAGTTCTGACAAAATGTGGTCCACTGGAGAAGGAAATGGCAACCCACTCCAGTATCCTTGCCAAGAAAACCCCATGGACAATGTTAAAAGGCTAAAAGATATGACGCCGGAAGATGAGCCCCTCAGGTCGGAAGGTGTCCAATATGCTACTGGGGAAGAGCGGAGGGCAATTCCAAGTAGCTCCAGAAAGAGTGAAGCGGCTGGGCCAAAGCCGAAAGGACGTTCAGCTGTGGATGTATCTGGAAGCGAAAAGAAGGTCCGATGCTGTAAAGAACAATATTGTATAGGTACCTGGAATGTAAGATCTATGAACCAAGGCAAGCTGGATGTGGTCAAACATGAGATGACAAGATTGAACATCGACATCTTGGGAATCAGCGAACTGAAATGGACGGGAATGGGTGAATTTAATTCGGGTGACCATTATATCTACTACTGTGGGCAAGAAACCCTTAGAAGAAATGGAATTGCACTCATAGTCAATAAGAGAGTGGGAAAGGCAGTAATGGGGTACAACCTCAAAAACGACAGAATGATCTCAGTGCGTATCCAAGGCAAACCATTCAATATCACAGTCATTCAAGTCTATGCCCCAACCACTGATGCTGAAGAAGCTGAAGTTGACCGCTTCTATGAAGACCTACAACACCTTCTAGAACTAGCACCAAAAAAAGATGTCCTTTTCATCATAGGGGATTGGATGCTAAAGTAGGAAGTCAAGGAGTAATCGGAATAACAGGCAAGTTTGGCCTTGGAGTACAAAATGAAGCAGGGCAAAGGCTAATAGAGTTCTGTCAAGAGAACAAGCTAGTCATAGCAAACACTCTTTTCCAACAACACAAGAGACGACTCTACACATGGACATCACCAGATGGTCAATACCGAAACCAGATTGATTATATACTTTGCAGCCAAAGATGGAGAAGCTCTATACAGACAGCAAAAACAAGACCAGGAGCTGACTGTGGCTCAGATCATGAGCTTCTTACTGCAAAATTTAGGCTTAAATTGAAGAATGTAGGGAAAACCACTAGACCACTCAGGTATGACTTAGATCATATTCCTTGTGAGTACACAGTGAAGGTGATGAATAGATTTAGAGGATTAGATTTGGTAGACAGAGTGCCTGAAGAACTATGGACGGAGGTCCGTAACATTGTACAGGAGGCAGCAACTAAAACCATCCCAAAGAAAAAGAAATGCAAGAAAGCAAAATGGCTGTCTGATGAGGCTTTACAAATAGCTGTGGAAAGAAGGAATGCGAAAAGCAAGGGTGAAAGGGAAAGACATAAGCAACTGAATGCAGATTTCCAGAGAATAGCAAGGAGAGATAAGAAGGCCTTCTTAAATGAACAATGCAAAGAAATCGAGGAAAACAATAGAATGGGGAAGACTAGAGATCTCTTCAAGAAAATTGGAGATATGAAAGGAACGTTTAGTGCAAAGATGGGCATGATAAAGGACAAAAAAGGCAGGGACCTAACAGAAGCAGAAGAGATTAAGAAGAGGTGGCAAGAATACACAGAAGAACTATACAAGAAAGATCTTAATGTCCCTGATGTCCACCCTGGTGTGATCACTGACCTTGAGCCAGACATCCTAGAGAGTGAAGTCAAGTGGGCCTTAGGAAGCATTGCTAACAACAAAGCTAGTGGAGATGACAGTATTCCAGCTGAGTTATTTAAAATACTAAAAGATGATGGTGTTAAAGTGCTGCACTCAATATGCCAGCAAGTTTGGAAAACGCAACAGTGGCCACGGGATTGGAAAAGGTCAGTTTATGTTCCAATTCCAAAGAAGGGCAATGCCAAAGAATGCTCAAACTATTGCACAATTGCACTCATTTCACATGCTAGCAAGGTTATGCTCAAAATCCTACAAGCTAGGCTTCAGCAATACATGAACCGAGAACTACCGGATGTACAAGCTGGGTTTCGAAGAGGCAGAGGAACTAGAGATCAAATCGCCAACATTCGCTGGATCATGGAGAAAGCACGAGAGTTCCAGAAAAATATCTACTTCTGCTTCATTGACTATGCAAAAGCCTTTGATTGTGTGGATCACAACAAACTGTGGCAAGTTCTTAAAGAGATGGGAGTACCAGACCACCTTACCTGTCTCCTGAGAAATCTGTATGCGGGCCAAGAAGCAACAGTTAGAACCGGTCATGGAACAACCGATTGGTTCAAAATAGGGAAAGGTGTACGACAAGGCTGTATACTGTCACCCTGCTTATTTAACCTATATGCAGAGTACATCATGAGAAATGCCAGGCTGGAAGAATCACAAGCCGGAATTAAGATTGCAGGGAGAATCATCAACAACCTCAGATATGCGGACGATACCACCCTAATGGCAGAAAGTGAAGAAGAACTAAAGAGCCTCTTGATGAGGGTGAAAGAGGAGAGTGCAAAAGCTGGCTTGAAACTCAACATTAAAAAACTAAGATCATGGCATCTGGACCCATCAATTCCTGGCAAATAGAAGGGGTAGAAATGGAAGCAGTAACAGACTTCATTTATTTGGGCTCCAAGATCACCGCAGACGGAGACTGCAGCCATGAAATTAAAAGACGCTTGCTCCTTGGGAGGAAAGCTATGGCAAGCCTAGATAGCATATTAAAAAGCAGAGACGTCACCTTGCCGACAAAGATCCGCATAGTCAAAGCTATGGTTTTTCCAGTAGTAATGTATGGCTGTGAGAGCTGGACCATAAAGAAGGCTGAGCGCCGAAGAATTGATGCCTTTGAACTGTGGTGCTGGAGAAGACTCTTAAGAGTCCCCTGGACTGCTAGGAGGTCAAACCAGTCAATCTTAAAGGAAATCAACCCTGACTGCTCATTGGAAGGATTGATAATGAAGCTCAAGCTCAGATACTTTGGTCACCTAATGCGAAGAGAGGACTCTTTGGAAAAGACCCTGATGCTGGGAAAGATTGAAGGCAAAAGGAGAAGAGGACGGCAGAGGATGAGATGGTTAGATAGCATTACTGAAGCAATGAGCATGAAACTGAGCAAACTCAGGGAGGCAGTGAAGGACAGGAAGGCCTGGCGCAATATGGTTCATGGGGTCACGAAGAGTCGGACACGACTTAACGACTAAACAACAATAACAATATTCTCAGACAGAAATGAATTAAATTATTGAGTTCTTCACCATGGTTTAATTGTTTTAAAAATGAATTCATGAAAGGAACTGAATGAATGGAGTGCTACTGAGCAAGATTACATCTACCTGTGGGATCAGAGGCACTATGTCTATGTGCAAATTGCCAAAGAGCGGCAGGAAGAGAGCAGTATTGCCTCTTTCTGGACTTCTGAAAAAGTGTGTTGTACTACTGAACTCTTGTCCTCCTTCTGAATTTCACAAGAAGCTTCTACTTGAACATTCTGGGAAACAGATACTGAACTGGATAAATCCTGCTTGATGATGATGATGATGATGATGATGATGATGATGATGATGATGATGATGATGATGATGATGATGATATTTAAAAGGTGCTGGTATACAAATGAGCTATACACAGTGTAGTCTGTTTTATATTGTCCTTTCCAATCCTATATATATTTGGGAACCCACCCCATGAGCATGCTTTCATTGTATATGCCTTACTTTCTATTGCAGCCAAAGAAATATCAATTTTCAATTGTTAGCTTTACTAAGTCTTTGCAAAGTATGACTGTGCTATTAGTATGATTATTGTCTTTAGAGTGCTGACGTACTGGGACAAATGAAGACACACTGATTAACAGATGCCTAAATAACATTACCGGTCATATCTAGAGAATGAAAAACCAGGAATTTGCTTTGCTTTAGTGCCGGCCACATTCAGATCATTCATTTCGGTTTCATGGTTCTTCTGGCAATCATTATAGCAGAAACATGGGGTATGGCTGCTTCAAGATTGTGCTTCAGAATACTGCCTATGCTGCCGTAGAATTTCAAGTCTGTATTGTATGTGAAAGAGAATTGCATACAAAAGAAGCAAGCAAACCCAGCATGTGTCGCACTTCAAGAATGCTTTTTATAACTGTGTATCTAGACATTTGTTGTCAATCAAATTTCATCTGGTTACTGAAATTTGGGCTTGATGAGTAGCTACAAAGAATTACATGGAAAGATGATGGCAATATCCTCTTTCATCACAATGAGGAATTTTAAATAAAATAGGAAGGTTTAAGGTAGGAAATGGCAAGGTTGTAGGGTGTATAATTCTATGATTCTATGATTAACTGCTATGGTTGCATCTCTCACTTAAACTGAATTATAACATGAATCTTGATCACTTCCATTCCCCTGCATTCTGCATGCCATTCTGGCTGCCCTCAGTATCTATTTCATAACATGACTAGCTTAGTAGCATAAGCATGAAGGCCTTACACTAACACTAGGATTTGCTACACAACATTTGCACTTTGTGGCAGGGTCCAGTATTACAAAACGTCTAGTGTATAGAACATGGTAAGGGAGAGAGATGCAGCTAAATTCACAGACCACACTAAGCCATACATGCATTTGTTTCACCTTAACTTAGTGTGCTGTGTGAACACAGCCATTATACTTTGTAAAACAATTTATATCTTAACTACAACCCAACTTATTGCAGCTTTTTAAACAAATCATGATTAATCAAACCATGACTGAATCCAATCCACAAACTAGATCACTGTAATATTTTAATTTGAGGTACCAGTACTAGTCAGGCTTACCACTGTCTCCTATTCATTTCTTTACCTTATTTAATGTCTTATATCTAGGTGGAATCAATTCAAAACCCATATGGATGAGTGAGAAAGTGATTGTCCTTCTAGTGAATTTGTAGTTCCACGTGCTACCACATTCCTGCACTTTTAATAGTTAAAGAAAAGATAAATTCTCTATATGGAAGCTTGGATAAAAAGTTACATCTGAATTTCTCTTTTCTGCACAACTGTTACAGAGGCAAAATATCTTCTGCCTTTTATATCTGACCACAGTACTTTCCTTTGCCATTAATTCTTTCACTCACCCTGTGCACCAAAAAGAGACAAAGAACGTAGAGGGAAGAGAAAGAAAATAATGGAGGAGCCACATTCTCTGACTGTGGAGAAATGCTGATAGATATCTTCAATTCAACAGAGCCTACAATTTAGATGTAATCAGGTTTCCAGTAGACTAATTCTACTGATGAATAATGCTTTGAATGGAATATAGTGGCTTGGATTGAATCACCAACAAAGGGATCCCTGGTGTGAGAAATCACAGCTCGTGTTTTCATTCTTTGATGGGTGGCAAGAGCTGCAGTAAGTGACATCAGTGAATGTACATTATTTTAGCCTGAAAGATCCTGAGCTTCTAGTATATAAAAGAATTCTATTTTAAATATCAATTGATAAGGTAATTGTCTTAACTCTTCTACTTAATAATTGGAGGAAAAGTCAACTGCAATATTGCAAAAGAGTTATTATTTGATCATGAATGGCTTAAATGTATTATTCAGGTGTGTTGAAAGCAATAGGTACCACAGTTAAAATCCTGGTTAGTCCTGAGTTAGGAAATAATGTTGGTTGGGGAAACTGATTCTGTTTGAAAGCTGGCTGGCTGTTGATAACTTGTTTCACTATGCAAAAAAAAAAAAAAAAGCCTCATTTCATCTATAAAATGAAAATAGTATCGTTCTCCTTCAAAAACCTATTATGAGGATGATGGGGAACAGAAGAAACCCCTAAACAAATTACTCCTACAAGTACAGAATAGGGCTACAACATACCCACAATAATCAATAATTAAACCAAAATATATTCCATAAATTAAATGCAGTATACATTTTTACTTGGTTCATTCGGGACTTGTCATCTGAAAAAACACCTTTGTGATTCAACTACAAAAACCAAACTGCCTATGATCCTTTGAAAAACCAACCTCATCCTAAAAGTGATCAGCTTATCATAATTGATTTATCCACACCACCAAACATCTTCTCTGATAAAATGTGGGGTCACTACCAGGCTCATGTCTTATTATACAAACTATAATTTTTAGTTATACACTATTCAGCTGATATTAACCTAGCATTTTTATCCATCACTCATATCTGCTGAGTGTCCATAGTCCGTAGCCTCCATGCTAACAGGACCTCAGTATTCTTCATTTACACATATATATATACTGTATATACACACATACATACATACATACACATAATTGAGGGTTATACCACAGTTCATATCTATAAAAAACAAAAAGAATAACTGGCATCCTCTTTACATCCTAAATATGGCACATAATTCATAAAAATAAAGGGAAACACAACTCAACATCTATGGACCTGGCTTACATTAAATTTAAGTCATACTGTGATTGGGGTTAGTGTGGTACCTAAATCACAACTATGAATGTGTTTAAGACGCAGAGACTTCAATCTCTTGCTGTAGTGGCTGAATCCCCCTAAAGGATTCTACTTTCTTACTAGAAAGAGAAAAGAAGATATATCCCAAAGAAAGATGGTTGACAATTTGGGCTGTTGGCTTTGGGTCAGTTGGTAAAAGAGGGAAGGGAGAGACAGTGGAACAGGATTAGTTCTGGTTTAAATACCAGTTTTGCTAACCATTAATTCTAGTTAATGAATTAATTAGAAAGGACAGCAGAAATAACCAACTGACTGCAGATGAATCTGGATTGTTGTTTTATTTTTGTGAAATGTCTTCACTTGTTATATGAGAGCATACTGACAATGTGTGTACTAAAACAATCTTTTTTGGCACACTTGACTGAACAATTGACCAAGGGCTAGTCCTTTAAGTTTCAGGATTCATTGAAAGATGTTGTGATTAGCAATTTTTCTATCCAACACTGTGGGTTAAAATTAAAAGGGAAGCAGAGGGAAGTTCAATCCAGGGAAGAGGGAAACCTTAACTAAAATGGCATCTTCAAAAAGCCACCCTAGATACTCTTGGATTGCACTGCTTAGGAAAAGAGCTATGTGTGTCAGGTAGCTAAGTTGTGGTGGTTGAGATGACCCTGAGCATACAGGGATCACCCACTCAAATTCACCCATTGGAGTATGGGCTCTGAGAGCAGCCAGGGAGAATGGAACTAGCAGAGCATTGCTGGTAGTGGCATATCATGTTTTCTGGGGTATAGTCAGATGCTCAGCGTGATGTGTCAACTGGTAAGAGTTACGATAATATGTCCTTAATTGGAGTACAAAAGTTATCATTACCAACCCAGTTAGCAAAAAGCTAAAAGTCCATGCTCCTGTGCAACCACTTTCAGGAGGGCTGAGGAACAGTTACAGACCTAGAGTTATGTAAGGAGAGTAGCTGAGGAAAGGTGAAATATTGTAATGCCACCCTTCCCATTTCCCTAGAAGAAGGGAACAGATGAATATGAAAATGGAGGGGAGAAAAACAGGCCAGGGATCTGAAGTTATACTGGTTTTTAATTGAGTAAAAAAAAAAAAAAAAACCTTACTAAAATATCCATGAAATTATTTCCTTTTTTCCTCCACAGCAGAGAATTGCAGAAAAGCATATGTAATGCATCTACCAGAGGGGAAATTGGAATAAAATCCTGCAATTAATATTGAAGCTGGATTATAATTTGTGAATGCTGGTTGCCTAATGACCATAGGGAGAATAATTGTGAAGATAATCTTGGCAAAGTCAGATTGGCACCTGCTGAATTGGGATTGGTGCCAATACCAGTCTATTAGATATACCATAGTGGATATTAGTGTTGCTTCATTTCTATTGCAGCAGCATTCATATAATCTGGCCATTTCAAGCATGAACATTTCTGTAAATACAAGTAGAGTTACAAATACAACCATTGGTAAAGTGGGAAGCCCAAAGGAATGCCTGCTTTCTATAGTCCCCCCACCCTGTCAAGAATGTCTTTTGTGCCAGCATGGAGCTGGGCAGCTATACACATCTTTATGGGTAAGGAAACTGCATGGTTTCTAGTTTTTAATTTCCCCAATGTAAGCTTTTCTACTTTTAAAGGCTGCATCATGGATGGAATCTGAATTGGTCCTGCTTTCTTCAGAACAGTTTATAAAGCTAGTTATATTTTTCAAAGATGTTTCTTCTTGGATTTCCACATATTTTATAGCTCTCTCCCCTAAAGAATTGACAATTGAAATGGAAAAGATCCTTACTTGGACTTAAAGTGGTGCATACAATTCAAATTAGGCACCTCAAAGATCATCACAATCTGTATCCTACACTTGTCATCAGTACCTCCAGTGACCATGCCCTGTTCCCATGTTCTCATATATTGTCAACAACACTATAGAGACATTTGATGCTTAGGGTGGGCATGTTCCCACTTACATCTAATCATGGCAGAAACATGCTCTAGCAACAACTTTGTATTTCCTTCATCTTGTTCCCATCCCACTGGTGTGATTGGCTTAAGTTATCCTTAGCTGTTCCAGGATCAATGGAGCATTTTTGCTCTAAGCATACACCTCAATACTGTGAAACAATTGTTACCATATATGCTCGTGGATAAGCTGAGAATTTTAGGTGCCAAAAATATACCCTCAAAATCAGGTTCAGCTTATCTGCAGATGGCCTTATCCATCTGCAGATAAGCCAAACCCGCGGTATAGGGTAATACTTTTTGAAAATACCCTTATTTCCCCTATATACTCATGGATAAGCCCATCTGCAGATAAACCAACCCTCAAATTTTTAACCAAAATACCATGAAAAATGCAGGTTGGCTTATCCATGAGTGGTACATTTTTCATGATATTTTGGTTAAAAATTTGAGGATTGGCTTATTCATGGATGGGCTTATATGGAGTATATACGGGATGCTTCACCACATATTATATTGGAAGCAACTTCAGGCAATTAATAGAGCCACACTTCTTGGCCATTTGGTTAATGTAGACAAGCCCCTTCCTCCCATCTCTGGTCTATCTGTCACCGTTTTGCTGCTGTGTACCTAAAAAGCTGGACGCCAGACATTGTGCTTCTATCCTCTGGTTGTGTGCAAGAGCAACAGAGCTGTGTTCATAGCACCAGGGTTCCCTGCGCAGTCCTCTGGCAGCCCTGCTCCAGTGGCAGGCACACACAGACAGCATGCCTACAGTATATAGCCCAATGTGGTACGTGGATGTCTCAATGGGCAACTGGAAAAAATTAAAGAGTGATCTATCAAAATTGTGCAATAGTACTGGAAGCTCAGCTGTCAGTACTGTTAATGCTTTAGTGGCATTAGTTTAGCTTAGCACAAGGCTGCAAAATAGTGGGACCCTCTCCTCTCCCATTATTGACTCCTGAAGAGAACAAGAAGAATGTCAGGATTTGTTGCTGATACAAGGAAAGGAAAGAATTGAGAGAAATCCTCAGTAAAAATGCTGCTTATGACTCAGCACTTTATTCAACTCGGGTTGTGACATAATGGGGTCTGGGAAGAGGGGCATAAGAACAACCCTGGAGATGCCTGACAGAGCCCTGCAAGCAGACCTGTCCCATCCCCACTGCAATGCAGCAATTGACAGTTGCTTTTCCTGCTGGCTGATGAGGTAGGGTAGAAAAACTGGATGGTTCAACAATCAATTTGCATAATCAGGAACAACATTGTTTGGCAAAAAAACTCCAGGAGTGGGGAAAGGCCCAATCTTTAGTCATATCAGGTAGAAAGTGCTGGAGGTGGAATGTCAGCAGTGAAGCAGAACAAAATTGGGACAATAATTAGGAGGATGACAAGAATATTTATTCTTGGCACCAATTGCCTAGAATTTTTAAAGTGCTAATGAGACATTACAAGTTCTGCAAGATAAGGAAATAATTTGCCCATTTACAATTGCAGAAGAACATCTGGTCCAGATGCTCAACCAAGTCTAACAAGGGCCAGCTATTCCCAAGCATTTGTGATTAAGAGTCATAATGTGCAATATGAAATATAATGACCATTCAGTTCCTGTTGAATTTGTTGGATAAGGGGCATGCAGGTAGCATACTTTTCCAACAGAAGTCACAACTTGAATATAACAAAATTATTATTATGTAACATTTAGCTCCAATTCTTCCAGAATGTTTCAGTGAACCTTTCCTTTTTTCTTCCACAAATAGCTAATATATCGGATGTTTAATAAGATATCGAAAAACAATTCTTATTGAGTAATTATCACCAGTGTGCTTGATTACTATATACACATATGCAGACTTATTCTTTCTATGCGCAGAGATCTTCAAAAGAGACCTTTCTCTCTGTATCATCACCAGGACCCTATGACCCAAAGAAGAGCATATTCTTTGTAGTAGTATCACAGCTTTAGAATGCCATCCTAAATAAAATAAGATTGGCTTGTCCAGGAAGCAGATGCAGCTGCTTTAATGAGCTGCTGACAGATGGCACATTCATGTTCCCACGTGCTCTAAAGCACCTTTACAGAATTTAATCCAAAGCACTGCACAGCCCTAATGAACAGGGATGAAACTCTTCACATATCATTTTTAAAAGATAATCCTTTTAATGTTTCCTCTTTCGTAATATTGCTTTCTGTTCTTGGCTCATCAAAGTCAATAAATATAAGCGGCACAATTGCCATGTTTTTCAAAGCATGTCTTAATTGGATCCATGGAGCCAGTATGGTTGTGTGGCTGAAATTAGCAAAATTCCTTTGAGGTGCTGATTCAAATTTGTTGCAGTCATCTAATGCCAAGGAATCCTCAGCTATACAATGGAATATGCAATTTGTTCTGGCTGCTGAGAATAAAATTTGGCTGCTGTAGTTTACAACATGCATTCATTCAAGTTTATTTGGCACTTGTGATTACAAACACAGATCTTTCAATGTCCTGACAGTCATCAGATATTTTTAATAACTACTGTTAAGGCTGTGAGCAAAGCGTCTTTGTTACATTTCTGCAAAAATGTATCATGTGTCTCTTACAAGGAAGATGTGTTATGACAAGAGTGGTTCTATAGCTAATACATATCCCATATGGAACAGTTTACTCCTTTTAGTATTGTATATAATTTTCAGTTCAAACTGAAAATGAAACCCTAGATAATAAAAGCAAAGAGACCAATATAAAAATTAGAGGTTTCAAGGACGAAGTGGAGGGTGATAATTTAATTCTTCCTTTGAAGAACCTTTTAAGGGATGTATATTGATTCTGATTCAGAAAGACAAATATGAAGTGATAGGCATCACTTAAACTTGGTGGGATGATCCTTGTGATTGTCACATAGCACTGGAAGGCTGCAATGTATTCAAAAGGAATAGACTCAGCAGAAAAGGGGGGGGTTGAATTGTGTACAAAGGGGAAAAAAATTCTAGCATAGACGTTTAGGAATCTGAGCATGGAAATCCTATTGAACATGTTTGGGTAAGAGTAAAAGGAAAGATAAATCAAAGTAGTACTGTTGTGGGAGTTTATTATAGACTGCCCAGGCAGGCAAAAGATACAGGTGAGGCTTTTCTGTGACAGTTAACCAGTCTTTCAGAGAGAGGCACAATAGTGATAATGGGAGATTTCAATTATCCTGACATCTGCTGGGAATCTAACTGTGCCAAGAATCAGACCTCTAACAAGTTCCTCTCTTGCCAAGAGTCAGAGGTCTAACAAATGTCCTTTCTTGCAATCACTTCATTTGTCCATTTGGAAGAAAGAACAAGGGAGTCTGCTATCCTGGACCTAATCCTCACCAACAGGAGGAATTGGCTGAAGAAGTGAAGGTGACTGGTATCTTGGGGGGAAATGATGATATTCTCTTGAATTTGTGATACCTAGAGAAAAGGAACTGAAAAAATGAGAAATGTCAGACCTGCAAACTGGACTTCAGAAGTGCAAATTTTGGTGAACTCTGTGGGAAGGTAGGTCAGATCGAATGGCTTGAAATCCAGAAGAAGAAATATCACTAGGAAGGGTGGGAAATGTGGAATTCTTGACGCTGTCTGAGCTTGGTTATTTGCTTGTGTACGTGTTTCATTACTCAACCACGTAAAATCATCTGTGCGAGTGGGCATGGGGTTTGCTGCCCACCCCACTCTCACTCGCACTGATGATATTACCTAGTTGGATAATGAAGCATCTTCAAGCAAACAACCAAATTCAGACAGCACCAGGAGCTCTACAATTCAACCCCGAGCTACAGATATTCTTTTATTAGAGGGTTGGAAATGTTATGAAACAAGATAGGGAAGGTGCAGGGCAAGCCATTCCTACAAGAAGGAGAAATGGGAGAAATTTAAAGAGGCTGGCTCTCTAAAATGTTGCAGAGAAAAAGCAACAAGTTAAAAAAAAATAGGAGGAGCACATAACCAAAGAAAAGGCTCTAGTTCCTTTTTTGCTGGCCAGTAGTGTTAAAATCTGACGTCCAAAAGTTTTTGCCCATCACATATGTAATTGATTGGTGTGATATCCTTGTTGTGATTATGGCACAGATACATAAATTTTGCAGAGATAAATGTCAAGCATCGATTGATAACCCTAATCCTAATCTGTTTGACAGGAAAAAGAAGTGTGAGACAGCCGAAACACGTGGATGTGATCGACTGGTGCATGAAACTCACTGGTGAGCAAAAACTTTTTGACAAGCAAAAAAGGAACAAGAACCAAAGAGAAACACAAGGTAATCTTCAGAAATTGTAGGAATTCTGTCAGAAAGGCTAAAGTTTTGAACAAGAAACAAACAAAAAAGTATTCTCTGAGTACATTAGAAAAGAGAAAGAAAACCAAATAAGGTGAACTCTGTTGTGAAGGGAAACAAATAAGTGAATTGGTAATGGGTGGAGGTAAGAAGGCAGAATTTTGTAGCTCTTTCCATAGTGTAGGAACTAGTGGATATGACTACAGAACCGCTCTTGGTAATGTGTGACAACTCCCGGAGGATTGGTGAGGTCCCAGAATATAGAGGAGACCAAATCTTCATCCCCATCTTCAAACAGGGGAAGAAGGAGGACCCAGGAAATTGCAGGCCTGTTAGTTTAATGTCTGTACTGGGCAAAGTCCTCAGAGCATTTAACAGCTTTTTTGTCAGTACTTAGATAGGCAAACTACAATTAAGAGGAGTCACCCTCTGGGGGAGATGGGTGGCATATAAATTTAATAAATAAATAACCTTGTCTCCTTTCATGGAATTTACTAGTTTAGTAGATTAGGGGAATGCCTTTATAATGTGTAGTTATTATAGTGTAATGTGATGTCATTATATTCTCCTTCACAAAATGGTAAAATATGTGGTAGATGATACTGCAGTCAGATGGTTTTATGATTGGCTGAATGACCATACTCCAAAAATGCTCATTAATAGCTCCACTTCAGCTGTGGGGAAGTACTGAATGGAATGCCACAGAATTCTGTCATGGGCCCTGTGCTGTTCAACATTTTTATCAAAGACTTAGATGCCTATCAAATCTGCAGATGACACAAACCTGGAGGTGCAGGGCTAATATTCAGAGGACTGAGAGAAATTCACAAAGATTTAGACAGGCTTGAGCAATGAGCTGAAAAGAATAGGGTGGAATTTAACATCTGGATAGAAAAAATAAAAGGCTATAGGATGTACACGTGAAAAGGTTCTGCGTGTCCTTGTTGACCACAAATTAAAAATGAGCCAACAATTTGATGCAACTGTTAAAGAAGGTAAATGACGTATTGGGTTGCATTGACAGGAGCATAGAGTCCAGATCACAGGAAGTAATTGTTCCGCTCTATTCTGCCTTGGTCAGATCCATCTGGAATACTATATGTGGAGTCCTTGGGGTTCTCTGAGCTTGGCTGTTTTCTTGCAAATGTTTCATTACCGAGCTAGGTAACATCTTCAGCGCTAGAATGGAGTGGGGTTTGCTCTCTGTCTATATACAATGGCTTGCCCTGCCAGTGTTGGTGGAGGGGGTGGTAGTTTATTTTTATTTTTTCTTCTCCTGGTAGTTCCTTGATTAGGGTATTGTTTACTGCTTACTGCTTGATTGTCTGGTGATGATCTTAATGTTAATCTCTGCTTATCTGGGTGATGATTGCTGGCGAGGAGGCATTCTGGTCTTTTGTTTCCTTTTTATTGCCTCTTTTGAATAGTACTATTCAAAACCCCACTCCATTCTAGCACTGAGGACCTTACCTAGCTGGATAATGAAAAGTTTGCAAGAAAACAGCCAAGCTCAGAGAACCCCAAGGACTCCACAGTTCAACTCTGAGCTACATATATTTTCTTCTATTGGAGTACTATATCCAGTTCTAGGCACGACCTAGACAGTGACAAATTGGACAGTGAGTTCAGAGGAGGGCTACCAGATGGTGAAGGGTCTGGAACCCAACCCCTATGGCAAACTATTAAAAGATTTGGGTATGTTTAGCTAGAGAAAATTGAGAGGATATATCACAGGAGAGTTCAAAAATCTGAAGGGTTGATTTTCTAAGAGAGAGTGACTTTAATCTCTATTGCCCCAGAACCAATGGGTTAAAATCATAAGGAAGTACACTCAGACTAGCCACAAGGAGAAACTTCTTGACTATACAAGCTGTCAGCCAATGGAACGGGCTGCTATAGGAACTGGCGAGTTCTCCTTAGCTGGAAGTCTTCAGACAGAGGCTGGATGGATGATCATTTGTCAAATGCTTATGATTCTATGATTCAATAAACATTGTGTGTAAGATCCAAACAACTCAAGCAACATTTATAGAAAATCAATTCAGCTCTTGCCAGTTTCCAGAAACTAATGGAAGTGATAGTTACTGGTTCTCAAGTTATTGGACTCATACTAAGCTAAATGTTATCCCAAACGTATCTGAACAAATGCGGTATGATAGATTGCCAGCAAAATCCATCAAGTTGTGGTCAGTGTAAAAGGTGATGTTGCATGGATTTTCCACCAGGAAAATCTTTCTTTGTAAAGGGCTCCTCAGCTGTTTCCAAAAAGTCCCATTTTGGGGGCTATTAACTTTGTTTTTTTTATGGTCGTAAGTAGGTCTCTCAGAGCCGATGTCAGCCCTTGTAACAGACTTCCTCTCTGGCAGATTCTGTTACTATAGGTGTTCTGATAAAAGTAGCTTAGATTTGAATGGAATCTGTTTCTTAGTGTCTTTAACCTGATACAGCTGATAGTGGGAGCCAAGTAAAACTAAGTCACTGTGGGCTCATCCCCAAGTAAGCATAGCATTCTGTTTCAACTAGGATGAAGACAACTAATATGGCACAACATTTTTATCTGATATTACAAATAAGGAGAAATGTTAGAATGAATTTCTGATTTATATCTAAAAACTGTTAAATATATGAATATTTAATAGAGAGGGGGCTTTCCATTTTATATAATTTGTAGTTATAAATATGAGATCTAAAGTAACACATGGACATGGAAGAATAATGTAGTTACATTACACGTCTGAGAATCAGAGCAAAATACATTCAGAGGAAATAGGCATATTAGGAATAATGCATATTATTTAAACAAACTGTATTAGTAATTTAAAGTGTAGTAAGTGAAGTATCTGGGAAAAAACAGAAACACATTTAAAAAGTGAAAGTATAAAACCAACAACTTTTTTTGTGTTTCCTTTTTTAAAAAAGAGTTACTATAGAATTTTAATAATGTACATACCAGATTCATTACTTCCAGACACCCCTGCCAGCTTGTACATCTTACCAGGAAGTAAGATGGCCACTGTTCAGTGGAAAATGGTCTTTTTAAAATATATTTTCCTTCCATTGATTACACTGAGAGAAATTTGTGATGACGTCCTCCACATTAAGACCTGATCCACCAGATGAGTTATGAAATGAAACCTACTTCCATCAAAAACCTATGTAAAGTGGCATCCTTCTTTCTGTTTTTCTTTAACTGTTTATACTTTCACTATTTACATTGATGCATTTTAAAAATTGTTCTTGCAATAAAAAAAAATTGTATATTAAATGAAAATTTCATACATGCACACACAATTGTTCATTCATAGTTATGAAATGTTACTACCCATGCCTTTATAGCAACTATCTTCCAGCTAATACTACCTTCCAGATGCATTGGATTACAACTCCAATAATCATCATCAGCTAGGCTAAGAATCTGGTAAATTATTATCCAAACTACGTGCACAGCATCAGGAAAAGCTGTACTATGATAATTGGCATCACCACATAATGAAATATGAATTTCATCATAATAGGTGATAATTTCTTAACACTGAACACAAATAAACACTTTTTAGGTGTTCTTTCTCTCCAAGGAATGTCCCAAATCCTTCCATTCGCTTTCATAAGAGTACCTTTCCCTTTACCAAGACTTCCTAGGTAGCATTCAGGATGACAAACCTGCACATCCTGACTTCAGACATCCATTAGAGGATCAAGGCTACCGTGAAGCTAATCCTCTCTGTTTTCAGGAGAACCAGCCTGGCAAAGAAGAGACCAGCCTGGTGCCTGATATCTGACAGATGAGGTGTGGCTGCAAGGAGCTTTGTTCTTTCATGAGAAGATGACATTTGTCTTCACCTGAGGGTTTCCTTGCCCATGAAGGACTACCAGGAGGGCCAAGTTTACTCCACATTCTATAGACAGCCCTCTGCACTCCATTTTCAACCTCCTCAAAATGGTCAACTTTCAGTAGTATAATCTTCATTTTTTCCCCCCAAAGTAAAGATGGGAATAATGGCCCATGCTCATTCCCATCCTTAATTCCCCACAAACAAGACCACAAAAAATTACTTGTGGGGGGTGATTAAGGCCTTTTTTCAGAGCTCTAAGGATGTTAATAGGAGCAGGGAGCCTCTGGAATGCATGATGTTCTATTCCCACTCTTAAAGCTCCCCCAAATCTTTAAAAATATAGTGCCAGTTCAGACATTTGGGTGAATTTGTGGGGTTTAAGAGGCTTGAATAGGAGATTTTTGTCTCCCAGAAGTCTTCCACTCTTACTCACATCGTTAAAACTCTGAAAAAAAGGGAAAAATAAACTGACAGATTGCAGCCTTGTTCCTTCCATAGATATCACTTCATCACTATAGTTTCCTGTGGCTTCCAGCTCCTTCGCATTCTGGCCCATCCATCTGCTTTGCCCATCCATCTGCTAAAGAACAAGACTAAATATCAATCTTTAACCATGAGCTCCAGACAAAAATCATCCTAGCCAGAAATGCAGATAAAGGCCAACAATTTCTCAACACTCTCCTTCCTTATCTTGAAGAATTCATCTCATGGCAACCAGGCCATGATTTGACCATGACAGCAAGCTTCTCCAACTTCAGATCATGCTGCCACTGCTCTGGCAGGAAAACCAGATCAGCTGTGAGACCACTGTTCCTGTTGGGCCCTGGATGACCTGGGATAGGCCCTGGGGTAGGCTGTCATGGCAGCCATGAACTCATGAGCCACCTTAGATCCTGCTCCAAGGGAAGGCAGATTGAAATCCCCCAGGACCATAAGCCTGGGGAATTTCACTGCCAACTCCAAGACAGAGTCAAGGAGCTAAAACAGGGAGGCTGCTATGCAGCAGGGAGCTGGTAGAGTAGCAATAATCCCAACTGATCCATAGAGCCCAACTTAAGGAACAGGATTTCACATCCAGCAACCTCTTGGGCAGCACCCCTGAAAGACGTAAGAGACTCCCGGATGACAACTGCCTGGCCCTGGGGTCTTGGCTGATGCCACACCCAAAACCCAGGATTTAAGGTGCATAACAGAGAAAGGTAAATAGGAAAAGATGAAAAGATGAAAAGATGAAAGCAAACACATGCACAAATACACAAGGACAGACACACATACAAACATATATAAATAGCCTTTTCTCCAGTCAAAATGCAAAATGCAGATAGATTGGAGAAATGGAGAGACTGGTCAACAATCAGTTATGTCTTATTTTAGTCCAGTACTCATACTTAGGTTTATTTTGATGATGTCACATTGGAAACAAATTTTGTATTTAATCTCAGAATTAATCTCTCACATTTTTTTTGTTTAAATCTACAATATGTGAATCATTCTTATATCAATGTATTTTGTTTTATAACTATAATATAGATATAGATATTCTTGGAGGAAAGTTAATTTTTATTTGCAGAAATCTGTATGGCCTGTCAGACATGATATCTGAGAGACTGAATAGGTGTGGTCAGGAGTATTTCTTTATGTAAGCAGAACAATTGTCTTTAAAGCAACAGTCAATCAAATGGGCAATCAAGTGACCAATTCACTTTAATTCAATGAACTGACAGCAACTGCATGCAATGTAAAATTATTCAATTACAGGGCCATTGAACTGGAAGGTGATAATACAATAGAATGCGCTAGGATCAGTTCACGCCTGGTGTAATTGTACCAAGGAGGAAGATTGTCCATTATGTCAGCAGGATCACAAATGTCTTTGTCTAAGGGTCACTGGGAGAGTCAATCACACCCTCTGGCTTGTGGAATGAATTTATACTCTCATTCATTTTCTTGTGCCTTAGTAATAGGATGGAAGATGTCTGCAGAAAGCAGAACTGATATTATTACCTAGCACTGCAGTGTCAATTATTCTTGAATCCTGAGACCTCAGGGAAAAGTATCATAGCCCTTTATTTTTTAATGCTAGGCATACTGGCTACATTGTTAAATTGCTGTTGCCTTTATTCTTTACTAGTGTACAAAAAAAACCCGAAAGACTGGACAATTTGTTCTTTTGCTAGTTCTTGTAGCTCTATACATTCCCTCTTATAAATCATGAAGAGTTTATATTCATGCATCAAGGGATGGCCATACCAATTTGCCTGAACATGCAAAGGCTGCCCCATTCTAGGGTTCCTCCATTTCCAACCTTACTTCATTGAGCAAACTCTGGAATGAACACAGCTCCAGACTTTGACAAGGCAAGGTTCTGTAATTACAAGGACAGGCTTTTTATCGTTGCATTTAAATGAACAAGCTGAACTTCTTTTCAGATCTGGAACTTAGTGAATGAGCCATGGGCACAATTTTCAATATATATGGAGAATGTTCTCAATTTAGGGCAATTTAGCTGAACTGGAGCTAATTATAGTGAACTTTGGTGTTAAGATACAGAATAAAAACCATTTTACTGAATTAATGAAAGAATCAGTAGAAACGTTGAAATGCCTGAAACAAGGCCTACAGGATGTTGGGTAAAAGGTGGGAGCATGCTGTCATCATGACAAGGGACAAGAACCAGGGAAGATGAGAAAGGAATGGTCTGGAATGTTAACAGCTACGCAAAGCCCAGTGAGAAAAACACCAGGTTTCTGGAAATGTGCTGGCTAGCTCATGGGAAAGCAAAGGAAGCCAATCAGAAATAAGAAGGCCTGCTTCTATACCACATGTTTTCCTTGTCAGCAAGATGCTAGTCTCTGGAATAGGTGAGATACTGCAAAGGCACTAAAAGAATTGTCTGAGAACATTGCTGATAGTTCCTTGCCCTGGACCACCAATAAGGACACGACAACATCTTTCTAAGTGGAAAGGCGTATCAAAGAGAGAGATTAAAACAAATAATTGGAGATGACTGAGAAGAGAACATCATCTTGAAGCATTCAAACAACAAAGCTCCCTCCTCCCTAGAAGGCATCTTGACTGCATGACTGTGTAAGTATGAATAGAGAATGTCAGTAATGAATCTATAGCAAGCAGTCTTCTATATAATTAATAATGCATTTGTGGAACCATAAAACTGTAAAGGGCTATTTGAGCCATTGAGAGATACTAAGAATGTTCTATCTTGTAACAATAAAATAGTGTTTGCCATGCTTAGTTTTGTGTAATCTTTACTTGCCCAATATCCTCTTCTATCGTTCTCATAGTTTCAGACTTAATCACTCTGGTTTGTTTTGGGAATAAAATCAGTTAAATTAAAATGGCATGCATTCCCCTAGTGCATAATTGGAACGCCTGAAGAGGGCTGTCTGGTTACATGAACCGGGCCAAGTCAGTTCTGAAAAAGCAGCTTTTCCGAAACTTAAAACAGAGTTTGAATTACCCCAGAAAATGTTTCCTAGGCAGTTTCTTCAACTTAAGAATTTATTCTTTGGACTATTGCTGTTGCTGATGAGATTGCTGCTTCCAAATTCACACATTTATTAAAGATTTTGAAGGAATCCATTGAGGTTCCAAAGATAGTAAGCCATTTTTATAAGAAGTTTAAAGAATTTGATGAAATTGATATTAATTATTTATGTGACCTTTGGAAGATGAGCTCAAATGTCCTATCCCTGTAAATCAGTGAAAGATTGCTTTAAAGAATGTAAAATAAGTCTCTTTTTATCTTAAAATGAGGTTTCTATAACAGGAAAAATGTTTCATAGAATAATACAATTGGAAGGGAGTATTTAAGCCATCTAGTCCAATCTCCTGTGCTGGAATCCAAATTAAAGTATCTCTGACTGGAGGCTGTTTATCTTCTGCTTAAACAGATCCAATTAAAAGACCAACATTTTTCTAGATAATTGATTCCATTGTTGAATTGCTTACTATTAACCTTTTTTAAACATTCAGTCAGAATCTTCCAGTATCTTAAATTCATTATTTGTCTATTCTATATTCTGAGATGAAAATCAGTAAGTCTTGATGTCCTTCTGCATGATATCCTTTTACGTATTTGAACATCACAATTGTATTTCCCTCCTCGTTTTCCCTTCTCAAGGTTAAATATTTCAACTTCCCGAATCTCTTTTCATTGGACTTAGTAACTTTTCCCAGATCACCCGCATTGCCCTTCTCTGAACTTTTTCCAGTTTGTCTGAATCCTTCTTGAAGTATGATGTCCAGGCTTGGATACAATATTCAAGACAGGGGTCGGACCAATGAAGGATAAAGTAGAATTATTTCATCTCATGATTTGGAAATTATATTCCTGATGATGTAACCTAAAACTTGGCTTGCCATATCATACCGCTGTCTATAAACTACTCTTTTTCACAAATACCATTACCAGGCCACTATCTTCCATTATCTATGTGTGCATTTGATTTTTCTTTCCTAAATGAATAAATGTATTTTCAGCCCATTTCTCCAACCTGTCCACCTCTTTATCCAAGTCATTAATAAAATTATTGGTTAGTACAAGACATAACAATTGGACCTTTGGAGTTCAATACTTAGGACTTGGGGAGCCAGTTTGGTGTAGTGGTTAAGACATCATGCTAGAAACCGGGAGACTGTGAGTTCTAGTCCTGCCTTAGGCACAAAGCCAGCTAGGTGACCTTGGGCCAGTCCCTCTCTCTCAGCCCTAGGAAGCAGGCAAGGGCAAACCAAACTCACTCTTTAATACTGCCCTCCTTATGTTTTTCTGCTGCATCTTCTATGTATAACTGAGTATCCATCCTTCTTACCACTTCCTTCCTCAGTATAAGGGTTTCTGACTTACAACATTATACTGTATGTATACTGTTTTTATACTGTTTTATATTGTGCATCTATATCAAAATATGAAATGTGTAATATTTTGATATGTAATACTAATAATAACCATCACAACCATATCAGTTGCGGTGCTCTTCAATGAGCTCCAATTAGATGTTCAGCAGCCATTCATCCTCAAAACCTGAATAATCAAGTAACAAGGAATCAAATCACATGATCCTTCCTGTAAACTTTTCAGAAGGTAATGTCTACTTCACTCTGCAAATATTGATTTAATTCTTATTGTTAGGTTAAATGGTTTACTATTTTTTGTACTGAATGTAGTGTAACCCACACTGGTTTCCTTTTACGGAGAGAAGGTTATCATCATCATCTTATATAAATCACCCCACATTCTCTTTATTCACAGAAACTGTTTCCCCAAGGACACACATTGTGCAGTCTAAAGAGAATCTCTTGATATACACTGCCCATACCTGAAAAGGTGAACTTGGTATGCTTCTCTTGAAAACTGGCTTAGTTGTTGTTGTTGTTGTTTTGCAATATTTTTTATTAAAGATTACAATAAAAAAAATAAAAACTAATACAAGCTACAAAAAAATATAAGAATGAAAAGAAAAAAATTAAAAGTGTAGAAACGAAGAAGAAAAGAAGAAAAGAAGAAAAAATATATAAAGAAGTAACTTCCCCCTTCATCACGACAAGTATAAATAATTTTACTAACTTATCACCATATTTTAAAATACAGCCAATGCTCTGTTCTTCCCATATATCATCTCTTAACTATAAACAAAGTCTTACAACCTTGTCATTCATTTCTGGTCAGCAAAAGTCCATTAAGGGTTACCAGAGATAACTACATATCTATTTCAATCTTGATCAAATAAGCCAATTCTATATTCCTTCCCTGTACTTTTAACAATCTTGGTTTTTGATCCCTTCAAGTAATATCCTAGAACTTGATTTCTTTTCATTTTTACTATGTACCTTCTCAGAGAATCCTTCAAAACTTTAACAGATCTCTTTTGTAAATCCAGTATAAAAAAGTTATCCAATTCCCTTTACTGGTTTGATATTTGTATGTCCTTTTAATTATTAAGACATCAACTGGTTTCATTTGTATATCCAGTATACCATCTTTCTCCATATCATTCTTGTAACTTGTCATGTTTAAATCCACATTCAAATCAGTTTCAGCCTTGTCCAGTAGAGCTTGTTCCTCTTCTGTAACATCATTTACACACCATCTATCTATGATGACAGACATTCTTAAAATTAATTTCTGAGTCCATTGTTCAAAAATATCCTTCAAAATATCCACTGTTATAGTATTTTGCTCCATTCTTTGTTAATGAGTCGAATTTAAGTATTCTTCTCCCTTAATTGTAATCTTTATTTTCTTCTAGTTCCCTCTAAAAGACAAGTCCCATCCTCTCATTTTTTTTTCCCCCAGAGAACCCAAACAACCACAGTTTCCCATGGGAAGGATTTTTATAATTAATTCCAAATTTTTATTCCAAATCCATCTGAACCCTTAGTCCATTTTTAACTTTCCAGAATCAACACTCTAAACACCCTTTTGCTGTTTATTCCAAAAATATTTTTCGAAGTCCTTAAAATAGTATTTAAAACTTCTTTCTCTAATGAAAAGGAGACTCACTCAGTGAATGCAATAAAAACTTGCTGATCTGAAGGATCTTAATGTTTCCAAAGCAATAAAAAATAATTCCAAAAGTGATTAAGAAATTAGGCTCAATTGAGCTTTTTGTCCATAAAAGGCTGCATTATGACTGTGATCTTAGATGGTACCCTGACTCCCCACTGCTTGACTCATAAGCTGACTGCAAAACCTCAGTTCCTGCAGTCTACTCACGAGGAGTAGTTGTCTGGAGTGCACATGGGCTATCTCACGATCTCTCCTTTCTCCAGAGAGATTTCACCAGCCAGCATCCAGCATCCAGCATCCAGCATCCAGCATCCAGCATCCAGCCACCGATCTCTGCCATAAACATGGTCCTGCTTTGGCAGGGATGTCTAGCTCACCAGAAGTCCAAAGCTGGCTTAGTTGTGTGGTTTAGTGAACATTCTGCTACCATTAATTTTATCTAGCCACAAACTAAGCAGCATGAACTACTGGCCAAGATTGCCTTTTAAGCTTTGTATTAAAGATAACATTAAATGAGCTTTGTATAAAAGATCAAATCAATAATTAAACTGGCTGTGCTTGAAACCCTGGGACTTCAGGATTCTTATGATTACCTTCTTGCTTAATCAGCAAAAATTGGAATCCTTGCATGATCACTTGCTTCAGATGGAAAGACGAGCCCAAAGGAGGGCACGGCTCCTGCATCTTTCATAATTACAAAGGGGATGCAGGGACAATGAAAATAGCTCCTGCTGAAATTTCTACTCTGGAAAGTAAATGTCCCCATCCTGAAAACTGGGCCATATGCTAGGTCACTTAAGGCTCTTAAATCCTACTGTGTTACTTATAATTTAGACCAAGAAAAGTCTCTAGTTAATTATTTCCTCTCTTGTAAATTCCCCCCTAGATCTTTGAACACTGTATTTGTTTATACTTTTAATTTCGATTTTGTGTACTCTTAACAGCAACCTCCTTAGCACAAAGCGCCATTCCATTCTAAGGGCACTTTAAATTTAGTAGCAGGAAAAAGAAGTGTGTTGAATTACAAAATCTACCCCTCCTGCTCCAAAACAATCAGAAACAGGAAAAGGTAATCAAAAGGGATTTTTAATGACTTATAGAGCCATTGTTTACTGGATTGGAGGGAGATACTCAGTGCCCAAATCTTCAGGACCTCTGTGACCCTGCACTGCCTCTTGGTGGCAAAATATTTGCTTGAAATTGCGTCAAAACCATACAATGTGTGTGTTCTAGGAGGCCAACCCAAGGGGAGGGGAAGTGGGAAAAAATAATGGAAACTCCCTGAATCTCCAAAACAATATCTTCAGAAACTCAGCATTATGGGCCCTTTTCTTGAGAAAATAAAAAGGTAAATAACAGCTGTATTTACACATCAAGTTTTAAGTAGAATGTAAACAGACCTGTTATACAGCACAGAGCTAAAAATATTTCCAACCTTTGTTCTACTCTCCTGCTGGCACAAACTGTACAGAACCCCAAGGGCCATGTAGTTCATGCAGAAAGTGGATTCCAACATAGGAAATGAGCACGCAGTGGTGGACACCAGCCTCTCACCCATAAACAGGGCAGAGAGAGGCGGCCCTTCAGAGCATGGACAGAACATTCTTTCCCTGAGAGGGACGTTTATAGCTTCCCAGTCAAAAATCCTGCTGCAAGGATTTCTTTCCTTAATTGTTGGAGAAAATTAATAAGAATGCGATCAGAGTTATTAATTTTTATAGCTGGACTAGATGTTTTTAATGGTATTTAGGAAATTTACAAAACAAATGTTGAGAACAGAACATGTCAGTGAATGTTAGGTTCTATACAAATAAATAAAACTAATATATTTTCTTTAGAATTTTCTGACCTGCATTTACCTCTAATGAAATTAGGAATATACAGGCAGCCCAGAGTTGCTCCTATATGAATTTTATGACAATATAATAAGCTGGAATTGTAAAATTGAGGCTGGGATCACATGTTGTAATAAATCATGGTCTGCTTGAGCTCTGTTTTTAAATAAGCCACAATTTGCTTGGTTCACACAAAAGGAAACCATAAATCATAGAATCTAAAGTATATAATGACTTGGTGCTATCTAAGAACACAGTGTTTCAGAGTAATCCTAAACATGCCGATTTGAAAGTTGAGTCACATTTCACTGAGGCTTGCTTCCAGGTAAAGGGAGAGAGAATTGCTCAGCAAAAGAAGAGGCTTACTGTATTCTCTGCATAAAACAATTAGCAGTTGTTTAGCTCCTAAGGTCAATCTCCTTTGAGTCAAGTTTCACTCCTGATGACTTTATAGACATGTCCATATGATTTTCTTGGCAACAGTGCACAAGTGTTTGATGCTACCTAAGCAAGTCCAACCGTCATGGCCACTTTTAATAAGTGTCATGCAGAAACATTCTTCTGCATTTCTTATTCAAATTGATAAAAATAACTTCCTTTCAGAGAAGTGGACTGGGTGCAGTGTTTGCACAACACATCCAAGACCTCTGAGTGAACATCCTGTCTTCCAATATGTAATCCTCTCTCTGGTAGCTGCAGTTTCCCTGGCTTCCCATACTTCCCATACTTAATTTAAATTCCTCAGAAGAACATCATCAGAGAACTGCTCCCACTGAGGTTTTTGGTCATAGAAATGTGAACCGTTAGTGAGGCTTCAGAGTGATAGAAAAATGTCCTTTTCTATTATGAAGCAGTAGCCCCAGCAGCATTACCTCCTAATACAAAGGAAATTCAAAAACACCAAGAGAAATTGTAAAAAAATCTCAAGAACCCAAGAGTAAGATTTAAAAAACAGGAAAAGCTTTTTTCACAAGGGGGGAAAAAACCCTTTGAGAAACTAGAATGGCACAGCAATCCTTTTAATGTAGTTTAAGCTGTAACTTTTCTGGAAATACAAGACAGCATATAAGACGGACATTTTATTCTCAGGATTTCTGAGGGAGGTTGTGCTGAGGGAAGGTGATGGGCCCAAAGTCATCCAGTGGGCTTCCAGGCCCAAATCTTCCCCAGTCTCAAACCATCTTATTCACAACCATACTGAGAAAGGTTATTGTAAAGTGGGATGGGGGAAATATTTCAAGGGAGGGCCTTACTATACTTTGAGCTCATCCATGGTTTAGAATATCAGAAATAAATTGGTGCTTCATGAAGGCCAATATGTGGAGGAAATAGAAAACAGCTTCTAAGTATGTCCCCAACATCCTTCTCCCCCACTGATTCATCCGTGGAAATCAGCTTGAAAACAAAATGTGAAGGAGGTGCAGAGTTTTGAACTGGCATTTTGTTTTATTAATGCTTCAAGCAAAGCCCTTGTGAGGAGTGTGGCTTTGCTTCATTGGTGTAGCTTCTGAGGCACCTTCTGGCACATCTAATATTTCAATGGAAAATATTGGAAACGTTGAAGGAAGCCAAAGAAATGACAAGGAACACTTGAGCAACATGGATCACATGGTCTCCAAAGTACAAAATGTCTTATCAAGGCAAAGCACCCCACACAGGCCTACAAAACATCTTTGAAGCCCATTTAGAAGTAATCAGTGTAGGGTTATGTATACTTGCTAGGAGGGAGTTCCATAAGCAACCATTGCTGAAAAGAACCTGAGATTAACATACACCAGTGTAATATTTCTGGAATGAGCTCGTGAGCAGGCCTCAGCAGACAATCTTAGGGCTCAAGCAGGTTCATTGAGTTGTACATAATTTTGCCCCAGGTCATTTAGGCTTTAAAGATATTCACACCAGCATGTTAATATGAAACCAGAGACAAATTCCACACTGCCTTCCACTAGCCACCAGGCAGCAACCGGAGTGTACTTATTCAAGTTTTCCAGTTGACTTCAATTGAAAGTAGTCCTGTGTGGAGGGCATTACAATAGTCTAGTCTGGATGTATCACTAGGGCATGATTCTCTTTTTTCTAGATACAGCTTAAGTTGGTAACCTGAGAATGGCTCCTTTGGCAAAAAGGAAGACAATGTTTTAAAATTGACAAACTTCATCTATCTCAGATAGGAAGGTGGCCATATGTGAAACACTGCTCCTTCTGCTTGCTGCTCACAGACAAATCAAAAAATGCTTTTGCACATTTCTGACTCCAGGTTGCCCACCTATTCTCTCCCAGAAAACACACTAAGCAAGAGTTGGTCAGTGTGTGGAACATGTTATGTTTTGTACCAACATCTAATATTCTTGGTAATCATCATGAGTTTTAATCCAAAGCACCTGAAATTTGGTAGATTTGGAAGGTTGGTTTATGGCAGAACCATCAAGAAACATGCTAGCCCCTGAATGCAATTGGGGTCACTCTCTGGCCTTCACATATTGCTGGGATTTTAAAATATGCCAAGCATGAGGTTATTTCAAATAGCCAAGTTCTAAAATATGCTTTTAGAAGACTGAAGCTGCAATCTAAAATGTTAACTAATACAAACTGCTGCTTATTAATTCTATTAATTCTGCTGGAACTAAACTAGGTCAAGTGATGAAGAGAAAATACTTGCACTTACTGTGACCCACAGCTGCAGGAAAACATCATTTCTCAGAACACCTGCTGCATTTTCTTGAAATGTTGGCATCAAAAGTAAGAAAATATGTAAAATGAAAGATAGGAGTTAATATATAATCCAGGTTCTATTGATTCCAAACCCACTGGCTTTCTCTGTGTTCTTAGTTCTTTTCTTAGTGCATTCCTTCATTCCATCTATTTGTTTCAGTCTCTGATTTATACAAAATAGCTTGTTTCCTGTATAGTTCAGATACATAGGTACAGATGAGGCAGTTATCGTATCCATTCCAAAGAGGGACATAATACATGCACAGGGTTTTGGAAGTGTTTAGAAACTCAGAATTTAATGGCTGGTAAAATGAAGCTGAGTTCGCTTACATGGATATCTAAATGGATTGTTCATGAGCTCCTGACAGCATAACAGAAACAAGGAAAAAGCAGAATTTGACTCTCATTATTGTATTTGTTGTTGATCTTAGACTACAGCCTCCAGTAACATTATTTACAAATCAAAGGTATCAAATCAAGATAATTTCCAGGGCAAAAGAATATTTTTTGTTTTTAAGAAGTCAGAAAAACAACTACTTTAGCTTCCTTTCATGGCATAAAGAAAAACATGTTTTCCCAGCCTTATAATCTGTAAGCAAATTGGACTGGGGAAAAATAATTAAGGGATAAGGCATCATACCCCTACGCTTTCCTATATCCTATGTAGAATAAAATAAAATAAGGAAGTAGAAGGCTAGAACAGGCTGCAAAACATGTTTTGCTTTGAAACATCTAGCTGCAGGAATATTTATAAGTTGTTACAAAGGCACATAAACCATCAAGAAAAGAAAAACAAGTATGCCCATTTCGCCCCAAATACCGGATATTTGCCATTTTCACAGCAAAAACATGTTTTGTTTTGCTAGTTTTCCTTTATTTTTCCCCTTGTTAAAGGTTATGGAAGTTATTTTTCTGCATTGCAGTTCTCTTATCAGCCAACCTGGACATTATTAATTCTACAATCCATTCTGGTTCGATGAAATCTCCATTTGTGATGCTGTAGCTATCTAAAGAGGAAGCCACTTTGGCACCATTGGCACCTATTGAGATAGACAAAGACTTATCTTATTTTTAGGTAAATTAATCAAACGGTTAGATAGGATATGGTGTGGATCAGTGAGATAAGACTGGGACATACCTTCTGCACCTGTTAACCTGCTTATTGACAAAGTTCCATACATTCTCCAAACAAATGGGGATACTTTCAGTGCTCTAAATTATCTTTTGAGGAACCCTGCACCTCCTTTGGATGTTCATGGAAATATGAGCAACAAGAAACATAACCTCTGTACAGCACTAGCACTGCTTTATACTGCAGTTTCATATCTGAAAACCTAAATGCATTACCATCTCTTTTACATTCCTGTCACTGTACCCATCATTCTCCACCCCCAGCGCTCTGCCTAATTCTGCCAATTCTGCTGCATTGCCAAATATTGAAAGTGTAGTTTCTATTCCATCAATCTTATTCTCTTGAAATATTTTTCTTTTGAAACATGTTTTTTTAAATGCAGTTCAATCTAGATGTGCACCCAAAGAGCTTGTTCCTTTTCCTACAAGCACCAAGTACTTATAAAATTGTTGTGAAGATTACAGGGGCAGGGTGGGTGAAGTGTTGCCATTTTGAATGCTGCAGCATGATAAGGCAGTGGCATTTGGGAGGGGTTTCTATGAAGCGCATTTTGGGAGGGATATAACTCTCCTCCCACTGGTAGCATCAGTGTCATGTGTGGACAGAGGGAAGAGGATGGAAATGCGGCTCCCATACAGATCGTCAACAATATTCACACTTGCAAGACGCAGCATTGAAATTACTGCTGCAACAAAAATTTGAGCTTCAGCCCTCATGCTCTTCTCTGGCTTAACGTTAACAGATATTGGAAGTTTGCTGTTGTAAATAAAATTAGATGGATTGAGTTTGACTATTTTATCAAAGTGTAAAGGAAGCTTTTCAATAATCTAGGTGTCTCAGAAAGAGAGAAAATGGCTAGAAAGTAATTAATTACAGCGTAGCAAGAATGACTCCAGCATTATCCTGAAAGCAAAGCTAAATACAGCTGCTGTGATGGTGATGGAATTCTGATTTTGACAGCACATTTCTTCAGGTAAAGTGAACCGCATAATCATTAAAAAGGAAACCCATATTTGTATTCATGTACATGCTGTTTCCCTTGACATTTCTCCCTAACTTGAACTTCCAGTGGCGGATTGTAAGTTTTTTAAAAAACAATTTCTTGAATTATTTTATAGTTACAGTGAGAATAATAAACAGAAATAAAGTAAATAGTGGTAATAAAGTAAAAAAAAATAGAAAGGAAGGAAAGAAGATAACATTAATATACTGTACAACTAGCTGTCCTTGAATGTATTGTTGAATCTAGTCCCTATAGAAACATACTTCCTCATTTTCTCAGTTTTATAATCCAAAGACATTTCTCTTAGCCAAATCCCAGGCTTAATGGAGCCAAAATTTTCCCTAAAGTGTCATGGTCCATATTTTTGAAATATAATTCAGCATTACATTTTTATCTTTAACTTACATGTTTTCCCCACGGTTGTATTAACATATGTATAACATATGTAGCGATGACTTGGCAGCAAAAGAGAATCATAACAAAAGAGGACCAAATCATATGAGCTCTCAAACTTCCTACAGTGCCACCACAAAAAGCCTGATATCCTTCCTTTCTTAAACATTATTTGGGGAATTCAGTTAGATACAGAACAAGAATTTCTGATGAATTAACTACATGATGGATTGTAACTTTCTAGCTGTGATCCTTGCAACAGCCCAATCTCCTATATTGTAGAGATGGTGGGGATTTTGTTGATTTTGTTTAGCCCTATCTCTCCATTTTCTCAAGACTGTGGCAAATATCTCTTCAAGAGAAAACTGTACATTCTCTTGTAATGAATCAAACAAGTCCAAATATAGTGCAGAATCCCAGTAATAATCACAATGTAATAACTTAAAAGAGACAAAGGGGTTTTTCTGTTTGTTTGGTTGGTTTTTTTGTTTTTGTGGGTGTGTGTATGTGCTTTTGAGTCAGTTTTTGATTCCTGGCAACTGTCCCTGCAGTTTTCTTGGCAGGGTTTTTCAGAAGTGGTTTGCCCTTGCCTGCTTCCTAGAGCTGAGAGAGAGTGACTGGCCCAAGGCCACCCAGCTGGCTTGGTGCCTAAGGCAGGAACTAGAACTAGAACTCATAATCCCCCAGCTTCTAGCCTGATGCCTTAACCACTACACCAAACCGTCTCTATATTAAGACAAAGGTCTTAAAATATAATATAATATAATATAATATAATATAATATAATATAATATAATATAATATTCATATGAAACTCAAATTTTTACCACATAATGGTTTCATCTTTCCTGTAATTTATAGTTGACTGAAACCATTTATATACAGTATTTTCTGGCAGCAAATTCACATTGATCTCCCTTTTCCTGTTATACATTCACACGTAGCTTTCCAGAAACAAGGCAACCTTTCCTGCTCCTAAAGAAAGCGAGGGCTGCCATTGGTAGGCCAGACTTCAGTATGGCAGAAAGGATGATACACTTTACCAGAACCATTCCGTATACCCCAGACTGCAATTCCATTCTCCAGATCATTATTTACTGAAGTTAATACAGATCGATTTGGGGGAAAAAACAGCAACATTCTGAACGATGAGCTCTCCCTCGAAGAGAGGGAGTAGGGGCAGTAGAGGAACTCTATCTATTCAAAGCCACAAGATATCTCTGTCTTTATCTAGAGGCCAACCTTTCATGCTAGACCGCATTCTCTCTATACTGATGTCCCTATTAGATTGCCTGTATCTCCAACACACTTTTAACGGGGCTTGCCTGAAGAGGAAACTAAAGAAGTTGATTTCATATAGCAATATATTCTTTCAAGAACAACTTGTTTCACAGTTCTTTGGCAGGAAGGAGAGGTACAGGTAGGTCAAATCTAGTTAAACTTTGCAATTCCTTCAAAAAAGCCAAAAACAAATTCCATAAGCACATCTGTGGTGCTGCATTAGAGCTGCCAGCTGTTTTTCTCCGATAGGCTGTAATTCTACAATAGCTACAACATGACTTTCTCTGTCTTTTTTTAGGGCTGAATTTGGTTGATTTGCTCAATGTGTGAATGAGTGTGAGAAAAAAATTACAAAAAAATGCACATTAGAAAGGATATAAATCAGCAAGCTTGGTACAACTTGCCTTCAAGTTGACTGTTACGTTAAACAAAATTAGCCAAAAGAGGAAGTATTTCAGCATTATAGAAAAGGACTAAAGTGAGCCTTTGAATAATAATTTTAATTTAGTTATTGTAATTTTTAAAATCAGGATAGTATTCATTATATTAATGGCATTTATTTACATTTTATATTTTCTTTACTGTGGTAGTAATCTTGATTATCAAATGAATAGAAATGCCAGGTATAAATTCATCTATAAATACATACATTAAAATTACATTATTTTAATTACTTCGATCATCATATTCATTTGGGGTGGGGGTTTCTCTGCCCAAAGCAACAACACTGATAGATGCTACACATCTGTTGGAAAGCTTCTCCACAGAAGCCACCCTGAGTCTCCTTTGGCTCTCCCTTCAGACGCTCTGCTGATTATTTCTAGCAATTGATGTCTGGTTTCCTCCTGGAACTGCTAACCTGGGGGAGGTGGAGCTCTGAAGTTCCCAGCCTTCCGGACTTTTCTGTCAATGTTTGCCTGCCCTTTGCAGGAGAAGATCTGTGCTCAGTCTTTGCAGTGGTGGCAGCTGTTCAGCTTTCTTTGCATCTGGACTTTGCTGGAAGCTGTTTCCCAGCACCACCACTTAGAGGAGTCAACATCAGTGGGGAAAAAAAAATGATTGAAAATACCATTTCAAAACATTGTATGTGTACAGAAGGTTCTGGGGTGGTGTTGAAATTGGATATTTCTGGAAATTTTGAAGTAGTAAAAAGGAAACCATTTGTGGTTGGGCAGAACCAGAAAGCTATGTGTTACATATTTTAAAACAATCTATGTATGTATGTATGTATTTATGTATGTATAAAGTATGGATGCTGCTTCTAATGTCTTTCTTGTTCCAAACGGTTTGAAGTCTGTAGAGGACAGGAAAACAAATCCACCAGCCCGTAGATCAAAAGTCAACAAGAGGAAATAAGTCAGCGACCAAAAAGGGCTGAGTTCATCCTTCTCTAGTGAAAATAAGTTTCAGTGCATCCTGATTAAAAAATGAATAAATGAACACTTTCATTAATCATATTCCTGAGAACGATTTCATAATCAATTTTTCCCAATGCTTTTGACTAGGGAACAAAAAAAGACCCTAAGAAGAAAGGGAGGGGATCTGATTTTTTTCCTATTATTTTTGCACATTTTCATCTCTACTTGGGCCTTGTTTTTGAAAAGTCTTCAGTGAAGTGCACTGGAGTTCCTGCAAGAGATGACATCAGTTCCAAGTGCTGTCCAGTAGGTGGCACTGGTGTACACACAGGGCGACATTTCATGATTTCATGGCATGCTAAACAGAGGCAGTATATTTAAGTGAAGTTTCAGAATTAAAAATAAATCCAAAAACCTCAAAATTAAAAGAACAGCATAAAATCCAAATACTAATGAGTACAATATTGAGTGTCTTTTTAGCAGAAAGTGATCTAGGGATGAGCAAATACGTTAATTTTGTTTTCTTCTTTGTCAGTCTCTACTTCAGTTTACTGTATTTTTTTTTTTTTACGGTACATACAAAAAAAAAATCACTTTGTGTATTTTGTGTCATTTTCTCAAAAATGCACATTATTTTGCTTAATATGTATATTTTGAAAATATATACTAATATATTTAAGTGCACTTTTATTTCATCAGTGTACTTTATGTGCATTTTTGTTATCATACAGAGAACAGATCAGCAAATTTGACAAAATGGACAGACTAAAAATACTAAATGGGAGCTGCACTCCAGCTTACATATTATTTGAGAGGCGTAAATTTAATACATTCTGAACAATATGAAGTTCTCCACAGTTTTTACCCACTTTTTTACCCACTCCAACAAACAGGATACCTATATACAAGCAACTTTCTATGAACATTGCCCATACAAGTGCAAGTAAACACAATCCTTCCACAGTGTATTGTCTACTAGATAAAGGCAACCTGAAGGCTTGATGAAATAATTTGGGTTTAGTTATGCTGCTGATTTAATTTAGTTCAGCCTTCCCCACTGTTGGGCCTTTTGTAAATCACAGTACATTTAAAGTGCAACAGGCTGGGAATGGCTGACCCAGCCATTCACTTTTCTTTCTTACATGTGTTAAGAAAAATTGTGTGCTGTGTATATATTGAGGAAAAAATCATGGACATGATTGGGGTATTACATGTGAAAATAAATGAAAATTTATGTGACTTACATAACTTACAGACTGATTGATTATGTGCCATCAAGACCCCATAGACAGATTTTCTCCAAGACAAGCTGTCCCTAACCTGGTCTTTCAGGTCTTCCAATGTAGCACCCATCACCACTGTAACTGTATCCATCCACCTTGCTACTGGTCATCCTTTTCTTCTCTTTCCTTCCACCTTTCTTCAGAGAGCTAGGTCTTTGCATAATGTGTCCCAAGTAGGATAATTTGAGCCTCAGTTGAGAAGTCTGGGTTGATTTGTTCAATGATCCATCTGTTTGTTTTCTTGGCTAACCACAGTATTCTTAGGAGTCTTCTGCAACAATGAATTTCAGAAGTGTTAATACTCTTCCTATCCTGCTTCTTCATCATCCAACTTTCACTTCCATAGAATATTCAGGGAATACTATTGCTTGCACGATTCTGATCTTTGTAGGTATGGACACATCAGGGCATCTGAATATCTACAGTTTGATATTGAAATTGAAAGTTCTAGACTTATAAATGTGAAGCACTTATGAAATTGACACAGACAGGAAATAGGCTGATTTTTTCATTTCTTCCAAGAATACAGAAGCACTGTAAACGTTTCCTAAAGAGCATGTACAAAAGTAGACACAAACTTTCCTTTCTACTGCTCCTTGGGGAAGTGTGAGGAAGATGGCAAATTAAGCACTCTCCTTTTCTCACTTCATTTGCTTCCTAAGTGTCTATTATGCTGAAATTACAGCTGTTCCCAAGACTTTAAAAAGTGCTTCATTGCTGCAGAGAAGAAATTCTTTCAAAACATGAAGAGCCACAATAAGATGGTTTAAATCTCCTAGGCAGGGCTGCTATGCCTGACATCTTAATGGCCTTGTACAGAGAGGTAAGTGATAAAACAAAGAAAGAGAAGTCACTGTATCAGCCTGAGACAGTGGAGGTACTTACTGAATCCCCACATGAAGGCATACTTAACTAGTTTCATCTTTTTAAACTAATACATGAACTGAAACTTAACTGTTTTTTGAAATGTGCATTTCTCTGACTTTTACAAACAGTTCATTATTTTTTAAAGCAAATATATAGGCAAATCTCTGAACCAAAATGCATATATTCATGAAAATAACATTAAAAATACATTGCATTATGAGAAATGGTTTCCAAAACTGTATATCTTATGCAAAATTGCCAACAAAAATGTGTACATGTGGGACACATGGACAAAAATACATAAATATTTTAGTACTAACTTTTTTAAAAGATCAAGGGCAATGAATCAGTGTTGGGTGCGGGGGAATCTTCCTAACAATAAGAACAGTTTGACAGTGGAACCAATTACTAAGGGAGGCAGTGTATTCCCTTTTACTAGATGTGTTCAGACAGAGGCTAGAGAGCCATCAGTCACAGATGCTTTGATTTTGATTCCTGCACTGAGCAGAGGTTAGACCTGATGGCCTAAAAAACCCCTTCCAACTCTATAATTGATAGGATTCATGAAAATAAACCCAGACACACTGAAAGTAATAGATTCACCCATCCATTGTGTGACAAACCAGCAATCAGCCATGCTTTGGTGCTGACTAGTCACAGAACCCAACTTCTGTGTGAACCTTGAGGTAGATGTTGGTAAAGTAAGTAAAGTAACCAAACAAATGTGTTGTTTTTGCTCCATGCTTTGCTTGATGGTAAAGTGTGAGAATATAACTTAGTTTAGCTTCTCATAAAAGGAGGGACAGATACAGGGTTGGCTTAAGGAAGGAAGCCTTCAAAACATCCAGGATGGCATGTAAAGATCAGTGAGGACTCTGGGGAAAAGAAGCAAAGTAGTAGAGAAGCTGGTTGGCAGATGAAGGTATTACAATAGCTAAAATGGACTAGACAACTCTAATAGCTGTTGTAGATGGAATATTGGACTGATGATTTCTATTCAAGGTAAGGTTGGCTGGTAAATCTAAAATGAATTGAATAACTGACACTAATTTAGATTTAGGAGATGTTGGGGGAGACCAAGACAAGATTCACCAAAGTGTTCAAGGGGATGCTGAAGAGAAACAGAATTATTGGAACATGTGGCTAGATTACCCTAGAATTTGGCTGGGTTGAAGATGATGGAAGATAAGAAGATAAAAGTTTTCTCTGCTAGAAAATTAGCCAGCCAATCACCTATCAACTCTTCAGTCTAAGAATGGTAAATAGAAGTAAAACTAGGGGGTGCACATTATATTGTATTAAAATAGTTTTGAGAACAAATGCAAATTTAAAGAAAAATGTGCAAATATGTAGCTGTGTTATATCATCATCATCATCATCATCATCATCATCATCATCATCATTTTTACCTTTCTCCAGTTTTTGGGAATCACATGGAAACTACATTTTGTGACCTGAAAGCCTTCCTTGTAACACTGTACATGTGAACATTAATTGTGTTTACTTAGCAACATGAAAATAGGATTCAGCAATGTATGTTTTGAAAGTCTGATCTGAAAGCATATGATATAGAAATGTTGCAAAAACTAAGCAGTATATTGATAAGTGTGGTTAGCTGCACTGGAGTCTTGGGTATACTTTTTCAGTTCCCAAGAGAAAACACAGGATATAAATGCAATCAATAAAATATTTACTTCTTTTATAACTACTGTAGTCCAATATCATTTGAGGGCATTCGAATGGAGTAGACTGTGCCAAAGTAGGGATCTCTGCCATGGTACTGGGAACTCAACAATGAACAGACTCTTCATCAGTTATCCCCAGCATATCATGGGAAAGTTATGTAAGTTTTGAGTTTTTCCCACCAAATGAGAAAAATACTAATTGAGCCCCCAATTTACTAGAGACAATTAAATTAATTGGTATATTAAAAAAAGAAACAGGAGAAAGAGGGAGGGAGTGTGTGTGTGTGTATGTGTGTGTGAGAGAGAGAGTTAAGTATCTAGCCCTTTCAGACCATCAATAATTAAAGGTTAAATTTGTCATCCTGTGATCTAGTAAATGTGAACACTCAAAAAAATTAAATGGCCTATATCAATGTTGCTTGATTAAATTGCCTCTTTCATTTACAGCTGGCTTTTGATGAGAACATCAGAAAATTGCAAAATAACGGGTTAGAGGGAAGGTGATTGCTATACCTGGTCCAATCATACATGGCATTCACAGGAAACACTGTAAGATCCAAACCATGGGAAGGGAGAATATCAGAAGTATCTTTCTAGGTCAGCCCAAGGATCCATCTAAATCAGCATCCTGTGCACAAGCATTTCAAGGAAACTACAAGAAGAATTCAAAAGGAATAACCTACCTTGACTAGCACCTCTTGTTAAGATTCAAAGACATAGTGCTTTCAAATATGGAGGTCTTGTTTAGCTATCAGAAACCTTCCAGAAGGCCACAGGAAGCCATCTAATGATATGGTGATATCCCTAGAAGGGGCAAGAACTAATTTTGTTTTGTTGAGGTGTTTAAGGATGGGAATTATAATAGGAGTGATTACTTGATGTACATAATTAAATCTTTCCAATTTCTCCAACTGCCAATTTTTTAATATAATTTGGGAACATTTTTCAATGTGGGAATGGATTAAGGATGAGAATGGAAGTAGTGAAAGTTCCAGGGGCCTCCTGGTCCCATTCCCATCATTACTTTATATATATAAATCCCCTCTCACCCCTATGGGTGGTATGTGTCCTCCTCAATCTTGGGTCCTCTACCAGAGGCCTGGGAGTTTGAGGGTTCTGCGTAGTATCTTAGTTGTTCCTAGCACTGCACTCTTTTGGACAGAGAGCTCTGATGTTGTTCCTGGGATCTGTTGGAGCCACTCTCAGCTTAGGAGTCAGAGCCCCAAGTGCTCCTACCACCACTGGGACCACTTTACTTTCCATATCCTCTCTAGTTCTTCCTTCAGGCCCTGGTACTTCTCCAGCTTCTCATACTCCTTCTTCCTGATGTTGCTATCACTTGGCACTGATACATCTATCACCACTGCTGTCTTCTGGTCCTTGTCTACTACCATGATGTCTGGTTGATTGGCCAGTACCTGCCTGTCTGTCTGGATCTGGAAGTCCCAGGATCTTAGCCCTGTTATTCTCCACGACCTTCTGTGAAATCTCCCATCTGGATTTGGGAGGGTCTAGCCCATACATTGTGCAGGTGTTCCTATACACAATGCCAGCTACTTGGTTGTACCATTCAGTATATGCTGTTCCTGCCTGCATCTTACACCCTGCCACTATGTGTTGGACTGTCTCTGAGGCCTCTCTGCAAAACTTGCACCTTGGGTCCTGTCTAGTGTGGTAGACCCCTGCTTCTATGTATCTGGCACTTAGTGCCTGTTCTTGTGCTGCTATGATTAGTGCCTCAGTGCTGTCTTTTAGTCTAGCCCTTTCCAGCCACTCATAGGATTTCCCAGTGTCAGCCATCTGTCAATTGTACATCCCATGCAGGGGCTTGTCTTGCCATGGTACTTCCTCCACTTGAATTTCAATGTCTGCTGCTGCCTCAGGCATTCTCTCAGCAGCTCATCTTACTGATGTACCTTACTGATGTACTCCTGGTTGCTCTGGGTTTCATCCAGGATAGAGGCTTTGACACTCATCAGACCCTGCCCACCCTCTTTCTGGCTGGTGTACAATCTCTGGATGTTGGACTTGGGGTGGAAACCTCTGTACATTGTGAGGAGCATCCAGGTCTTCACATTGGCAGCCTCCATGTCCTCCTTTGGCCAGTTTACTATACTAGGAGGGTATCTGATGACTGGCAGGGTGTACATGTTGATGGCATGGATCTTGTTTTTCCCATTGAGCTGGCTCTTCAGGACCTGTCTTATCCTCTGGTGGTACTTGGATGTTGTTGTCTTCCTTGCCTCCTCGTCGTGGTTCCATGTGACTGTGGGATACCAAGGTACTTGTGGCCCACTGGTGGTTCCATCCCATTGGTCTTAACTCCCTCTCTTAACTATCATCTGGCCACACACTTCAGCACATCCAGTTGTTCTTCCAAGTCTGCTTGATTCTGGGTTGTAATGTGGAGTTGGTCTATCTCAAGTTGTGAGAGCAGCTTCCTCTTCACTATGTTGAAGCACTGGGTAACTAGTTGTTTCTCAGTTAGTGTGGATGTAGGTCTTCTGTCCATCCATAGTTCCCTCATACGCTTCATATATCCCCTCTCATTAGGTCTACTATTGTAGTAGCATTCCATCAAATCCAAGTTCTCTTGTCTCGTCCATGTATGGTCTGTTCCAGCAGCCCACTTATCATCAGATTGTCCTGGTTCCCCAACATCTGACACAGACCTTGTTAATCTGGGTGACGTCCGAGCCAGCATGACTCTTTTAGTTTGTGTCACTCGCATATTTGAGGTAGGCAGGTGAAGCGTTAGGGGGTCTTTGCCCAAGGACCCCTACTGGTAAGGTAGGTACCATCCAGGATGTGAACCCAGGTCTCCCACGTCAAAGGCGGTGCTCTAACCACTATGCTATCCAACTGCTATATCTATCTATCTATCTATCTATCTATCTATCTATCTATCTATCTATCTATCTATCTATCTATCTACAATGGTACCTCGGGTCACGAACGCTTCTGTTCATGACCAATTCGGGTCACGAACAGCACCGTTCACAAAATTTTGCTTCCGTCCGCGAACTCCGCATCAGGTACCGAACAGGATCCGGGGCCATTTTCCCTGCCGTGACACGTGGTCGTGGCTTCCTGTAGGGAGGGGGACTCTCCCTGCAAGCAATAACCGCCTCCCCACCCACCTTCCTGTCCTCCACGCCAGAAGTCACCTCGAGCAAGGTTAGCGTTCTCTCTCTTCATACTGCACTGTACTGTATTTTGTTTCATATTTTTGTGGTTTTAAAAAAAAATACATATGGTTCAGAACGGATTAACCCTAATTACATTGAACCTTATGGGTAAATTTGATTCGGGACGCGACCAAAATTGGTTGGCGACCAAATTCGGAGGGGTCAGAACGGATTAACCGTATTTACATTGAACCTTATGGGGAAATTTGATTTGGGTCGCGACCAGAGTCGCGGAACGAATTAAGTTCGTGACCCGAGGTACCACTGTATCTATCTATCTATCTATCTATCTATCTATCTATCTATCTATCTATCTATCTATCTATCTAATGAATTGCATTACTGAAATTTAGCAACTATGCAGCTGATTTTCAGCAACATAATTTTGGAGTACAGAGAGAACACAACTGAGTTGCTGAGGTTGCATGTGGCCAATGGGTTACAAGCTTCTGTCCCCCCCACCCCACACTTTGTATTGTGGTTATCCTATTCCACTTTTTTTCCAAGTCCACAATATCTTTTTGAGATGGAACATTTACAATGGTGTACAATATTCAATAGACAACAGTACCATAGAGTCATCATGAGACTAGCTATATTGTTTTCTATTCCTTCCTGAAAATTCTAAGCATAGAATATGCTTTATTTGCTGATGCTATATTCTGAATGGACATTGCTTGAAATGTCATTATTTCCATGTATTCACTTAGACCACTCAATATATGAAATTGGGATTTTTGCTATGCTAGTCTTGAATGCAATTCCAGATGCTGTTGTTATATACCAAAGAAATAATAACATGTATAGCAAATTAAATGATTATTTTAAATTTGTTTTTGTCCTGGCCCCATCCTTTCACAGAATCAAAGAGTTAGTAGGGGCTGCATAAGCCTCAAGTCCAGCCTGCTCCTTAGTGCAAGAATCCAAAGTAGAACATCCTCTAAAGATACAGCTGTCCAACCTCTTTTTAAACACATCCAGTGAAGGAAACCCAACCATTCCCTTAGATAATTGGTTCTCCTGTCAAACTGGCCTTACTGTTAGGTTCTGTGTTCTAACATTCAGCTAGTGTCTGCCTTCCTGTAACTTATATCCATAATTCTGTGTCTTGGAACTTTGTTACAATAGACAACAGGTCTTGATCTGTTCTGTGTGACATTCTTTCAGATATTCCAAGAGTACTGTCATATCTCACTTTGGTCTTCTCAAGGCTAAACATTCCCAAATCTTTCAAACTCACTTTATTGGACTTGTCCAGAATTGCACATAATGAAACTATTACATACCATGGTTTGGGAACAATACTTCTGTTAATGCAGCCCAAAGTTGTATTTACCTTTTTTACAGCTGGCTTACACTATTGACCAATATTCAGTTTATATTAAACTGTTATTCCATAATATTTTTCAGAAGTAGTATTATCAAGCAAGTATCCCTCATTCTATATTTGTGAGTCTGATTTCTTTTTCCTAAGTGAATAACTTTGCATTTGTCTCTGTTAAATTTCATACCTTTATTTTAGCTCATTTCACCAATTTATCATAATAGTTTGATTTTTCTTTCTGTTTTCTAGTTTATTACCTCTTTTTTCTCATCTGCACATTTGATAAATATTCCCTGCACCTTTTCATCCAAATACGTACACTGAAGAGTACAGAACACGGACTGAATCTTGTGGCACCCTGCAAAGAGTTTAAAGTAGCCTATTTAATTCTGTGCCATCTGTGAAACTGATAACCATTCCCTCCATCACCTCATACAAGTCATTATTTAAAATGTTGAAGACATTAATATTTCTTTGACCTAGACCCATACACTTTGGGGAATGCAGTCCCCAGTATGCTATTTAATGGCACAATGCAGCCCAAGATTGCTGAAGGACTAATTGCTGAAGCTGAACAAATCTCAGCCCTTCCTTCTGGCTGTCTGAAAACCAGATATTAGGGATGTGTTTATCAAACAGAGTTAGCGCTGGTCCCATAAAATCTTTTCCTAATTATCCTGTACTTCCTGATCGATGTCTGCATGATCTAATTAATTACCAGTGCCCTATAGCCATCTGAAGAGATAAAAAAAATCACAATCAGCAAATGGAAGATAGAATGATGTTCTTCAAATGCCTTATACTCTTCTTCAGTAGCTGCCCCCTCCTTAACACGTATGCGCTGCACTGTGATGTGACTCAGCCCAGGATTAACTCAATGGAAGCCAATGAAATTTAAAGTCAATAAACAGCTGGGGCTGAATGGCAGAAAAACACATTATAATACAGTCCCATGAAAGTTAATTCAATTTAAAAGACTAAAATAATAATTAGTGAGTTTTTCTTATTTTAGTTCTTTACTCTCAGTGATAAAGGAATCAAAAGGATCCCTCTGCCTCACTCACACACAACCCTGTTCTAAGATCTCATACAACTTTTATTTACAAAGCTCTCTTTTGCTTTTGAGCTTTTATGACCAGAGGTTGTTAAGATAGAGCACCAGGCAACAGTGGGCAATGTGGGGCACTCCAAATGTTGTGGTGCTGGAGCTATTACCATATAGGTTAGGTTGAAGGAAATTGGAGCCCAACAACACCTTGAAGTGATATGATATGATATGTTGTCATATCCACTTAGTGATATGTTGTCTACCCCCCGTATTATGGGAGCAAAAGACTGAAGAATAAGACATCCATCAGAGTGAGAAAATGAATCTGAGTCAGACTGAGATTACCCTTCCAAAGGCACTGATAAACCCTCTTCCACACCCAATTGTCTGGCCTACTGATTATAAAGAATGAGTGAGCAGCATTGTCTTATAAATGTAAAAGCAAAAAAGCTGAGCCACACCAGTCAGAATGAATGTATCCTGAGCTTTTCAATCAATAGATTGTACCACTAAGATATTTCTCTTTTATTAAAAAAAAAAATGGAATGTTGATATCAGGACTTTCCTTATATACAGCCACCTGCAGCACTCATAGGGATGGACCTCCAAATGGTAAGCAATTTTTAGGAACACTTTCTTATATGTTTGAAATAGATTTTTATCATGATCATCCATGATCATGAAGTTCATTCATGTTTTGAAATAACAGAAATAGCTAACAGGCAATGCAAACTGTACTGCCCAGTCCTGTGCATGGTTGCTTAGAAGTAAAGCCCTCTTGAATCAACTGAGATTTGTTTCCAAATAAAAACATATGCCCTGGAAGAAGATGCCCAGTATGGATAGAATTTCCTGAAAAAAGAGTGCAGCTGCTGCTTCCAGTGATATTATTAAGTCCAGTGGATCATCCATTGTTCAGAAGAAGTAGGAAGCACTGAGGAGTTGATTGGCTAACCAGAAGGAAGAAGTATGTACTGGAACAAATGGCATCATCAGCATCATTTTGGAAGTAGTATCAGATGCTGGGAAAGCCATTGGCAAGTCAAAATACAGGAAGGAAAGGGATGGGTGCTGGTACCAATGTCATCATCAGCACCAACAGATTAATCATTCTTGGGAAATTATGCAAGGTGTTAGATAGGTCACTGGCAGAGCAAGGAGCAAATTATGAGAATAATTTCCCTTAGAACAAAAACAATATGTAAAAGAAAACAACAACCAAGAGAGCAATTATAATTTTAGCATGATTTCATTTATCTAAAATTTAAAAGAGCTGCAGTTCAATGTTGGTTGTGGATCAATTGGAAAATGTTTCAATGAATTCTATATCTTACATTCCATACAAACTGAATTTATTTCTGTGTAGTTTAGGATCAGGGAGAGATTCACTTGGTTTATATAATTTTGTACTTTCAAATCAATAAGAAAAGCAACAATAAATTAAAACTCTTTTAATTTTTTATGGCATTTCCCATCAGAATTCTGTATATTAGTGAAAATTCTGCATAACAGTTTATATTAAACTGCAAACTAATGTAACATTTAAAATGTTGCATTAAACATGAAAAAAAAAAAGATTTATCCATTCATTGTGCAGAGATGAAGCACTTATGCAAGCAATATATACTGGCTCTGTACTACTCTCCTGATCCCTCTCTCTCTAGTGTAAAATGTAAATAGTATACCCTAGTTCAGTGGAAATGATATCTTGGTACAGATTCAAATACTATGCCTAAGTTACTTCTTGGACTTATTTGTATGTAGAAGAAGCTACAGGGACAAGATGACTACACCTATGTATGCATATTTGTTCTACCCTATGCTTGTATCTCCTACAAGACTCACCCCTGAATCAGTTTTGATTACTTGCAAACTGGGAAAAAACAGTCATGAAAGAGCTATTATAGCATGAAAAGCCTTGGATCCACAACATTTGTATGTATTCATTTATGTATTCATATATTAACTAGATTTACAACACTGCCTAACTCAAACAATGTGACTTTGGGTGGCATACAACAACAAAAAACAAAACAATAAACCAAAAAAATCACATAGCGTTAAAACATATGCAATATGTAAATATAAATTACAAAATATAAAATGGCAACAAGCACTGTAACAAAACAACCAAAAGGGGACTTCACTCAACCGACCCCTAATGCTTGGGGAAAAGTCAGTCTTAATACCTTAATAAGTATTGATATTTTATTGATTAAGTTTAAAATACCTGATTTTCAGGAACATCTGAGCAGTGTTGAAACATATCTTCCTCCTCTGATAATCTTGAATTGCCTGGAAAATATTAATTATATTGCCCTATCTTGCACATTTTCCCCTGACATCAATTTTGCTTGGCCTGAGTGATTTCAACATATGGTCAAAATGGGTTAAGTATGTAGTAGAAAGATGCCATTCCTGAATGAAACCTGGTTGCCTGGGATCGCCTATATGGATAATCCAGAAAGCATCTTGGTCCTTCTCAGTTTGCCTTATCCTGCATTTTATCATCCCACAGTCAAATCTGAGCGGCTACCGTATGCGGTGTTCTGGCACCATCCAATACATTACCTGATCCCTGGTTGGCTGTGACTCATTAAGGAAGATAATACGTTTAAGAACAGTACTAAGAGAGCAGAAGCACAAGGTGCAATATAAAAGGTGAATCTTTTTATTAAAGTTCAAACTATCAGTGGCCCTTTGCAGAGATTTTTGCCTCCCAAACTTGAATAAAATAAATTGCTTGATTCCTGGGGGGAAGAAAGATGACATTTTCATAAGCTAGAATGAAATGGTTTATTTCAGCAGCGTGGTATTCTAATTAACAGCTGGAAACATAGATGTGAACTCGAAGCACCTACCCGAAATAGGGAGTTCACAGAAAGAATCATGTGACCCTTCAAGATAGGAATGCCCTGTAATTTATTGCCTTCCATTGTATCGGTTATGGTACCCCAGTGGTTAACAAGAGCTCTCTTTGTCCAAAGGTTGCCAAGGAAACAGTTCCTGTCCTTCAGGAAGCGGGAGAGCAGTTTCCTGTTTTCAAGAAGGCTTAAGGACGCTCTTTCTCCAATCAGAAAGCCGGTTCGTGGACCGGAAACGGACAACGCAGCTGCCAAGGGCATATTATATCTTTTTTGGCTCTTTTTTTAAAAAATCATAATCCATAAACATGCATTTTATACCATCTAAATTTGGGTCTGTATAAGAAGTAACTTAGGGAGGTAAGGGAAGGACAGTTGGGGAAAGAAGATATCTACCCAAAGCTTTCTGGGCAGCGATCAGAACAAAACTGAATGCCATAAGGAAGTAGATGTTTTGCAACTCATACAGATGTAAAGGATGCACAATTCTGAAGGGCCAGAGTAATGATGGGATTCAGAGATTTTATGATTTTTGTCTCAAATATAGCGATTTTTTTTCTGTCCTTCATTTCCAACTTGTTTTTCCTTTTTGTGTCTTTGTAGCTCCTTGGGTTTTCCTATTTCTGCCTAACATTAAAAAGTGTTTTCCCCTTACAAATATTTCGCTTTCCTTTTTTCTTTTTTGGCTAACTAATAATAAGGTGTGAAATGGGGTCCTATTTACATTAATGTTCAGACTCAAGGACAGAATGTACGTGTACATTCTTGTGCTCCCCCCATCCTAAATAACAATGAGTAAACAAAGACCAATGTGTGGGAACTCAGACTGCATTTTGCAAAACTGTTGGAAATAACATGGGTTGTGGTAAACTGTTTAAAATTCTATAAATCTTGAAAATCACAGTGTTCTTTTAAAAAACATACAGAAACAATGTTCTTATCCTCTATACTTTGAAAAGTCTGAGCAATTGCCTGCTGTAACCTCCAAACCAGATGAGTTGTTGAATAAACTCTCTGTAGTACAGAATGGGTAATCAGTAGCTCATAATTCTTTTCTCTCCCCCCCCCCTGCAAAATCTGATTAGCAATTTCTGAACAAACAGCATAACATAGTAGATGTTGAAAACTAAATTATGCAAATGTGTTAAAGATTGAAAGATTGAAAAATGCATATTACAAATAGCAAAACTTAAAATTTCTTGGCTGACTGCTGAGTGTTATTTTAATTTTAGCACGGATTATACCCCCTGGAATATAGCCATCTGCCCCTTTCAATTCACCCTGGTATGACCAAACAAAGGAGAATATGTGCACAGCATGTGAGTCTATTAGCAAGCATGTTCCAATGATTTCAAACCTTGCATTTTACACTGGGACCACCAGATATTTTTCAAGCTGCCAAAACATGAAATTGATAGACCAATAATAGGCTCATATATTTGAAACAAAAAGGAAATTGGTAAGTGAAACATTTCTTAGAATATATCAGCATTCTTAGTTTTGATGCCATATAGTTTCCCTTTGTTCTTTACAGTCTGTTTTAGATTTTAGCTTTCAATAGCACTTAGTGTAGTGTTCCAAAAAGTATAATCAGATGGGTGGGAAGATATTTTTTTAAAAGCCTTGTAGACCTATTGCAATGAAGTAAACATTATTTTAAACAATTCCATCTGTAAAAATAGGCATGAGCTGCAAAGAAAGAAAAAAAAGGGGAGGCTATTAATTAGTGCAAGTTGTGCAATAAACAAGTGAAGAAGGCTTTACTAGTTCATTAAAATGCAAAGCCAAATAAAAATGTCATGTTGATGTAACCGTGGTTAAACAAAGTGAATGCTAGTTATTAAATGGCAGGAAGTTGAGAAAAGCTCTTAAAATAGTGTTCAGTTTAAAACCACTGCTGTCAGTAGAATTATTCAGATGTCTAGAATTAAGCATAATCTAAATCATTTATCTAATACATTTTCTTGATAGTTAAAATCAATTGCATTACCCAGTTTTAAGGTCTGATAAATTTTGGAGGGGAAGGGGTATAGTTTTTTTTTTTACTGTGGAATATCAAAAAAATGTTTAATATTTAGCCATTTGTAATAGTTAGCAAGCATTTGGAATCTAGGATACTCCTTATTTCAATATTTTACATTTGTACCATCATATAATTAGAAGGGGACATTTTAAACCTTCAGGTTCAATTCCGTGATAAGCATCCTTGACAGTTGGCTGTCCATCCTCTGTTTCAACATAGTAAAGACAAGGCCATAACTTAAAAATCAAAATACTTCAAAATAAACAAGTTCAAATCTTATCAGTATTGCAGAAGACACAAATGTACCCCATGTAATTGCTATCTATTAATACAGAACAATTTCAGCTTCAGTTGCCCATGTTTTTATTGGAAGACCTTAGGTCTTATACTACATTGAAAGTAAGGCAACAAACTAGTTTTGGTAACTGCATGTCTCATATACAGTAGTGTAATTCAAAGGAATTTAAGAATATGTTCCTAAGTGGCTCTATACACCTCACTATCTATAAAGCAAAAAACAAATGTGCTGTAGAACACAGAGACATTGCGAAGAACACTCCCAATTTTCAACTGTTCTACTAGAACTTTAGTTAGTGGAGGAAGAAAATAATTTAAGCCATATCTTATGCTCTGGGGTACATTCATATCCCTTTCAACAGTGCAACTTTATACCTTCTTGAAGGCTGTCATTCCCCAGAGAGTCTCCTCTGGAAAGTGATAGTATGTAGAGTGTTACACCTTTAAATTTTCTACAACATTGACATCTGCAGAAAGGGTCAACAAAGTCAAGATAGTGGTCATGACTGTGTAATCGAAGTCCTGACCCTTTTGTAAATGCATCAGTATCACATGCACATACTGTACAAAGAGGGCTTCAGTTGAATGGTTGCAACTATCATCTTGACTTTTTGATACACACACACAGGCAGACAGATGCCCCTGCTCTGTAGGTTACTGGGTGGAGTGAACTGGGGTCAACCCAGCTGTGAGATGTATCCAGACTTGTATTTCAACTCATGCTGGATCCGTATCTGCCTTCTGTTGCTCCAATGTTCCTGAAATTTGATCTTCACAGTCAAGAGAATAAGATGATAGAAGAAATCATCACTCCAGAAAGCTGTTGGGAAATGTTCTAGTTTGGATATCCATAAAGATATATCTGTGAATATAAATCCAGCAGAACAGACGTTTTTGACAGATACCTATCAGAAAAGGGCTCTTTTACGGTGGTACCATGGCAATAGAATTAGATTGATCTGAATGTATTTACTATTCATAATATGCCATAAAAGAGTCATTTATTTATAACAAACAGCAAGATCGCAAGACATAAAACAATGTATTAACAGCAACAAATTATTTAAGGTATCCCAGTGAATTTAAATCATATTTGATTGATAATTCATTAAAAATCACAATCAGATTTAAATTGTTTTAAAAACAATTGTGTGGATATTACAATTTAACTATATAAAATATTATCAACAAGCAGTTCAATAAAGGGAATTGTTGAAAGCTCAATTAATTGTTTTGGAAACTTGCCTCACCTCCTGGTTATCCTTGGTTAGGTGCAATCTGAGTATGGAGGATATCGACCTCAGTCCTTTACTATGGTCAGACCACATCCTTATCAAACTGCAGATCATAGACACTTTGCATTTCCATGAGGGCAGAAGACAGATTACAGTTGTCCACCCCAGGTGCCTAATGGATCCAGACATTTACTAAAGAGATGGAGGAATGGACCAACTGAAAAGACACCTACAATAATGGCGACATAAAAACAGAAGTGGATGTAACTGAACACTGGTAAGAATTCATATTCAAGTCCACACAGTGGTAATAAGAGGGGCAAAGTAGTAATTCTTTTCCACACTTATTGAGCTGGCAGATTCCGCCCAGCAGTCCTTTTCAGGGTGACCTGTATTCTTTTGGGGAAGGACAGGCAAGTCAAGCTTCCTGCAGGCATACCGGATGAATTTGCAGATTTCTTGGTAGATGAAGTCATTTGTATCTGGTCTGGGTTGGTAGCTCATGGTATAACATACAATTCCTTTGAATGTATGGCCTCTTTCAACTCTATACTTCTATTTTCTCCACTTGCTTCTAGATTTTGATTATGATGCAGGTTTTTCTATAAATGAGATATGATGGGGATCCAATATTCTTTATCTCCCACTTGTAATTCTCCAGTACTCCTCCCCCTTCCCCTCCCCCTCCCCCTCCTCTTCTCATGAAACACGTTACAACATTAAGGAGAGAATAATAGTATTATCTCTTTTGATTAATAGTGCTGGAAGCTGTCTACCTGGAAAACACATGTGACTTACAAAAGCCAATGATTGCCAAAACAGAGAAATAGAATAGAGAGACAAATAATCTGACCTACTATAAGCATCCTATGTTCCTGCTTGTCAGCCCTTTGAAGAAGGCCAGGCTAGGAAACAAACACCACAAGGATTCCAGGAATGCTACCTTATGGCTATAGGGTATCATAACAGTATCTTGAAAGCCTGTCAGAACTTCTCTCTACCTGTCTTATATCAAACAGAATCAGTTTCTTTCTCATGCTTCACACTTTCCCAGGTTGCCCTTTCACCTTCCACCATGGTTCCTTCATTCCAAGGTAATTTCTACATTTCTTTATCCTGCCTCGTATCAGTACAGAGAAAGTTTGTCTGTGTGATAGAACTGTTTCCTGAACATTTCCAGCAGCTTTCCAATGCTGAGAAACTATTCATTAATGTCTATCCTACCCAAGCTTTCCTTGGCAGCCCATACCTTTTTCATCCCTTGACTAGAATAAGAAGACAATTCTTTTCCATTGAAATCAATGGAATGAAAGTGCTTAACTGCTTATCATGATGTGATTTCAACTACAGTGGCAATTATGTTTGGAAAGGCTTGTCTGTAAAACAATTTCCTAGACATTCTAGAAGTACTATTACTAGATAGTTCTCTCTGCTGAGGTAGTGGTGGTACATACAGTAGATAAGAGGTCTGGAATCACAGTATAGGAGGAGGAAGGGGGGGAGGAGGAGGACTTAGCTTGACATTTTAATATTGCATATTTCCAGTGGTTTAAGAGATAGAAGCATATAAATCTTTTGGCTGCCCCTCTTGGATCAATTTCATATATAAAATATCAATGTTGGACAGTGGATAAAGTACTGGGGTTCAAAGTTCATATTTTCTGGGAACCCAGTATGTGGCCCTAGGAAAGCTGTTATCATGCAGTTAAATAACAACTATAGTGATTTTCCAAACAGGATTGTGAGGAAGGTAACACAGCAAATGCTGCATATTCTGAACTTTAGTATAATGTTAAAGAGCTTATATATTTCTCATGTTTTGAGTCAAGGAAAATTTCTTAAGTTACAGCTTGAATATCTGTAAAATACAACTAATTCTGTCTGATTCTATTCTCTCTCCAAACTGAATATGAATCTTCCTGTATCTACAGTAGGCAAATATCATCATATAATATCAGTTAAGTATTTTAGGCAATTAATGTTATAGTGGTTTGGATTTGAGTATGGGTTTGGGTTGGGTTGGATTTTTTAAGTATAAAATCTCTTGTGGCATTTTTGCAGCCTCTGGCTCTGGTTATGATAATCTTTGCAGTGTGGGATTTCTTATCCCCAGCTAAATTGCATCCGCATTTCTTTTATTGGATGCCTGCTGTAAATACAAACCTGGGGATATAGAAACTCATATTAGTATGTAACAACCTACAAAAAATGCTCTGCTCAGAATATGGACAAATTCCCTTTGCTTGAATGCTTACATCAATAACAATAAAGGAAAACATGGTTCCTAGATTAATTAAGAAACATGGACAAACTCTCATAACTACTTTATGAAGTGCTTGATCATCAAGAATCTCATTTTGATATTTGCTTAGGATTTTAAAATATATGAATAAAATAATGAATACTGATAAATACACTTGGCAATGGTCTGGATATTTATTATTCTCAGTTTCCTTCATGTTAAGATACAGTAATATATATATTGCCACTATTTGTAAATTCTTGTTCTTGGAACTTTCCAAACATAACAGTTCTCTACACAGCTGTAGGAAGGCAAATTAGACTTTAAAAAAAACCCACTGGGTGGGTACAGAGGTTTAATTTTTCTTTCTCCAGTGTTGTACCTTCTGTCCAATGTAAGGGCCCATTCAGTTTCTTCTTTTTTAATTGGAGAAATCCAATTACACCTGCATTTAGTGTGGCTAATTTTTTTTAGATTTTTTATCACACCTTTATTATTTTATAAATAACTCAAGGTGGCAAATATACCTAATACTCCTTCCTTCTCCTATTTTCCCCACAACAACAACCCTGTGTGGTGAGTCGGGCTGAGAGAAAGGGACTGCACCCAAAGTCACCCAGCCAGCTTTCATGCCTAAGGTGGGACTAGAACTCACAGTCTCCTGGTTTCTAGCCAGTGGCTTAACCACTAGACCAAATCTTTAAATATTTAAAGCAACTATTTAAATTTCATTTGATAAAAACCAAAAGCAAAGCTTAATAGGAAGAAGGGAGGCTGTGATGTGACCTCCCTATTCTTCCCTACCACCTGCCTAATGCCACATGCTTCTGAAACTGAAAAGGTTTCAGATACAGAGGCAATGTGACACTGAGGCTGAGAGTCGGGTGCTTGAGAGAGAAGAGAAATGACCCAAATTCCTTCTGAGGGCATGGCTAACCTCTTCAAAAAATCTTAAGTACTTCTTTGCTGCTGGTCTAAAAGATGTCCTGGGTGGATGTCTACAAGCTTTTTATTGCAGCACTGTGACATCTGCCTTGCTCTCAGTTCACATGACACATACTGCTCCAATCTGTCATTCTAGTACCGTTTTCCTTCAGTATGTTTTCTCTCTGTGGGTGCCTGCATTTATGATTGTTCTTGGAAGAAGAGATCAAACTTACAGTATTTTAACTTGCTGGTGCAGGGTTTCCATCACATAGATGGCTTGCAGAAAACACACCCAGCACCATTTGGTCCAACAAAGACTTAATTGCTTAACTGTCTAGGCTGAAGAGTTATGAAATGCTTCACTTTTTAAAGATACTTTAAATGCTAAGGAATAAAGTATTGAGTGTAGTACAAGTGTATAATGAATTAAAATAACTTTTTAAACTTCTGCTGTACACAGTTGTAGTCAAATATTGGACTTATAAACAAACAACATTGCAATTGGAGCCTGTAGTTATAATATTTTAGGTCATCAAAATCACATGATGTAGTACAAAAGTATCTCCTACTTTTCCATGTATTATAGGACAGGCTCTTGGTCTTTATTTTGTGATTCCAAATTAAGCATAGCAGATATTACAATTTACTCTTGACTCATATGTTTAGGGTGGGGCAGTTGCATTTTGGAAAAATGCCAGCATAGTGGTATATTAAACACAAAAGGAGTTTCATTGTAGATCCACCCCAGATGTGTTATTTCAGATTTCAATGCATACTTCAGTGCAAAAATGTCATACACATTTTTCTTCTGACACCATATTTGGTTTCATTCACAGAAAATGGCTAAGTACATTAAGATGCTCCACAATAACCTCAGATTACCTAACGATATTTGCATAATTAGAGCTTGGATCTGGATTTAGATCTAGGCTCAGTAGGATTTTGTCACTACTGAATCTGGAACAGTCATGTTGGCTGCAGAGGACTTTAATACCTCTCATAGGAGGGGAAAGGTAGCCATTTGTCCAAAATTTCGTTTGAACAAGAACAGATTTTAAACAAGAATGATCAAGTTATTAAATATGGCATGCGTCTGTTTTTAAAAGTGTAGGCTCGTTAATTTTTAATAGAGCTTTTCATCATGAAAAAATCTCATTCAAAGGGCAGTTAAATAAATCATAGTTTACTCAACTGCATATATCCACGTTTCCATTTGGAAACTTGCTTTCTTTAGTGCCTTCTTGGCTAGAAAACTTTTTAAGATGCTATATAAATCCTGAAATGCTTAAGTGTTAGAGTACCGTATTGTAAATGCAGGAGAGAAAGTGGAAAAGAGCAAATTCATAATCAAAAGCACACACTAGTTAATAAAGAATTTGCATTCAAATAATTAGTATGGGAAATGAAAAAATGTATTTAACATTATTACATCAGATAATAACATTAGAAATGGTTTTAAAAATCCCTCCAAAAGCACACTCATCATTCTGTGTAGAAGAGAACCCTAGAATTCTGATATAGTTAGACCTGGATGATCTAACATATGGAGTTTAATTATCTTTGTACAACTAAATAGCTTTATCTTCATCTTTCACTCCTTCTTCCCTTCAGTTTTGCCTGTACTCTAGTGAGATTTCCATAAAAAGGATTCAGGATTACAATGAAATCAGGATAATGAATAGTTTTATATGGTTTCCTCTTTTTCTATCTCTATGCTATTAATGGGCTGGGAACCAGCATATTCATTCTGTATTTTCCAATAAAATAAAAATGAAAAATTGCAGCAAGAACCAAGCATTTCCACCTTGCTGAGGAAACCTTCCTTTTTAGCAATTCCCATCACCTAGCATGTAATCTAACAAACACAAATAATCTTCAGGCACATAAAATATTTATAGGATGTCTTTGAACCGAATAGCCCTGTGTAACCTCTGCTGTTGTCAGATATTGTAATGAAAAGCTAGGAGGTTTCCTTGCTCTCCCAGCCTTATTTCTGAATATTCATAAACTTAATAAATATCCTGATGTGCACTATTCATGAGCACAGCAGGCTATTTGAGGTCTACTATGCTAAAGGTTATTGGAGACTGATGTCTATGCAATGCAAGCACCTGGAATTGGGCCCTTACTTCCTCCTGTCTTCATAAAACTTAATGAAATAGCTCCATCTTTCAGGCTGTCTGAAACTGCAGTTCCAAAAGATGGGTCACTTTCCTTGATTGGCTCCGTAACTCTCTTTGCTCTGATAATGCAGATTCAACACAGTTGCTGAGGAGTAAGCATGCTTTCAGAGAATAATTTTCTTGTGCAGTTTTGCTGTTTCAAGAATAAGGATCCTTCCTCTGAAATTTTCCATTTACAACCCTACCACTTTTGCCTTTCTTTTTTAACCACAGAAAATTCAACAGGAGTAGACAAAAGAATTGCATAACGTCTTCTGATTAGTAGCACAAGGAGCCACCCATCTGGAATTGCCTAGACATTAGTCTTAATTCTAAGTAAATTTCTTTGGGGTTAAGGATGCTGTAAGCAGTCAGATAAAGGGAATGTAATCCTGCTTGAATGCTCCCAGCAGATTTGAGTTTAAAAAGATATCTTACACAACTGCCTCTCCTTTCCTGTCCCCAGAATCCAGTTACTTATCCTAGCAGCTGGAAGGAGAGATGTGGTACCAGGCACCTGCCTTGCTGGAATGTGCTTCCCCAATGGATAAATGATGTCATTTGCATTGCTTCCTTCAGGGAAAGGGGGTTTGTCCAGTAGTCAAGAATCTTCAGTGGAGGAAGAGACATCAGACAATCACACTTAGCTTTCTGCACCAAATAAGCCAAGCTCTATCTCTGGATCCAGATTTTCCCCACTAACCTGAGACCTTCTGCCCTTGACTGATTTAGACCCTGTAGTGCAACCCCCAGCCCATTTAAACAGCACCATTGGTAGGCTGAATATCAGAAAGCAGAGAAAGATCTGTTCAAAAGTACCTGGATAACCTTGTCTGAACTTGCAAGCTCAACAAATACTTAGCTGGTTAGTACTTGGATAGGAATCACAGGTCTGTAGGCTAGACTGGGAAGTTAAAAAAAAAAAACCACCACCAGAATAAAGCAAACGATTAGTGTACTGTTGCCAAGCAAACAACATGAACTCAGGAGCACCTATATATTTTTATTTACAAATGTGCCTCAATATATACGGATGATCTTGCAGCCAGATCAGGGAGTTACCAGCTGAGTTATTATTATCAGCTGACTAAGGGAGAAGTAGCTATAAATTTCCAGTGTAAAACACTGATTAGCTTATTGGTGGAGCAGTATCTATCCATATGCCTGAAACTTTAATTGTCTGATGGAGCTTCCTGATACACTTTTCCTGCCAAGATCCTGACCTTTGCTTTTGGGGGGGAACCCAAACTAGGGCTGGCTTGGCTTTAGTTTATCTGCTGACTTATTGACTACTTTTCTGGCTGCATTCAACATTCCATAAAGGGAAGTCCTTAACCCCGTGCCTTGGAAGCAGACAATCAGGGAAGCCCAAGTCAGATGGGGAGGTCCCATCTTAAAAGAAAAATTTAAAATTTAAAAATTTAAAAAATCGGCCAAGCCGAACCACTGTGGACAGTATGGCACCGCTGCAGGCATAGCCCTCCCCTCCCTTTCTGCCTTGTGCCCCCCTTCTATCTGGTCACAGCGGGTAAAAAGTAAAACAGAGCGCAGCCTTGGTTCTGGATTTTGTCTGCTAGCAGCAAGAAGAGAGTATTTACCCTCCATGGATCTTTTCCGACATGTTTGCATGGGGATTAGGGGAGGCTCATTGAGTCAAAGGCAACTCCGGATTGGAAAGAACACAGTATTGCCTAGAACTGTGCTAGAAACCAGATGATGTGTAAGAAATATTGCTTTCATTTAGCTTTCCCTGACTTGGTGTCTTCAGGATATACTGGCTTACAATACATCTGGAAGGGCTCCAGTCTGGAGTTGGCTGTTGCAATTCGCTCACATGATTTCAGCTCTCTCACGTCTTTTGAGTGTTCGTACATTACATGAGTAGTATAGGATGAAAACCCTTATAATTATCCTCAGTGTTTCCTTTCTTAAGGAATGATATTTGATTACTATATTTGCCAATATTACATTATATTTTAATAGTTCTATTTCCATATTCACAGAGGTAAGAGTTTATAGATATAAATTCAACTATCAATAGATCCATCTTCTTGTCCTGTGCAGATCTCTTGGCAGTTGTACATTACTGAATGAAACTCCTATCCAAAGTCAATCTAGGTGACATACAAACTTTAGAACCACAAATAATCATAAAGCCAATAAACGAAACTTACAACTGACTTTTTTTTTCCCCAAAAAGAGCAAGTTAATCAGGTCAAATGTCATGGTTTGATCCTTTTTCAATCCAGAGCCTTTCATTCTTGTAACCATTCTGAAATCCACCATTTTTAATGGCTGCTTATGTGAATGTATATAATGCATTCTTGTTACTGTGAAAATATATTATGCATTATTGATACTTCAGTATTATATATATTTTCCTGGACAAATACTCATAAGATCACTTTACCCATGGTCCAGGGCTGCTGCAGACAAATACAGATTTATGAAAATGTATAGACTGTAATTAAAGCCACTAAAAATATCGAACAATGGCAAAGAATGTGGAACTGGGCAACAATCCTTGAATAAGCAGACAGGAAAATGGTCACCTTAGGTTAGGAAAATGGAATGCAGCCTCCAAAGAATATATCAAACACTTTTTAAAAAGAAAGGTTTATTTTTACACTGATGCAGGCACAGAAGTGGGGACGTTTCTGCATAATTTATCATTAATCACATTGGAAATTATATGCACTAGGTTCCTGTCCTCCCACCACCACTTTTTACTTAGTGATCAAAATTATAATGAATATGCTGACAGAAACACATCCTTTAGAAAAACAAATAGCAAAGGAATGTGAATCTGTCACACTAGGATTGTTGGTATGGAATGATTGTACAATTGAGCAAAAGTGTAGATTTTCATAAGTATCCAGGGAAATTGTTTTGGAAGAACCAAACAAGCTGATGGGGGAAAATGTATAAATGCATTTAGGAGAATAGAAGAGACTTTTATCATGCCTATGAAATCAGGCTGAATGATACTCCAGAGTAACAAATCCTTAACATATTTCTCACTATCCATTTTTCACTTACAAAAATTATAGCGTGGTCTATGCGGTTAGGTTAGGATTGGAGAGACCCAAGTGCTCAGTGACTGGTTTTGGCCCAGCCATTCTTCCCCAGCTAAACCCATCTCAGAGAATCCTTGTGGGAATAAATGTGGCGGAAGCAATTTTATATAGGGTAACTGGGGCTTCTGAAGGAAAGTCAGAACATAAATCAAGCAACCAAATTAAACTACAGTTGCATTGGAAGATGTCCTATTTTCCTATGGTTCAGCATGCTTTTTCTTCTAGTAGCAGCCACTTCTGTAAACACATTTTGCTACATTATTGTTCCCATATTAACTTAGCTGGGCAGTTAATCTAAGTGAGCAATTACCTGGTTAAGAATTATTCTCAGATCCCTGTAATCAGTTCCATCGATATATCATGTTGTCCTCATTAGTCCCCTGCTTCACCTACAAACGTTTCTATTGGTCCTTGAACAGATTCTGGTGAGGACGTCAGTGCAGTGCTATGGGAACTCCCACAGAATTCAAGTAGGTCCAAAACTGCAGTGGGATTCCTCCACCCAGACCCCTCATTTATAACCTCTATTCACTTGGCTGTAAAATGGGCAACAGCCATCGCAGCACAGCAGACGGTCAGATGTTATCAATGGGGCTGCTGGGTGAGGAAACGATGTCATCTTTCCTGAGCTCAGAAAGAGCAGGGTCGAGCTAAGGGGGAAGGGCGAGTTAACCCCAACAAGGGATTAAAGCGTTTCTTGCCTCTTCCCAGACTGAGGTTTGATGCTGGAGGAATCGCTTCATTCCACATCACATTTTCACCCAAGAGCAGGGCTTGCAGTGTCTTTCCAGGTAAACTCCCTCCACCGACCAGGCCCGATCCATCTTCCTTCGCCCTCCTGGAAGCAGGGCAACAGCGACTCTGTCTGTGCAGAGGGGGAGAGCGGGCCTCCTCGCCTCCCCCTTCTCTGCTCCCCTCCCTGGAAGTATCCCCCCACATCAGCCACCAGCCAGTCCTTTCCACTGCTCAAACCCTCCTGTGAAGCTCCACGTTGGATGCAGGTTAGGACTTCAGGGTGCCGGTCTGTGCCTACTGGCCTGGCAGTGAATCTCTCTAGTCCGTTTATGCCGCAGGATTGGGGTTGGTTCTAGAGGAGTTAAGGGGAGCCGCTCCAGCATGTAAAAAGAAGGCGACAGGACCGTTTAGCTCCCTGCGAGATCGCGGTTGAGGATCTTTCCTAAGCAACAGAGGCGAACGGGGCTTCTGCGGGGCTTTTAGAATCGCCCGCTGAATCACAGAAAACCCCAGATCCGAGAAGCGTTGGGGCTTCCCGCACTGAGGTTTTGAAGCCCTGGCAAGTGGATCGAGGGCAGAGCTCTCCAGTTGCTGCCTCTGCGGTAGCTTTCTGCTCAGCTGGGGTTGCGCCTATGCAGGGAGGGGGAGGGATGCGCGAGTGTGCCCATAGGGATCTTTGCCTGGCGTGGTGGGAGGGAAGGGGAGGGGAGGGGGAAAAGTCTTAGGATGAACCCGATCTCATCAACATTTGGGGCTGCTGCTGAACTTCAACAGTCTCGCATTATCTTGCAAAGTGACTTAAGTCAGTAGCAGTGATAACAGTAGAATTGTCTGGTTGCCATGAGTTCCACTGTATAATCTGCTCAGGATGCGCGCATGAGGAAGTCCCTTTTGCTTTTAACACTTCTTTTAAACCCGTTTAATTTCTGTGGTCAGACTGGCAATGGGTAGGGAGCCGGAGCGGGAGGAGTGGAGAAGAGAAGGTACAGTATTCCTTTCCTCCTTTCCCATCCGTGGCCTTCTAAACCTGAGAAAAGCGGCAGCCGCGGTCTCTTTAAATTTCTAGCTTGTTTTTGGCGTTCGTGCTCGCCCCCCGCCCCCCCTCTTTCGCTGCTGCTTTTCAGTCCCTGCGTGAGCAAAAGGGCTTCCTCTGCAGCGAAGGAAGGAAAATGCTTGTCGGCCGGAGGAGGAGGAGGAGGAGGAGGAGGAGAGCAGCAGCTTCCCTGGGCAGCGCTCGGCGATCAGCGACTGGCAGGGACCTTCCAGTTGCAACAAGCTGATAGCAGCGATGGGGCAGGGCGACGGCAGCTGTCCACGGCACTGAGCGCCCGTCGTTGGTGCCGCTCGGGCGAGCCAGCCGCCTAGCTCGCTGCCCTCTTTTCCGCCCGAGGGGGTGTCGGACACTTTGGGAGAGAGACCGCCGCCGCGCGCGCTCTCTCCCCGTGCAACTTGCTGAACGGATTCCTCCCCGCCCCTTTCCGATCCATCCATGCCCCGACCTGAACTTTAGCTGCCCGGGGGCTCCGCCGAGGGAGCCACCCAAACCGTGGAAACTGCGAATATGATTTGAGACCTTGGGTGCGAAAAGGGGGAGAGATCGGCTGCCGAGCTGGGGGAGACTTCGGAAGATGAGCCACGCAGGTAAGGCGGCTCCGCGGCCGGGCGAGGAAACCTGAGTACTTGGCGCAAGCCCCGAAGGGCGCGGACGCTGGGTCTGCGGGGCGCGCGAGTCGAGGCGCTGTCTGGCCTTTGAGGCACGGCCTCCGCGCGGCTCCCTCCCGCCCCGGTCCTTGGGAGCGCGGTCGTCGACGGTTCTTCGCGAGAGTACCACGGAGACCGAGGCTCTTACAATTGCTCCTGGAATCAGGGAGCAGGCGGTCCTGGCCGGAGCAGGGATGCCAGCGTTCCTCTTAGGGCAAGAGCTCCATTAGGCCAGCCCCCAAAGGACCCCTCCCCCGAAAAAAGTGTGAGTTTTCGGGATGCCATTTACTCAAAAGATTTATATGCCCCTTCTTTTGTAAAGAATCTCAAAGTATAAAAATGAGCAATTTAAACAACAATTTGCAATAATCAGAACCACAGATTAAGGTTATGGTATCTAGACGGGAGAGCTCAAAAAGCTCGCGCAGTGTGGGTGGATTTATCTATCCATTCCTTGTCTTTTTTACAGTACCGTACGCCTTTCGGAGAAAGGCGGCTTCCTATCCGCTAGCCCCCAGCCCGCACTTTGCCTTTGTGCCTTTCCTTTGCCTTCGGCTCGGTTTTCCAATCTCTTCGGCTTTCTCCTTTGCTTCTTTCTTAGAATAAAGGGGAGGGGAGGGACGGAGGGTGGCAGAAGAGGGACTGGAGTGAATCGGCTCTTGGATCCTTCGCCCGCGTCCCCCCGCCCAGGAGTCTCCCTTAAGGTCTCGTTAGCGTCGCGGAGTCGGGCTCCGCTCCGTGTTGGATGGCCGCCCTACAAACCCGACCGGTCGCCGGTCTGTGGGAGCTCATCTAACGGTCTTTCGGGCCAACTTTTCTTCCGGTTTCTTTCTCTTCCCTCGGCTCCGCGCCGCCGTTTTCTCCCCGTCGGGTCTCTTCCTGGCTGGTACTGTCGTTCCCCGGCGCGGCGCCAACCTTTGCCGGGCTGCTCCGCTGTTTGTTATGCCAAGACCGGCTCGTCGCCGTTTCTTTGGCGATTTGGGTAACCTCGCGCTCGGGGAGCTGTGTGGCCTTCTGCTCGCCTGGGGCGACGGAAGGCTGACTTTGCGGGAAAGGAGCCCGGTTGCCCAGGGAAAGGCGGGCGCCGGCGTTGATCCTGAGGTAAACTGCCGCGCTGGTTTCTTCAGTTAAGGCCGCCGCCCCAGACGCGTTAGGAGGGAGACAGCGAGGTCGGATCTTCCCCGACCGGTGACCTCTAGAGCTGTGGGACTGGTTTTCATGACCCTGTTGGTTGAGAATGATGGGAGTACTAGTCCAACAAGTCCGAGGGCACCACTTTACAGAAAAGGACTTTTTTCTAACAGCCACCGTCCAGTGCATGCGCGCACGCACAGAAGTCCCAGTTTTCCTGAGGCCTCTCAATCCTCCTTGGTGACTGGTGCCGCTAAAATCCCGCAAAGGTGCCTTTTCCAGCAGGGGGCAATACTAGTGTTGTGACTGCCAATTTTTTCCTTTCTCCTCAGCGCTTTTCTGTATAACCCTAGGAGAGAGATAGGTAGCCCTTGCTTTCAAATTCCCCATACCTGAGGGAATGCTTGCAGTTCCATCTGTTTACTGGTAGAAATGCCAAATTTGGGGGGGGGGGGGGGGAGAGAGACTTATATGGTCTTGTAAAAGTGCCTAAGGAAGTTACTGTAGATTTTCAATGATTCCGGTGAAAACTGAAGTAAAATTATAATTACAGGATTCTGAGGAATGAGATTGATCCTCCAGGACAGGGAAAGTTATCCAGAGAGGCCTTTCTTAAAGGCAGAGCCCCCCATAGGGTTGCAGACTGAGGTCAGAGGGTTCATGAGTTTTCCAGCTGTTACTCTTTATCAGAAAACAAGATGTGCTGGTTGGATGCCTAAAAGAGCTTGTAGCCTTCATCAGCTTCTATGTGTGAATGGGGAAGAGGTGCCATCAAGCAGTGAAATGTCCTGACCCAACCTTGATCCTCCAGCATTTCTTACTCTGGGCAGATAAATGAAAGAATGAAGACTTTGAGTGTATGTTCCTCTGTAATCACCCTACCTTATTTACAAAACCTTAGAAAGGGAGAGTTCAAGGCATTATGGTCTTCCATTTGTGAACTTTCTGTGCTTTCTTACCACTTCACATTTTCTTCTTGAGAGAGAGAGAGAGAGTTAAGGAAGAAAAATCAGAATACTAGCACAAGGCCAAGTTGACTGTTAGTGTTGGGAGTCACCGTTTAGAAGCACTAAGATAAAAATTTGCATCCAAAATGCTGCAGAATGTAGTCACATAGAAATCAAATTGTTACCATTGCAGGAAGAGAGCTGTATTAGTTTATGGTAGCCAAAAATCAGAAGGAGTCTGGTAACACAAGTCTCCCCCTACAATAAAAACCAAGTTTTAACTTCAATATAATTTTTTTTTTTGTTGGTGCCTTCAAGTCAGTGTTGACTCCTGGTAACTACCTGGATAGGTCCCTCCAGTTTTCTTGGCAAGGTGTTTCAGAAGTGACTTGCCATTGCCTTCTTCTGAGGGCTGAGAAAGAGTGACTGGCCCAAGATCACCCAGCTGGTTTTGGGCCTCAGATGTGGCTAAAACTCACAGTCTCCTGGTTTCTAGCCTGGTACCTTTAACCACTAGACCAAACTGGCTCTCAGTTTGGCTCAACATAATTAAGTACTCAAAATAACTAGAACGACTATGTAGCAAAATGAAATATCCTTGCATAAATGTTAAAAAACATCACATAGAAAGCGGTCCTGGCTTATCTTTAGTTGTGATAGTCTTTTAATTTCTTTATGATAGAGGAGTATACCTTATCCCCACAGGTGAAGTTTTTATTGGTAGCAGATTAGGGCCTGAGTGGCTTTGGGCCAATTATTATCACTCAGTCCAACCTGTCTCACAGGCTTGTTGTAGAAAAAGTGAAGTCCGGACTGCTCTGTGTGCTGCCTTGAACTCTGGAGGAAAAGTGAAGTCTACTAGAGAGCCAGTTTGGTGAAGTGGTTCAGGCACCAGGCTAGAAACCAGGAGACTGTGAGTTCTAGTCCCACCTTGGGCATGAAAGCCGGCTGGGTGACTTTGGGGCAGTCTCAGCCTAACTCACTCACAGTATTGTTGTTGTGGGGAAAATAGGAGGAGATAGGAATATTAGGTATGTTAGGTACGAATATGAGTTATTTGTAAAAATAATAAAGGCGGGATTAAAAAAAATCTAAAAAAAATCTAATCTAAAAAACATCCGCATGTAGCAAACAACAAATGAATAATCTGGCACAAACGTTTTTCCCTTTGAACTATGTTTTGGGCTTAAATGCTTCCTCTCTAAAGTTGCTTCTTCTCTCTGTCCTGTTCCAACCCCATCCACCAACAACTAGTTGAATAATTTTGCTAGCTTCCTTGTAGGCTTGACTAAATCCTCAAACCAGCCTCCCTCCAATATAATGCCCTCTGGATAGCTGAACTAGTACCCATATGGCTGTGCAGCCTGGGAATCCTGTGGGTTGTGATTCCATGTGTTTGGGTGCCAGGAGGTTGGAGTAGAGGTTGGTTTGCTCTAAACAGTCAATGCTTCATTGTGATGCTTTCTAACATACATACCCATCACATTTTTCCTTCTTGGAGTAAGCAACATGATTCAAAACGTAGGAAGGGGGGAAGTGATAATAAGCAAAATAAATTAAAGGGGCTAAAATAAGAAAAAGAAAATATAGCTAGATCTAGTTTACACCAATGCCATTCACTGTGCATCTCCGTTCCTTTCTGTCCTTGGTAATCATTCTTCTTTCTACCATGTCCAAACTCTACCTTTTCTTGAGGTACACTCTAAAGAATATACATTAAAAATGCTTTACTTCTTGATAATACTTTGAATAACTACAATGGGGAAATGCCTGAACTGAAAATATTTAGATAACCTTTAGATATGTGACAAATGCTGAATTTGAAGACTTGATTATTCTAAGAATAGGCTATTGTATGTTGACAATGGGAGAACCCCTACAATGAAACATCAGTCCAATGAGAAAATGATTAATGTTGAATGAATTTCAAATTCCTTTCCTTTGTTTAAAACTTGCAAAATTATAATTATATTATATAAAATTATATACATAAATATAATTGACGCTAAGCAAAAATTATGTTTTCCAATCCTTGTTCCATTTGCCCCGCAAAAGAAACTTCTGTTTCCTTTTCTACCTCATTCTCAGAGTACCTTAGAATTTATTTTGGGATAGTTTGGGGGCTCATTTTATACTTGCAAGATAGCCAAAGTTGTTGCATTTTGTTACACATCTTTCTTTAACTTCCTGGCTGTCTCTACTTTCTGAATGAAAAAGCCAAAGAAAGAAATTCCCTTATGACATCTTTCCTTGGGAATTAAGTACAGATAGTCCTCATTTAGTGACCACAATCAGGACCTGCGACTTGGTCATTAAGTGAAGTGGTCACTAAGTGAAATCACAACTGTGCTTATGATCTTATTTCAGCTTTCCTTTATTTTACAGACCTGCAAAGGTCGTAAATGCGAGGACTGGTTGCAAAGTTACTTTTTCATCACTGTCATAATTGTGAATGGTCACTAGATGACTCAGTTGCTAAATGAGGGCTTCCTGGAATGTCTTTTCCATTAGATTTATTGGGAATACTTGGAAAAAATGGATTAGAATATGTTGACACAGCATTACTAATAATTATTGTAAATTCAGATGGTGTGCATTATACGTTTGCGAGAAATAGTTTGGCAAAAACAGACATTACAATTCCAGGAGCCCTCCCATGTTGCAAATGGTTATGAATAGGCCTTTTCAGAAGCAGCTCCCCTCCTCCACCATCCCAGGTATGGAAGAACTTCGGTGGAAAGCCTGTTTGTTATCTTTTCAGCACCAGAGGGAAGACCTTCCTATTTCCTTGGGCATTTTAGTCTCCTTATCTTGCTTATATAGTTCAGTGTTAGAATGTTGCTTCCCATGCAGAAGGTTTGAGGTTCAGCCCTAGCAACTCCAGGCAAGGCTATAAAACAGTGTTTCTCAACCTCAGCAACTTTCAGTTGTGTGGACTTCAACTCCCAGAACTCCTAGAATTCTGAGAGTTGAAGTCCACAAATCTTAAAGTTGCCAAGGCTGAGAAACACTGCTGTAAAAGGTAGGCTGTAAACACCAGGTTAAATACAAATAAATAAAGGCCTGCTTGAAACCCTCATGAGCTACTGCCAGTCCTTGCCAACAGTGCTGGGCTAGCTGGACCAGGGGCCTCACTTGGTTCAAGGCAGCTTCCTGAGTTGCATTTTAAGTAGGTCTAGCTCCATGACATTTTTAGATGCTTATATTAGCCTCTGTTGTTTATAATTGCTGTTTTAATTGATTCTGGTAATTGGTTTTTTTGTTGTACTACTTTTGATTTACATGGGTTTTATCTGTGCTTTTGCAGTACATTGGATTGAGAGCTATTACCTAGAGGGCGACAAATAAATCTTAGAAATAAATACTATGCAATTAAATGATTACTCTCTCAAGCAATTTGGCAGATCTCTAGTCTCCTCAAAGCCTCCCTTTGTTGAATGCCTTCTTTCCAAGAATATTGCCTCTGAACAAGGATGCCATATATTGAGGATGGGGAAATATATCTCCTCCTCCACCCCCCATTTCAGACAATAGGATTCCCCTCTAGAGTTGATTGATTCACATGGAGGGGCAGTTAGATATGATGTCATCCTCTCCCATGCTTCCCTCCCCCAAGAGTTAATAGCAACTGCAGTGTGTATGTATGTGTGTGTGTGTGTGTGTGTGTGTGTGTGGTGGTGTTGGTGGTGTTGGTGGGGTATCAGATCAGAGTCAATGCACAAAGAGCTTAAATGTTTTCACCTAATATAAACCACTCTCCTCAAGTTATCCTTCCTCCTGTGGGTGAAAAAAAAAATGCAAGTATCCATTATATATATATTCCTGGTATAGTTTACCTCATGACCCCAAAAGCAGCTTGGTGGGATGGTAATGGGAAGGTAGGAGATAGGGGGAAAGTGCAATTCTTACATGCAGTATATTACTTGGAATTCAAACAAACCCAACACATAACAGTAATACATTGTGTTCACTGCTGTGTCTTGCTTGGCTTTAAGTGCCTTTCGCATGCAATTAAAATCTAGGCGCAGAACCCACAGATCCAGCACCCATTTTGCAATCCCTGTCCAGAGTGGGTGAGGCCAATATTTAAACCTTAAAAAAAAAAAATTGGAGACACATGAGGAATTTAAGGGGCAAAAAGTACCCATTTTGCCTCTTAAACCTCCTCATTCCCCATCCCCCCAACACTATGATGTCATCAGTCACACCCCTCATGGCATTTGAGGCTCAAAAATTGCTTTTAGAAAGTGTGGCCTGCTAGCTGCATGCTCCTGAATTAAATGGATTTTTATACCTGGACATCTTTCTTACCTACTTTATTCTGGCCTGTACCCAAGAACAGACCTTTGGGCTTTGTTTTTAACCTTAATATAACCCATCCAAAAACAAAACTCTAACTCCAGGAATGATCATGCTGTGGGTGGTAGTTGTAGCCCTACACTTCTGGAGGGTATTGGATTGGGAACCCCATGCTGTGCTGACTATTTGCATGGTCATCTGGCATGTGGAAAACTTTGACCTGGAAGTCTGTAAACTCTTAAATATTCATTTAAGTATCTGGCACAGGATCTGATTTTCAGTAGGGAAAGGTGAGATATGCATTCTGTTCAATTGCAATATATAAACACTTACCAAAATGTGCACACTTCATAAGTGGGATGGAAAAAATTTGTAACTTTATAACAGAGCATCTGAGAGAAAGCAAAACTGACAGATATGAGTATTGAGCACTTAAAAGTCTGGTTTTGAATCTCTGTATATTCAACCATGTTTGTAATTCTCAACTCAGATTGAAACTTTTTTTCCTAACAGATCATTTATTGATATAAAATTTGAGCAATTGCAAATTACAGCTGGTAATTTAAAGACATTGCAGGAAAAATAAATTTAAAGAATTGATTGATTGATTGATTGATTATGTGTCATCAAGTCGTTTTCGACTCTAGCGACCACATACAGTTTTCGACATAGCGACCACTATATAGTTTATCTCTCTGAGATAGTTTTGTGCTCTGAAGTTCCTGCCTAAATTTCCAGATAAACATAACAGTAAAACTTTTAAAAAACTGTTTGAGTGGATAAGACAAAGGAGGATATTACAATGTTATGCTAGTAGAGGAGTCAGAGAGCCAATACTGTAGGCTGAACCCACCTAGGAAAGTGAATGTAGGACTGCAGAGTAAAGAAACTTAGGACTGATCCAAAAAATAATTGATATTAATAGGAATCCTTATCTTAAAAGAGAGAAGAGGGAATACAGGATTGGCCTGATTGTATGTGGGAAAGGGGGAATATTTTTTTCTGTCACATTGTTTGGATCATTGTTCTGATCACTCCTGTTGTGACAGTTTTTAGATCCATAATGTTACATATACAAAGACATTGCCTTACACCAAATCAGTGTACACCTGACCCAGACTTCCTATTTCATTTTTATAACTGGAGATAATTAAAAATAAAGCCTTGAATGTGCTAATAATTTGACCCGGAATGTTCTGTGTATATAGTGTAACTCCTACTATTCAGCCCCTCCCGGTACAGGAAAGCATAATGCTTTGAGGCATGAATGGCCAATGTAGTTCAAACCTAAGGATTTAACATTATTACCACTTTCCGGCCAATTGAATAAATTGGCTGGCTGATTGCTTGACTGGTTACATTTATATCCCACCTCTGTCCATTTGGTGAACTGAAGCCAAGATTTAGAGTTGCAGTTTGTTACTGTGGCCATGTGGCCCTTGGTATACCTTCAAGAGCCATCAGCAAGGGTTCATTTTAGATTTCTGGGAAATGCTACCCTACAGCCTGTTGTTTGCGGGAAGGGGGGATGAAGTTTCCAGAAAGAGGGAAAAGGAGGGGTCAAAGAGGTAAGAGGTATTTGTGGCTGTAGACTAACCTACTTCTATCTTAAGCATATGGACCCCAGCAGATTACTCCTAAAAAGATTGTGGCTTTCTGAAAAGAGCTCTTGTTCTTAGAAATATAATTTTTACAGCGCAATGTTGTACATATCTACTCAAAATTAAAACCCACTGCATTTGAGGAAGCTTATTTCTAGAGAAGTGACTGCAGGAGTTCAGTTTTAATATGACAAGTGTCTCCACCTCCTGTAGAATATCAGTATGTTTGTGACCTCTACAGGGAAGGAATCGCAACCCTTATCAAACTCTGAGCTATTGGTGAGGAGGTAGCTTACACCTATGTCGAACTTTAGAGTACTCTGAAAGTTTAGAGTAAGATAGATCAGATTTCCTCCTCCTCTTTGGAAAGAAAGCAGGTTCACAGATGAGCACAAAATTTATCCCAAAATTGGTCTAAATAAGGGTTTCAAAACTGATGCCACTACCAAACAAACAAACAAACAAACCTACAGCTATGTTGATCAAGTTAGCTTCACACAATGGCCATATACAAAGAAGGCCAGGCAGTATTCTCTGTTTCTTTTGATTATACACTGTTCTTTCTTCATGGACTTAAAAGCCATCTTAGGAGATCTTCCATATACAGACAATCTGTTCCCCTGCCCAAGAAGTTCCATCACTATTATTGTAACTCTTTGACCTTTCTTTGAAAAATTATTTGATGTTTCTCATGAGAAGGAAGCTTACTGTTTTTTTATATCTGTTTTAGACAAAAATCTAATGGCACATAACACTCCCCCCCACCCCAAGAAATTGAGCAAAGTCACACTTGAAACTTTTTTAGTTCTCTCAAGTCTGCTTTAACTGTGACATGACTAAGGGCCTTATTAAGTAACAAGAGGGGACACATGCTTGACATCAGTGCTGCCTTTTTCCAGTAATGTTAAATACAAGGAGAAAATACAGAGGATTACCACAGTTTTGCTACCCTTTAAACAACAACAAAGGAAGTGAAGTGGAGAAAGGTACATTCTGAGGATGCTTCTAAATCAAGGGCTCTTAACCTTATAAATCAAACTGCATTGGATAGTTATTAGTTTATTCCTCCTCCAATAAGGAAAACAGATGAAACAATTGGGAAAAACAGGAGAATTACAAATTACATCTGAACCTCGTGTAAAATCCATGAATAAGCTAGAACAGTGTTTTTCAACCTTGGCAACTTGAAGATATGTGGACTTCAACTCCCAGAGTTCCCCAACCAGCATGGCTGGCTTTCTTCTATCTGTCATGAAACATCATGAGTATCATAAGCACAGTGACATCATATCCAATGTGACATGATATTAGTGGGAAATGTGAGCTTATTGCTCTCAGCAGCAGACAAGATCTGGGCTGTCACTAGGCAGAATGAGACAGTTGCTTTAGGCACTAGATTCTGGGGAGTGTTGGAGAATCAAACTGTGTGTTCAAGTGGCTTTCTTGCACATCCTAAGCTGACTAGCTATCCTAAATACTGAAGTAAGCTTCAGCTGCCAATTAAGCTGTTGGCAAGGGTGCCATCTTAACCTTTGGCGCAGATAACAAAATATCTTGGATTGGTCCTGTCAGCCATGATACTTCACTCATAAGCATAATTATCTGACACATACAAACACACACACACATACGCAGCCCGCAAATGAGTAAAACCTGAGGGATGTGAAATCAATGACATCTTGGATTTATTTACTGTTGTATCCTGAGATAATGTTGATGACAACTCAGATTGTTTACAACCTCAGCAGAGCTTCTCTGGCTGGAATTATGTCCTTGTAAATCACTCAGCCCATGATTTTAATGATCTCTGTTACATAGAAAGTCAGGTCACCAAGCATATGCTCCAGATTTATCTGAATGCTGAAAAATGTGGATATGGCTTATCTGTACAGCCCTATTAAACATTAGTTTATTGAGTGGTTAAGAAAGCCCAAAGAGCAGAGTTGTAGATTTCACTTCAGTGCAGTAATTTGGAAATTAGTTAAAATAAATGAAGATTAATTGTTTGATTATTATTAGAATTTGCATCAATTATTTCAGTTTTACTGAGACTGTAATTACCAGAGACATGAAACAAACTTTATTGGATAAATCAGTGGGAACTTTCCTGTTAAAACTGAAAAGCTATGCTGATTCTAGGTTTTGAGGGCAGGGGGGAGAAGCTTCATAGAAGTCTTCTCCAAGTAGATCTATGTCTGTGCCACTACGAACAGTACCAGTCCACTTGCCTCTTTCCTCTTGATCCAATTTTCTCAGAAGCAAAGATCACAACATTGGAGGAGGCTGCTCTAATCCCCCTTCTATTGCTCTTCCAGGATTCCTTGCAGGTATGCGAATCTTGGCTGGAGTGAACCCCAACACTCGCTCTTTTCTGTGAACTGAGACATATGCATATATTACTTTAATTGGAACTGGGTGTGCTAATTTAAAGTTGTTTTTTTGTTTTTTTGTTTGTTTCTAACAACATGCAAACTAGTCTTCCTCAACCTGATGCTATCACTAACATTCCTATCCAATAGGAATAATAGGTTTGATAGAAGCTGACATACACCACAGCTGGGGAAGGCTGATATAAGCCCTTCAGAACAGTAAAGTTTTCATCCAATTAAATTTCAGGATTAATTCTATGTGCTCATCCTTTGATATTGAAAACTCATTTCAAGCAGACTTGTGGTCTTAGATACAGAATTCCATCTGCTGAATCTTAAGTATGGACAGTATACATTTGTGGACATCATCTTTGTCTGAGAAACAACTTTCTATGCATACTGGATTTTCCTTGTAATATGCAAAGACAAGAGCATGATCACATGCATTATAGGTTTTGCTTTCAATTGAGGACCACTTGATTCAATATAAATGTCTGCCAAGCAAAGGCTATTGAGTGTAGAGACAGTGATTGCCAATTTTTTGCACTGTCCCTCTGCTGTCTTTCTACTTTCCATCTCACACAAAAAGTGAACACATTCCCAGGACTACTGGGAATTCTTATTGTATATGTCTCTTCCGACATAGTTTGGCAAAATGCAAATCCGCTATATGGATTTGTGCAAATAAAATGCTATTGTATGGAGGAGAAGCAGAAATGTGTTTAAAAAAAAGATACTGGCTATGACAATTCAACCCTCACAAATAACACAGAGCAAGGGACAATTCTGACCCAAATCAGAAAAGATAATTTATTTGTTAGAATGTGACACTGCTTTCATGAATGCAGGGTTTGGATCTAGAAAGACAGTATAACTTGTATTAAAATATTATTAGTTACATGATTGAGTTATGATCAGCAAGATAATAGTAATTACCTTGAGGATCATGAGGATTCAAACTGCTACTGCAATGCAAATGTGATGTTATATGAACTACAAATGGTGAATGCTTCGCTGGTTAGGTACAACATAACTAAAATCTTGTGGGTGTGTCTATGTGAGTGGGTGTGTATGTGTGTAATTTTTTTTTTTAACATATACAGGACTTTTGCCAAATGTTTCAGTCTCCCTGTAGTGATTGTTGGTATAAAGATTGTCCAATTCACTTAGAGTGTTTTCTTCAAAGGGACAGCAATGACAATGAATGACTAAAAAAAGATCTGCTTCATAAGAGGTCTTTCTCAGCCTAATTGGAATTAAACCTGTATTTGACATTTCTACCTGGGCTACCTGAAGTTACCCACATGACCTTTTCCAGGGCATGTGTAGGAAGGGAACAACTAATGGGATTCCAGGTGACATCTGGAAGCACTGCAAATAGTTGAGCTAAATAGTAGAACTTGAATTGTACTGTACAAAGAGTTTATCAGCATCTTCCAGATTCAGTTCTAAAGGAGATAGTGATTATTTATTGAAAACATTTACATATTGCTTCCCATAAAAGAGGCTAAAAGTAGTTCATGATCAGATAGGAGACAATTTTGCTCTGAGCGTTGAAGACATGGTGTTCTTCCTCATGTGCATCCTAGCACGATGCACTCTGTTTTTCCACTATTGTTAGCAAGCCATGAAACATTTCCTTTGTGTCAAAGACACACCAGAAGAAAAGTAACTAGCAAATATTTACTACTATAAAGAAAATTAAAAGCCTACAGTTTCTTAACCACTTTTATCATAAAAGAAAATTGGTCTCCTGTCTTAGAGATCCTTTGAAAATTACAACTGAATGGAATATCTGGAAAGGGATGTAACCCTGCAGGAACCGACTCTCATCCAGAGGAAAGTGGACAAGCAGAGGAAGAAGCAAAGGCTGACAAGGAAGCTTCAAACAATAAGGGGAGGAGACACATGAAAAAGTGATGCTGAACAGTTTTCCTTAGGCTTAGGGTGTTGTTATCCTCTCCCAGCTTTCCCCTCCTCCCCCTGGCAGTTCCTGAAATAAACAGCCAGGTTTACATCATATATCTATATATCTCTAGCTCTAGCTCCATCTATAGATGTTGTTTCTTATCTTGCTATGTTGCTTCTGTTCTTCATATCTTACACTGGGCACTTTCAGTTGTGAAATAGAAATGGGCCAACTGTGCAAATGTTCCCGTCAAGTATGTTTGAAATTCTTTATCCTAGGAGAATTTCCATTTTTTATGCATGCACATACACACCACACACTCAGATGAGGAGGCAAGGAAAAGAATCTCAGTCAGTAACAAGGCACAGCAATGAACATCTCACAGCAGAGTGGGAGGGTGACAGGATGAAATGGGCAGCATGAAACTGGGGGATGTGCCTATTGGGGATCCCCAGCAGTTTCCTTGTTTTGTACCATGTGGCTCACACCTCTGAAAATGGCAAGCAGCATCGCACCTTTCTTATCAGTGTCATGAAGAAGAGTCAAAAGCCTTAATCCAATCTGTGAATTAAAGCAAGAGAAACTGCAGATTGGTGGCCTTTTAGTCTGTCCTTTTCTGTAAGTGTCTGATCTTAGATCAGTCAGTTAAAATGATAGGAATATACTTTTGAATTCTGCCACAGACTTTTGGAACTTGTCATACTATCATTCTATATACTGACCTTAATTAGTGTTAAAGAAAATCACTGTTCAGTATTAGAAAAATACAGCTACTCCAGATTTCCAATCTTTGGTTAACAATATATGTTTCTTTTGATTTATGAGCTGGTTCTTTATGGACATAACAGGAAAACCAGTGACTATTCCATGTAGCCAAGCTTAATGATTTATTTAAAAATTAAGCTGAATTGTATGCAATATATGTTTCATGTTTTTCGTTCTTTTTGTACTGGTTGTACTTTTTTATATTAAATACAATAAATATATAAATTAAAAGAACAGTAACAAGGCTATATTCCAGCTATGGAGATCACAGCTATTCAAGACCAGTCTTACTGGAACACACCATCCGGAGATTCTGGTACTGCAGTTCTCAGAATTCCCAGCCAGCATGGGAATGGGTGATGGGATCTGTTACTTGACACAACTGAAAGACATCAGGCTGAGGAAAGATTGATTTTTTTAAAAAAGGTCTAAACACTGATAAAATTTTCATTATAGCAAGCATATACCAGCATTTAATGAATGGCTTTTGGTAAGAGGATTAATGAAGTATGATCAATCAGTATGATCAGATAATCAAAAGCTTGATACATTGGAATTATGTTTATGTGGCATTAGAATGATGCAAGGGAATCCCACACTGAATTCTGTTTGGGGATAATAAACAAGAGTCAAAGACAGTGGTAATTCTCTTGTGTATCTCACACTGGCAGACAGCAACAAGGCTCATTGTGATATCCTGAGCTGGGGTGTGGTAAAGAAAGCTACTATTCCCTTTTCTGTAACTGAAACAGAACCAAAAGCTGCCAAGGCCATCGATCATAAAGCCTTTGTGAGCACTAACGGTGGTGTTAAAACAAAATAAAGCTGCTTGCCAAGGAGACTTGCCCTTTATACTGTTGCTGTTAAGAACAAGCAAAACAACTGAAGAAATTATATGGTGAATTTATGCTGACACCATTTATAGTCCCCTACCTTCATTACAAGGAGGACACTTTCTAATTAGCATAAAGAATTTGTTTTAATCAGAGTTGAGTACTTTGAAGTCTTACCCATTTCGTGGGAGACCACATGATTCAATCTCACTGTCAAAGTAAGATGTAAAACTGGTTTGAACTGGACTCCTATTTAATTGGCAAAGAGCAGCAGTTCAGTAGAATATTTTTGGACATGTTTGCTATTGATCAGCTGAAGACCTGATTGCTGTCTTCGAGTATCTGAACGACTATAAGTTGAGGGAGTAAATATATTCCTGTTGCTCCAGAGGCCTGGACCCTAAGGATGAAAATTTCAGGAGAGCATAGTCTGGCTAACATTAAGAGATAATTCCTAAAAGTTAGCACTATTCAACAGTGCCTGCTATAAGAAATAAAGGACTCTTCTTCAATGGAGATGTTTTCAGCAGTCACTGGATGGCCATCTCACAAGGACGTTGTAAATGCATCTATTATTATAGATTTTGCTCTTAACAGAGGTTTAGATGAAGTGACCTCCAAGCTCCTTTCCAGTTGCATAAATGGAAGACTTTGTTAGCTGATAAAAAAATGCTAATAAATTAGGGAAATCTGTTATGATTGCAATTTCATAGGCCTTTCCTTGTGCCCTGTACAATCTAATTTTTATTTTTATTTATTTATGTATTTATTTTTGTGTCTTCAAGTTAGTTTTTTTAATAATAATTTTATTAAAGATTACAGTTGAAAAGATAAAAACTAATACAAACTAAAAAATATGAGTAAAAAGAAAAAAAAGAAAGTACAGAAAAGAAAAGAAAGAAAAAAATATAAAGAAGTAACTTCTCCATTCTTCACAAGTATAAACAATTTTATTAACTTATCACCATCTTTTAAAATACAGCCAATGTTCTCTTCTTCCCATATCTCTTAACTATAAACAAAGTCTTACAGCCTTGTCATTCATTTCTGGTCAGCAAAAGTCCATTAAGGGTTACCTGAGATAACTACATATCTATTTCAACTTTGATCAAATAAGCCAACTCTATATTCCTTCCCTGTACTTTTAACAATCCTGGTTTTTAATACCTTCAAATAATGTCCTAGAACTTGATTTCTTTTCATTTTTTCTATGTCCCTTCTCAGAGAATCCTTTAAAACTTTAACAGATCTCTTTCGTAAATCCAGTATAAAAAAGTTATCGAATTCACACTTCTGGTTTGATATTTGTATATCCTTTTTAATTATTAAGACATCAACTGGTTTCATTTGCACATCCAGTATATCATCTTTCTCCATATCATTCTTGTAACTTGTCATGTTTAAATCCACATTCAAATCAATTCCAGTCTTGTCCAATAGAGCTTGTTCCTCTTCTGTAACATCATTTACCCATCATCTATCTATGATGGCAGACAGTCTTAAAATTAATTTCTGAGTCCATTGTTCACAAATATCCTTCAAAACGTCCAATGTTAAATTATTTTGCTCCATTCTGTGTTAATGAGTCAAATTTAAGTATCCTTCTCCTTTAATTGTAATCTTTAGTTTCTTCTAGTTCCCTCTTGTGTCCAACCTTCAAAGTCCCATTCTGTCATTTTTTTCCCCTAAGGAATACAAGCAACAGCAGTTTTTTTACAGGAAGGATTATTATAATTAATTTCAAAGTCTTATTCCAAATCCATCTGGGTCCTTAGTTCGTTTTTAACTTTCCAGAATCAACACTCTTAAATACCCTTTTTCTGTTTATTCCAAAAAGTACATTTTTTCTAAGCCCTTAAACTCACATTTAAGACTTCTTTCACTAAGGAGGAGACTCACCAGTGAATGTGATAGAAACTTGCCATTCCGAAAGTTCTTAATATTTCAAAAGCAGTAAAAAAGTAATTCTAAAAGTGATTAAGAAATGAGGCTCAGCCCAGCTTTATGTCCATATAGGCCACATTACAACTGTGAGCTTAGATGGAATCCCTCGACTCCCAGCTGCTCGACTCATAAGCCGACCACAAAAACCTCAGTTCCTGTGGTTTACTCATGAGGAGCAGTTGTCTGAAGTATATGTGGGCAATCTCACAGTCTCTCCTTTCTCTGGAGTGATTTCACCAGACATGATCCAGCATCTGGCTGCCACTCTCCGTTGTAAACACAGTCCCTGCTCCTACAGGAATGTCTAGCTCACCGTGTCCTCACTGGAAGTCATCTTCAAGTCAGTTTTGACTCCTGGCGAGTGCCTGAACTGGTCCTTGTAGTTTTCTTGGCATGATTTCAGAAGTGGTTTGCCACTGCCTAGGGTTCAGAGAAAATGACTGGTCCAAAGTTACCCAGCTGGCTTTGTCCCTAAGGTGGGACTAGAACTCACAGTCTCTTGGGTTATGGCCTACTGCATTATTTATTTATTTATTTATTTATTTATTTATTTATTAAATTTTTCAACTGCCCATTTCCCCCCAATGGGGGAACTCTGGGTGATTCACAATAAACATTAAAACATAAAATATATAAACACATAAAACCATAAATTAAAACATAACTAAAAAGAAGAAGGAGAGACCAAGGGGATGAAAACCTGAGGCTGAAGGCCAAGGCCTCTATGGGGCTAGCCATCACCATGCTTGAGGTATTCTCACCCTACCCCAGGCCAGGTGGCAGAACCAGGTCTTCAAAACCTTATGGAAGGCCAGGAGTGTGGGGGCCAATCGCACCTCCGGGGGCAAGATGTTCCAAAGAGCATGGGCTACCACAGAGAAGGCCCACCTTTTGGACCCCGGCAGTCAAAGTACTTTCACTGAGGGGATCCGAAGCATGCCCTCTCTGTGTGATCAGGTGGGACGGGTTGAAGTCATAGGGGAGAGGCGGTCCCTTAGATCACCTGGTCCCATGCCATGTAGGGCTTTAAAAGGTTTAAAGGCTTTTAACCACTACATCAACCTGGCTCTTGGACTCTAATAATAGACTTGTAAAATTGTGGCCTGATGTAGAATTTTTTTTTGTTTTGTCAAGCTTAACTTAACTCCAAGGTTAAGTGGCAGCTTCATTTGTTTGCTTTTATGTTTGGGGCTCTGAAAGTTTGCATAGATGGGTGTGTGTGTGAAAAAAGATTTTTTTAAAGCACTCCATGGATAATGATCTATGACTGGGGAATTATATTCATTTGGCATGTATCATAGATAAAGAACAGGAAGAAGAATATCCATATTGGATCCCTATTTAGTCCAGTATCCAGTTTTTCATAAGAAATAATGACATAAGGGCAATGGCCTTTCCTACTCTTAAGCTAGGTTCTCATCACATGCTCATCACATCATAGTACTAACGGTACTGGGAATGTGTAGCCTAGAAAAAAGATGACTGAAGAGAGATACTTGAGATACTTGAAGAGAAGGCATAAAGAAGAAATCATGAACTGTTCTCTATCAGGAACATGGAATAATAGTTTTAAGTTACAGGAAATAGATCCCAGTCACATATGAACTTCTTCTCAGGGCAATTTATTGAAGGAACTTATTACTAAGGGAGGTTATGTGGGCTTTTCTTTGCTGGACGTGGTCAAGCAGGCTGGACAGCCATCTGTCAGGAATGCTTTCACTTGGATTCCTGCACTGAGTAGAAGGCTATATTTGACGTCTTGGTCCCTTTCTAATCTTCTCTGAATCTAAGAAGTAGGGCAGCCAAGCTCCTGCTGCTGATGTTGGAAGGAAAGCAGACTTTGAGAAGGAGCTTGCTTGAGGCTATTCAGGGTCAATGGGACAGTTTCTTGTTCCTGTTTCCCACCAATTCAACAAATACTGTAAAGCTATAATTTCCTCTACTTTGTATATCTGTGTTTTAAGGAGCATATTAACAACTAAATGTTTCTTAATAATGTAGAAGCTTGTTAATATAACATTTCCTGGTTTTTTTTTTCTGTTCCAGATCTTACAAAACCACCACTGGCCCCAAAACCAAAGATCTTCAGTCATCTTGCTTCCATAGCTGCTTCCAAATTTCCTCCATCACTGTCAAGGGCTGGCACACTTCACAATTCAAACTCTATGTCTAGGGGTCCAAAACCACCCATCGCTCCCAAGCCAAAAATCTCTGCTGACAACGATCCAGCAATTATACAGAGATCCAGTGTTTATGCCAATAATACCTTTAACAAATATCCCAATGGAAAACTGGAGGCAGAACTTTATGAAGAAAATCAGTGCAACAACATACAGGGTCCAGAATCAGAAGATGGCAATGAATACATTGTAATTCCTGATGCTGAACTGACTGATAAAACATACAGTGACTTTGAGCAGCAGCCAGTGGAGAATGAGATTTTGCACACTCCTGAACCATCAGGTGAGGAAGATGGTAATTGTACTGATAGCAATGAAATATGTGATTGTCCAGTAAATGTATTGAAGAACAGTGATACTGAATCAGTGGGAGACAACTCTGTGAAATCAACTGAAATCCCAGCTCTTGGCTGCCCTGAAACACTTGAAAAAGAAAAAGAAGATGCTACAAGAGATGAAAAAGTGGCCAGTGAACATCATCCCAGTGAGACCAAAATGAACTGTGCAGATGAAACTCTAAGCAAACTGGATTTGGTAAATGATAACAATGAGTTTAATATGGACAGTAAGATATTGAATGGAGAAAAGTCTTTGAAAGAAACTATATGTGATGATATTATTTTAAGGCATTTAGACGAGCCAATATCATCAAGAGAAGATCTGCCACTAATTTGCAAAGGTTTAGATGCAGCTCAGTTTTTAGAAGAGGAACAATTAAATACTGATCTAGAATTGGGCCCAACAAATCACAGTGATGAGGATTCAACCTGGACCAGAGAAAGAGTGTTTATAGAAGATGTTTATGCAAATACTGATGTTCACATTGCTAATGATTCTGAAGCGGACACTGGGTTAGAACCAAGTGGATCTGAGCTTGATATTGAAGAGACTTTTAGAGAGACCACAAATGAAATGAATGAAAAGGAAGATGAAATAGGTCCAGATGCTGAGGGAGAAGATCTTGACTATGCCTGCCAATTTACTGAAATGAAGAATGTAGAAGAAATATCAGAGACAGAATGTGAATCAGGGGAAGATTCTGGAGAACAAAATGAAATGATAGACACAGAGACTATGGATAATAGCTGCCAGATCATTCCCTTTGGAAAGGAGGGCAGTGAGGATCCTCACGATTCTCCAGATGAAGATTTGGGTGAGGATTTGTCAGGAAAAGAGACTGAAATGTCTAATAATAACCCATCCTTCAGTTTTCAAGATACTAATGGGCACGAATCTGACTTGCAGCTTAGAAAAGGATCTAAATCAGATGTTTTACTTGGAGATCACAGTGCAAGTGAATGTACTTTAGAAGACACACATTTGGATAATCAAATACTTGAGGTGGATCATAGCAATAAAGAAGAAACTGCCCCAGATCTAACCAGAGAAACATCAGCTGAAGATACTGGGCTTTCCACTGGAGAATTAGCTAAACTGGAAACAAACTCAGACAATGAATGTACTATTGAGGAGGCCACAGTAGTCCCTGAAGTGGTAGTTGTCCCTGATAACAATGGAGAAGTAGCCAGTGATTCCCTAGATGACCCATATGTACTTGGAGACAGTTTGCCTTCAGCAAATGAAATTATTTATGCCGGAAGAGAAATGCAGGAGGCTGATATCCAAAACAGCTCAAGTGATTTCAGGGAGGGAGAGAATACAGAAAATGAAAACCACTTGCTTTCCATTGATCGGAAAAACATTGTTACTAGAACAAGGTCTCACTCTGGGAAAGTACCTGGCTATGTGCCAGAAACAGTTCCAGAAGAAACAGGGACAGACACCGAATTGCAGACCTTGAACACAAGCACCATTATTACTGAAGATTTAAGTCACAATTTCTGTCTGTCAGAAGGAAAACCTATAGAACTGGCTAGAACACTACCTGCAAAGCCAAGACGCTTTGTTTTGTACCCTCGATCTTATTCAGTAGAAGGCAGAGATATCCCTGTCTCTCTGTATCGAGAAACTGATAACTCTATATTGGATTATAATAGATTAAACAGGACAGATGACCTGCCTTTACCATGTGTAATTGGTTCCTCAGGTAGTTTTTCCCAGAGAAATCACCTTACATCCACTGGGGTTTCCACTCCATCCTCTGTTGTTGATATTCCACCTCCCTTTGAACTAGCCTGCATCACCAAAAAGCCCATCACGAAAAGCTCCCCATCACTTTTAATAGACAGTGACTCTCCTGATAAGTATTGCAAGAAAAAGAAGTCCTCGTTTAAAAAATTTCTCACTTTAAAATTCAAGAAGAAGGCAGAAAACAAAGTCCACGTAGATGTTCATGTTTCTTCTTCAAGATCCTCCTCTGAGTCTAGTTATCATGGACCTTCCAGGGTCATGGAACTGGACAGAAGAAGTTTGAGTAGTTCACCTCAGCTGTTATCACGGACTGCCAAAGTGAGGGCTTCTGAGTCTCCAACTGTTCTTTTCTATAAGGATGGCAAGAGAAAGGGAACGCCCAAAATGTTTAGCAGAAGCGTGTCAAGGGTAGAGTCTTTTGAGGATCGTTCAAGACCACCTTTCATGCCCCTGCCTTTAACTAAGCCCCGGTCTATTTCATTTCCCAATGCTGATACTTCTGACTATGAGAATATCCCCGCCATGAATTCTGATTATGAAAATATACAAATACCTCCACGAAGGCCCACTAGGGCAGGAACCTTTACTGAATTTTTTGAAGATCCCAGCAGGGCCTTATCTGCTGCAAATGAGAATGACGGCTATGTGGATATGAGCAGCTTTGCAGCCTTTGAAAACAATAAACAGCAAACCGCCAACCAGGAAACAGAAAGGTATTGTAGCACATATTTACATAAGGCCTGTTAGCCTTGACCACAGAAAGTAGATTTCCTGTGTATTGGGAGTTGAAGGCCTATTCTCAAACTTACTTGGCTTATCTCACTTTTTTCAGGAAATGCTTTCTATAAAGTATTTGGAATAGGACTTTTTTTTTAAAAGTATATTTTGTATTTGTAGTTTAAATGTTCCCTACTTCCAATACTTATCAGTTTAAAAGTTGCTAGATTTTCATATCTGGGAAACCATGGTAAATCAAGTTGAACTTTATGAAACTTCTCTAAAGTTTGGACTGAAACTTGCTTATTTATTTTCATTTTGCATAATGCTTCTGCACTGTTGGTGGAGCTTGGGGCTCTTTTGTGTGTAATCCAATAGAATGAATGGAAGCTCCAGGGCAGAACTTTCCTCTAAGCTATTGTATTGCATTCTACCCTTCCTGTTCCCCTGCCATTGTGCTTATCTGTTCCTCTAAGAGTCATAGTCATTTTTGGTTCCTGCAAGTATCAGACTCAATCTATAGTTTCGACTTCCTCCAGGTTCAGCCATTATGAACTGTTCGATGTTTGGGAGAATGTCTGAATGAATTGCAAAAACTGTTAGAAACTGTGTTCTAGAATATTAATATGTGTTTTTCCAATCATTTGGTGGGAGGGAGAGAGAAACACTGAATCTAATACTGAACTATAGTGGTGTCATTTCAACAGCTTTTACCTTGGAATTGCATTTTAATTCCATTTATGGAAGGACTATTCAGGATTAGACTGGTATTAATAGTTCCTGTGCATTTATGGTGGTATTGAATCTGATGGCAGTTGGCTCCTTCCCCCCCTAAAGCCACTTAGTGAGCTCATAACAGGGTGAAACTTCAACTAGGAGCTTTTCAATTAACAATTCAATAATTCTCATCATGGTGGTTCCTCTGTATTATGTTTTGATGAACAGACTTAAAAATCTATCAGACTATAATATTGCTTTGAATCCTCTGCAGCCCTCGAGTGTTACATTTGCAGGAAATTCTTACATTGGACCATGCACTTAATTTCTTTATATTCCAAAGATTGTGGTATGTGTATGGGATGTTGGTGAATATTTTTAATTAGATTCAATCAAATTTATAGGGCAAGAACCGAATAATGAAAGCATGCTAGATATAATCTTTCCATACAATTACTGATATGGGGGTTAGTAATCAGTATATTACCCTCTGAAGGGCAGTTACTTCTTTTCCCCCAAATTTAGCCACATAGTATTAATAATTAAAATACAATTTGGTAATGCAACATTGGAGATACCAATAGCATTCTTTGCTTGATGAAAAGCAGTCAGTTGTGCAAAATGGAGCAGGCCTTTGGGTCCAACAAAGCCTGTAAAAGAGTTTGTCATTTGTGTTGTAGACTAGCAGCAAAAAAGGTCTTCACTTTTTGGAGTCTATTCCTAGCCTTTGAAGTTTATTTCTAGCCTTTATGTGCTATTCTGGAATAATTTCAGTGTTACAAGGAGCAGGTATGCAGAAGAGCCCTCTTAATGAGTCAAGTCCATTATCACTCCACACAACTACTAGGTGTATAGGTTTATTTTTCATTTCATGAAGTGGTTTGCAAATATTTAATTAAGAGAAGTTAAAAAGGGGTCACTTGGAAATACCCTAGGGTGGTAGGAGTTACACTAGTATACATCCTTTTTAATCTGAAGTACTGGAATTGGGGAAATCAAAGCAAGGAGATAATATGATTTATTTATTTAATTTCTATAGCCACCCATCTCAGCCAAGTTTGCCCAACACCTTCCCTTTAATAGACAGTGTGGGACTATTAGAGATTAAGACTCCAGTTTTCTCTTAGCACCCAGTAGGTGGTGGCAGCTAGCCAATGTTGGGCAGATTTCAAAAGTTAAGTAGGAACATACCTGGCTACTTCTTAGATTAGAGATTACGAGCAAATCACAGAGATGTAGGATAGATTGGGAAGCTGAAAAAGCATTCCATGAGAAGATTGTGGCAAACACATTCTAACATCTTCAAAAAAACTGTATAGGTATGGCCATGAAACCACCAGGGGTCAAGTCAGGTTCCAAACAAACTTTGCTTTTTGCTTCTCTTTAAGAAACTGAAGGGGAAAGGCTGGGGGTAAAAGTCCTCCCTGCAGGCACTGAGTGTGAATCCATCAAATGAAGTGAGACAGGTGTTTGCTAAGGAGGTTTAAGACTTTGTTTACATTTTTTTAATGCCAGCCTTTTAAACCAAATGTTTGTTTCTGTATAGTTTGGACTCATTCTCTCTGGATATATGTATGTTATACCTTTGCTTATGACAAATTAGTCATAACTTCACAAGGAGTTATTAAAAAGGAATGACTGCAGTTTTCACTGTTCCATCACATAAGACAAATGCTACTCTGAACTTAGAAAACTAGCATTCTAGGGAGGACACTAAGCTGTAATTCTTTCACTAGATTTATGACTTTTCTATATAGAGGTAATCTGTTGATAAGAAGGAATATAAACATTGATCAATTTAATTTGTATTCCATCACAATCAAAACAGACTCATATTCTTTTAAGTCTCTCCATTCTTCTGGAAATTTCTGGATCACCCATTCTAGACTTTTGCTATGAATTATTATTAATGCAATGCTAAATATTCTTCAGTGAACACGTTTGGTGTAAACATGGTAGACTTCCCAAAATCTCTGCTTACTGTGTTTTATCTATTCACCAAAATTGAAGTCCTTGTAAGCTGGTAGTACTGTCCTTTTGCTTTCCCTCTTTCATTGGCAGTTGTTTTCCTGCACCATGATTCCTCACAACTGGAATCTTGTGAATTTATTGATGATATGATGTAGCTAGTAAGATTTACTTTATTTCACAAAGCTAAAGCCAATTCAGAATGAGAAAAATTCCTCCCATCCTTGTTCTGAATTGGCTATATGCCATCATGAAGCTAATCAGATCTGGCTATATGACATTTTTACAAGCCCAGTACAATGTAACAGCAGGAAGCAGTGCTCTCATTCTGAAAGTGTGACAGAAATGGGAACTGAATTATACTTCAACTTCAATTCACATCCTTCTCCTTATAAAAAATCTTGACAAAAGAAGTGAAGGAACAATAACAACCTCCATTTCAGTTCAGCATTAATAATTATGTTCCTGAAAGTGCTAGAATGTGAGGGTATTAATTTTATTAGGATAGATAAGTGCTTTTTCATCATAGAAAATTTGTGTTTTATATAGATAATACAACAGTTTCATGAAACTGTTTTTCACAGTGTTCCACTCTCATCTTTCATTAGGTCCACCATTGGTATTTCAGAGCTTAACATCATCCATTTCTGTCTGCAAATCTATCTCATTATTACTTGGCAATACTTTATTTGATTTGAATTTTATTGTTTTTTTTCCAATTATTGTTTTATTATCTATTATCATAAACTCAAAATGGCCTATATAATGGAATATAAATTGAGTAAATGAATTACTATATTATGTTTTTCATGACAATACAATATTCAGTATATTTTGTTTGATTTCACCAATCCTGTTCCTATAGTTTGTAGTTGATCTCATAATAACAGTATCCTTTGGAATGGCTGTCCTCAGTTTGTTCAGTCATCTATTTACTTTGTTTGTTATCCTTCTAAAGATCATTCAGAAGAAAAATATCATTATTCCAGTGTATTTCAGTATGTTATCTTTGCATTTTGTTTATGTCTGATAAGTAATAATTTATTTCATTAATAAAAGACAATTGCAGCATTAATCCATCACTGAAAAGTACTACTGACATTTTAAGGGTCTCTTTTGCTTTTAAGAAAGCACTCCTGTATTTAAACAGCAAATTATTTTGCTATTTAAAAATGAAAAGGAAAACAAAAACAAAAACTCCCCCATAGATCTTATAACATCTACAAATTATTCAAGAAGCAATATACTGGTGTAGGCTTTCATGGCCGGTATCTTTTGGGCAGTGTTGGGCTTCAGGGTTTGGTGACCATGGTCTAGAGAACAGATTTCCTGATGTTTCACCAGCAACTGTGGCTGGCCTCTTCAGAGGCAAGGTGGTATGCTATGCAGACCACAGGCAACTGAGCAGGGACTGACTGGGCTCCTGTCTTTATAGCCAAGTGTCCTGACTTCTGATTGGTTTCTAGCTGAGCTGGTTTCCAACTGGGCCAGCCCTCACCAACCTGCACCAATCATACCAAGCCACCATGTGATACAGCAAGCTTAAACACTGTCTTATAAGCCATAAGTCCCTTGTGCAGGTGTTCAAAATTTGTAAGTGTGTCAGCAATGGGAATGCACATCCAGAAGATGCAGATCTACCACAGTGACATCCATATGTCTACCAGGAAGGTCTAAACTAGAAATATAATCTGGTTTGGTTCCAGAACATATTATTAGAAATCTTGCCTTATCAGTATTCCTGATTAGACAGAGCTCTGTAACTGTTATTACTTTTCCACTTCAGATCTTCTGGTAAATATGTGGATAGAGTAATCTATACACTTATTACCCAAACATTAAAAAAAAAAGAGTCTTCACTCTTTGGGGAAAAAAAAAAGATTGTAAGTGCAGGGTATTTTACACCTGAAACTTAAGGGTCTAGAAAAATGCAGAAAAAGAAACCATCATGAATATAAAGGATATTTCCTTTGACAAAGACAGAGATATCTGGGACTGTGTTTACTTAAGAAAAGTTAAGTAGAAAACTGAAAGAGGTTCATAACATTATTCATAACAATGTGGGTCAAGAATTTTTCCCCTTTCCTTCCCTTATATTTAAATTGGGATTATCCAATACAGTTAGCAATGGTTTCAGGAGACACAAAACAAGTACAGAAGACATAATTAATTTACTATACATTGTTATGGGGTACACTCCACTTCTGTGCAGAAGGAGTTTACTGAGGTGCCAATATTATTGATTGATTGATTGATTGATTGATTGATTACATGCTATCAAGTCGCTATCAACTCTTAACGACCACATAGATAGATTTTCTCCTAGGTCTTCACATAATGTGTCCAAAATAAGTAATTTGAGCCTCATCATTTGTGCCTTGAGTGAGAACTCTGGGTTGATTTGTTCAATGATCCAGCAGTTTGTTTTCTTGGCTGCCCATGGTATTCTCAGGAGATGTCTCCAACACCAAAGTTCAAAAGTGTCAATTCTCTTCCTATCTTGCTTCTTCAAAGTCCAGTTTTGCTTCCATAGAGCGTCACGTTGCAAGATTATTTGTACTGCTACTCCTTTAAAGGTAAAAAAAAAGTTCAACTATGCAATAAGAGACATTCTTATATAAAGGTCTAGGTTAGGGTAGTTTGCATTATTGGGGTGAGCAACCTTTTTGTGGTCACAGGGGATGTGGCTGGTGGTATCATGATATCTTTGTATTATTTGGGCCAGTGTTTTGACATCTTGGGATTTGTGGGGGTTTAGGGGGAAGTTAAGGGTAAAAATTGATGCCTTAAACCTTGCAAAGAACCAGTATCTCCATTTAGCCTCTTAAATCCCCTCCTTAAAAATGGGCTGAAACAGTCAATCTTGCCCATTCTAGAGATGCTCTGGGGGCTACAAAAAGGGTGCAGGGGGCTTCATACAACCCCAAATTTCTTGTCTCTGCAGGCACAGGAAAGAGCTCTGCAGGGTTTCACACAAAAGTCTTTTGTGGTCCTACAGGATATGATATTGGCACCTTCTGGAAAATGCTCTACCATTAAGCTTAGGATACCATAACTGGACTTGTGAAAATCCACACACCCAATGGATGATATTTGTTTACTACCATCTAATGGTTGGTCTGGATTTTTGCAAGCCAGATACAGTAGCTCTAATTAAGCTATGACATCTCATCCCCATGAAAAGGCTACTGAGATATAACATACCCCTTAAGATTTGTGGGAACAGAATCTCAGTTGCCAGCAATCTTTTGGTTAAAAAGAAACTTTGATTGCACACCAAAACTATATTTAATAAAAAGTAAATTGTTTTGTGGTGGCATTTTTCAACTGACTGGGATGCCATTAATCATTCTCCCAATGGATCAGGTGCATACAATGAAAAAATACAAACACAGACCTGTTTGTGAATTATGTAGGCAGCATTAGCATATACGTGACAAAAGGGGCACATGGGTATTAGAAATGATTATTTTAAAAAGCCTTCCTTAATATATCATAATGTACAAAAAGTAGTTTGCTCTACCTTTGCCTATACAGCATCATTATTCATTTAAAGATGCTGCCATGCTATTAAATGGGGTAAAATACAACTCTGCCTGGCACACAAGAGTACCTCTGGTGATAGTTTAATTTAAATTATATGTGGCTTTCTGCCCAAAGTAGCTCATCATAAAGCACCAACTGTTGATTACAGTTTTTCTGTCTACATCTCACTTGGAAAGAAAAGCTAACTGTTACAAGGTATAACCAAATTCAAAGAAATGGCATAAATCCAACATTGCAGTGAAATAATTTGGACTAGCCTTCGTCAGCCTGGTGTCCTTAAGAGATGTTGGGTTATAACCCCCATCATCCCCAGGGAGCAGAGCAAATTACCAATACAATATAGTTGTAGACTAATATTTCTAGAGAGCATTAGGTGGGGGTTAACTAACACACAAAGCAACATTAATAAGAGGAAGCAAAAGTAAACCTTTACTACAAGAATGAGTCTTCTTGCATCCTCACAATGAAATTTAAAAAGGTGTCTGCAGTATTCTTAGATGTTACATTAATGATCCCAAGGTAAGCCCCCTTCCCCAGCTTGTCAGCCCTCCCAAGTACTAGTGCCAAGATACCAGCCCCTTATGTAACAGAGCCCCTTAAGTCACATATATTTTCAGGAGGTAATACCAAAGTTAGTGGAACACCAATGGCAAACTAATGCTGTCTGTGTGCTACTTATCTACCACTTTTGATAAAATACTTTTCTGAGCACTCACTTTTCTTCTCATGACTCTGCTACACCCAACATGATTGAAAAGCCTGATTGTACATTCATTATAGAGGGGGTGGGGGGCTAACAGTATTGGTTGTAAATCACCTGGATTATAATACTTTTTACTACAGCTTCCATTTCTGGAATCTGAAAACTACAATGGATGGCACATCCACCTGCAGAACTTCTCAGTTTGAGAAGAAAAGGGGCATATATCTGGAGGGGCTGGGAAAGACTGATACACTTGTCACATATCACCTTTTTCTACTCAGTAAGAATGTATTATCTTCTGTGCATGCCGTTGCCTCCTCTTATTGCTGAGATTTATTGGATGAGGCATGTTGCACTGCCACTCTCAGGGAGTCTGTGAATCTTCTTTTCTATGCTGTTTAATGATACACAGTGCCTATATCCCATAGCATTAAAAATGCAATTGCTTTCAGTTGTTGCAGTTGTTAGAAATCTAATTCAATAGTTTATGGTCTGTTGTTCAATCTGACATATTTATTTATAGCATACACTACACTTTTAATTATCTGGCAAGAACTGTGTTTTCATAGGACTCATGGGTGTTTAATGTAAAGCCCCTTAATATTGGCTTTTCACTGGCACGCAACAATTAATTTTATCTTTATGGACCAATTAGAGTTAATGGATGGGAGAATGTATTTAAGAGGCATGGTCTGTTTTGCCAGGACCATTCTTAAAGAGCTAATAAAAGGACCCTTTCAGTTGGGTAATTGGTTGGATTAATTATATGGTGTTTCTTCCAAGGCTAAAGTAAGCACAATTAGATGTATCACCACCAAACACCTTTCACAAATCCATCCGGTCACTTGCAAAAGTTCTATCAGTTTTGACTGAGGTTGTCACTGTAGGCATTGTCCACATACGGGGCATTGCCCAAGTAGCAGCATTGTTTCTTTTTATCCTTTATTTCATTTGCTCACTCTAGGGGGAATTGTCTGTCAGTGCAGAAATTGTTTCTATCCCATGATTTAGACTTCATTAGCATTATCGAATCAGCCTCTCTGCTTCAGTACACCGCACTATTCCTCTGTTCCAGTTTTGTTCTTTTGTCTTTGGGAAGTAGAGGTAATGCAAGGGAATGGGTTCCAGGATATTCTGGATGTGATTACCTGATTGAAATGACAACATCTCTCAATCATTTGTAGTGGCATCTAAAAAGGCTAGCACGATTCTAGTCTGTATCACTAAAAATGTAGTGTGCTGGGCATGAGAAGTCATTCTGCTTTAGACAGAAGTCAACCCTGGAAACAGCTGGGTCAGTTCTGAGCACCACCTGGAATAAGTCTGTCTAAGAAGCTGGTGAGAGGGTTGGAATCTCTGCCCTGTGAAGAAAATGGAAGGGATTGGATATGTTTAATTTGGAGTAAAAATGATATAATAGTCACCTTCAATTCTGAAGAGCCATTTCATAGAACTGTATTTCCCAGCTGTCTGCAGATATGTTCAACTATATGGCAGTTCTTGCTGAGAATTCTGGAAATTGTCCTCCACCATATCTGAGGAGGCACCTGATAGGGGAAGGCTAACCTATCCCGTACAGCACTGCTGTTTTTTCTTGCTCCAAATAACAGAACAGGAAACAGTGTGTTCAAACTTCAAGAAAAAAAGGATTTAAACTAAACTTTCTGATCGTAATTGTGGTTTGCCAGTGGAACAGATTGTTCTGGAAGATGCTGGACTATCCTTTATTAGGATTTTTAAACAGAGGCTGAACAGCATTTTATTAGTCTGTGCTCACTCTAATAATAGTAATAATTCTTTATATCAGTGGGAAGATGGACCAGATGCTCTTTGAAATGCTTTCCACCTACTGTATATGATGTGATTCTTCTTTCATCAAACACAATTGTATGTACACTTCCTTATGAACAAGCATGCATTCCATCAAGCTGCAAATGAACATGTTTATTTTTAAGGAATTGATTATGGTCATGCCACTTATACACCATGGGCCAGATGTGCTATTATAGAGTAAATGGATGCAAATCCTATCAGGTGGAGAACCTGTGTCAGTGTGTAACAAAGCAGAAGTCTCCCAGGCAGACAACTGCAGCGTTAGAACAGGGATGCTGTAAGTGAATAAAAGAGTCTGTATTTTCATCTGTGCTTTTCCTGTTCTTCACTTCTCTGCCATTTTCTTTTCTTTTCTTTTCTTTCCTTTCCTTTCCTTTCCTTTCCTTTCCTTTCCTTTCCTTTCCTTTCCTTTCCTTTCCTTTCCTTTCCTTTCCTTTCCTTTCCTTTCCTTTCCTTTCCTTTCCTTTTCTTTTCTTTTCTTTGACAGAAATGTAGTGGTCAGTAACAGAAAGGTGTCCAGGGCAGCTGGTGGCAGAGATGTGGAAGAAATTAATAAAGCAGAAGTAGGGGGTCCTTAGCAATCCAGTTTATATTTAGAGTCTAACTCCCATCACTGCACACCTGCATAGCTAGTGATAAGTTGTAATGGGAATTGTGGTTTCTATTTCTGGAATAGAAAAATGGGCATTGCAAATATGTGTTGAGCAGGGTCTTCCTTTACTTTGGAATACTTTGCCTGGCCACATAATGGAATGTTTAAATTGCTGTATCTTTCTTTTCAAGTTTCCAAACTTGGTTGTTGTTTTTTTTCATTACGGATATACAAAGCTGCTTTATGCTATATGAGATATTGGTTCATTTAACTCAGAATTGTCTCTCCTGGTTGGCAGTGGCTATTCAAGGTCTCAACTCAAGGTCTTGACCACCATTGTAATTTGAGATCTGCAAGTGGAGATGGCCAAGAATGAACGGCACATACAGCATCGGCTCTAACACTCAGCAATTCCTCTTCATGGACTGAATACAAAGAAACCCCTATTCTCTCCTATGGTTCTTTAGGCGAGGATGGAACTGATTATCCCTGAATTTGCTGTGAGCACTTTCCATGGAAAGTATGGACTAAGAAACTGGCAACATACTCAGAATAAACTATAAACAATTTGATTCAAGTTACTTGATAGGGCCAAGTTGCCAGAGATAAACAAGGCAAAAGTAATAATTTGGATTTAAAGCCAAAAAAGAAGAAGAAGAAAAGGGAATTACAAATAATTAAGACCATGTTTACAACCCCAGCACAGTATTACTGGTTCACATATGAGACCTTCCTTTCCTTTGCTTGATTCCAGGGCTCTGAGTTGAATGACAAATCAAAAGTAGTTCATTAAGTCAGGAAACTGTATGCTAAAATAGTCTACTTTAAATAAAGTTTATGTTCAAAATTTGATATTCAAAATCCATATTACTTGGCAGGATAATGCTGATGTATGCTGCATTTATAAATCTTGCTGCCTTCCTGGATTTTTTTAATGTCATATTATAGAATATCACTTTTATACAATTCTCTTGAAAGGTCAAAGCATCCATCATCAAGCTGAAGTACTGTGTATCACCCTATGTGATACTCAAAGCAGAAGGTCTGGGAAGTTCAGCAAGGTTCATACTCTATCTCACATACTTTCGTCATATTGGCTTATACCTTTGTAAGAGATCTGTGAATGACCCCTTTCATTCAGTTGTTTTTTCCTATGATGAACAGTGGAATCTGATTGTTGTGTTGGCACACAACAGCCTGGAAAATCTGGAAATAATATTACCAAAACAATTATTCTTTTTGTATTCTCCAACTCATTTGACTGTGAATTTATATCAACAAATTATTTAGTCCCTGCCAGGGAAAATTCCATGTTTTGTTCCACTTAGTATATAAACTGTATTATTCTTTGTGTGCAATCACTGAGATGAAGGCCCTGGAAACTCTCTCAATGGTTGCAACATACTCAGTGTGAATACAGTAAATACACTATAAACAGGTCAGAGCAGGAAATGTACAGGATAAACCTGAAATAGAAGCACATGTTTTATTATTTAAGTATTCATAATATTTTTTACCAAGAATTATAGGCAGTATATAAAAATGTGAACGTGGTAAGAATAATAAAATAATAATAGTACAACAGCAGTAAAAGATATTCTGCCATTAATGACTCCATCCAATAAATCTGCCTGTGGAGGATCATTGCATGTGGACCATTGCATTTTGAACCTGTTAAAGTTTCCAGGTGGTTTCCAAGACAGTCCCATGTAGAATGATTTATAGGAATCCAGTTGTGAGATGACAAGGGAATGAATGACCGTCTTCATGTGAAGCCATAACTTCCATCAGGAGATGTGAATACAGAAAAACCCTGCAAGTGGTAGACCTGTTTATGGGATGTTTATTTGGCCAACCCAAAATCAAAGATGGTACTATCTTGGAATCAGTAGGCTTCTGAATTAATAGCCATTCTCTTTAGCTCGGGTTGAATCTGAGCCTGTTTCTCCCCATCCTAGCCCTAATAGCTTCCAAGCACTGGGTTAGGACTTCTTCCACATTCCTGCATTCAGCCTTGGTGGAGGCATATATCTGACTATCATCTGCATATTGATGATCCCAGAATGAAATATGACCTCTTCCAGAGGCTTCATGTAGTTGTTTAACATGATTGAAGACAGAACTGAGCTCTGGGGTACCTTGTAATAAAGTGTCCACTGCCACCAGAGACGACTCACCCACTCAGGAAGGAATGGAATCATTGTAACATGGTTCCTTTGAGAGATCTAGGACAGCAAGATCCTAGATCTAGGTCCCTCCATAAGTCATCCATGAGAGTGACTGATATGGGCCCAGATAATCCATATCCTCTAGAACTATGCAATTGTCACTTCACCACTATTTCAACAAACTTCCCCCAAAAGGGGATGTTGGAGATGGGATGATAGATGGCTATTTCCAGTGGATCCAGAATAGCCACCAGAGCAGAGGGTGAGCCAATGCCTCTTTCAAAACAAATGAAACTACCCCTTCTCTCAAAGAGCGTTGATCACTGCCTGGATCCAATTTCCAGTCTCCTTCCTGGTCATCTTAATCAACCATATGTGATATAAATTCAGTCCACATGTGGCAAAGCTGACTTTACGGAGGATCCTGTCCAGTTCCTTGAGATTCACAGGTTTAAAACCTTCCCATGTAACTTCACAAGACATCACCTCTGTCATCTCATCAGATTCCATCTACCCAGCTTTCAAGTTGAAGTAAATATGAGCAATTTTGTCCATGAAATAATCAGCCCGACAATCTCAATTTATACTGATAGAATCTTCCAGACCATCCTTCCCTAAAAGAATTCAGGACACTCTGAGTAGTACAGCTGGCCAATATTCTTCAGACACAATAAGGCAGCAAAGCAATCCTACTCTTTTTATCATCACCTAGTAAGCTTGAATTTGAACTCATATCTGTGTGTGGTTGTACTTGCTTCTTGTGTTCTGCCAACATCACTGCAGGTGTCTCTTTGCTTAATTCATCTCCTGAAGCCTCACAAAAAACCAAGAAGCCATCTGGGATTGTCAAGTGAGAAGAGGTTGCTCAGGAACAGTCCTGTCTAGGACCCTGGTTGCCTCCTAATAAGTATAAACAAACAAACAGAGGTAATATTTCTTCTTCCATCTTTTCACCACTGTAGCAGCTGTGAGAAAGAGTGAGTGCTCATAGTTACCCAGTAAGCTTCCACAGCTGAAGGTGGACTTAAAGCATACATTGAAGAAACTGACACAGAAGGAAATGGAAGTTGGATTCAGGCAGCGGTCAACCCCTCTTTAAGAGAAGGGTAATTCCACTTGCTTTGAAAGAGGCATTGGTTCACCATCTGTTCTAGAGGCAAAGTGGAAATGTCATATTAAAATTCATACTTTTAGAAAGTTCATGTTTAAAAATGGTGTATCTGGGAAATGTGTACAGTATTTAAAATAGTCTACATGAGAAAAGCTTCTTACAGAGGTTCCGGGTAGTATAGACAAACAGAAATAGGTTTTCCAGTGAATATAAATATAGCAATAGGCAGTTAAATTGGTGAAAATCTGCAATACCAACATGGCCTGGATATGAATTGAATCACATATTCCTATTTCTTACCATCTTATTTTACCCTTATGACAGCCTTGCGAGGTAGATTACACTGAGAAAGAATGGCTGGACAAAGGTTATCCAGTGTCCTTGATAGCTGAGTGAGAATTGAAATTTGGGTCTCATCAGTCCACAGCATCACACTGGCTCTAAGCCAGCTCTTTCTCTTTGGCTTAGTCTGCAACAAGGCAATAAGCATGGTATTTCCCAAAGGGATACTGTGAGAGAAAAAGTCTGATTACAAAAAACTGCTGTATAAGCAAAAAAGCATGAACGCTGGGCATTGTTTTTGCCTTGAAGGAAATGTCTATCAAACATTTAACCTCCGTTACTGAACTGCAAGCTAAGGATTTCTTGTTTCCTTTGCTAGTTCACACACATTTAAAGATCCTATTCCTGCATCCCATATATTATTTTCCATGTTTTCTCAGTGTTTGGTCTCACTTATTCATGGCTGAATAGAAAATGAAATCAATAGTTCTGCAATTAGGCTTGACATTAGTCCTTTTTATGGTTCACCCTTATAGATGTGTCTTGCAGTTTTCATGCTGATTTATTCATTACTTGAATACAGGATATCCTGTAATTAAAAGAGGTTGACCACAACCATGTGGGGCATGGGCCTCTTAACTACAGAATATGAACTTGGTATGTTAAGCCATGGTTTTAATTCTTAAATAATATGTGCCATGTGGATAATACAAGATATACGTTAACAGCACATATTTTCCCATGACAAGGCCAGGCATATTTGTTTATGTGTGTGTGTGTGTATGACAATCAAATATGCAAGATTTGTTTGCTACACATGATATGGGACACATGCTTTTCAAAGTTATCTAACATAGAGAAAAAATCAATGTGCCCATTTTTATTATGGAACAAATTCAGGACTTTTGAAGGGTAATAACACCATTTCTTCTATAACAAGGACCCATATTCTTTTCGGATGGAGAGTCACATCCAGCCATCGCATGCTGGAAGCTGCCATCCCAGCGGTATGCAGGCCCAGGTCACAGAAGTTGATGGGCCAGAAGATCACATCTCTGTACTATTCAAGCTGAGAGTGTTGTCATTATGTAGCTAAAAGATGAATTCTGGTCACAGAAGAGAGGGGTAACCCCAAGGTTTGCAAAAGTACAGAGAATCTTGTGGGGAGAATGGGTCAAAGAACTGGAACTTCCCAATGAACTATGGATAGTGATTAGAGAATTATAAATATTTGAGCGAAAGAGAGTAGAGTGACTGAATACTCAACAGGGAACACTCTAGACTACAACATTTTACATTGCAGCTTGTGCCTCCAAGCCACAATGTGTAGAAACAAGCATTTAGCGCTAATGCCAATTACCTTTCTCTGCAACAGAGCCAGTTTGGTCTAGTGATTAAGGCACCAGGCTAGAAAGCAGGAAACTGTGAGTTCTAGGTCTCCCTTAAGCATGAAAGCTGGCTGGGTGACTTTGGGCCAGTCATTCTCTCAGCCCAACTCACTTCATAGGGTTGTTGTGGGGGAGGAAGGAGTATTAAGTATGTTTGCCACCTTGAGTTATATATATACGTAAAAAAGGCAGGATAAAAATCTAAATAACAACAACAACAACATGTTTCTTCAGGTTGTACCTTATATACAATATATAGAAACAGTAAGATATATGTTGTATCCTATACATATATGAGTCAGTAGTATGTTATAAAGTTGCCCTAATTTAAAGCAACAGTTCAGTATATCAGTCCATTGATAACTCTTCACTGAAAATACCTTCTCACTAATTTAACCATAGAAAATTAAAAATAGAAATCTATTAGAAGCAGCAGAGTAGGGTATGATAAGGTAAATAATTATCTTTTCAGCTGTTTGCTGGCATGTTTCCCAGCAGTTGTAGAAAAAAATAAAAAACCCATTTTCTCACCCTCTTTCAGCCTTCTGCCAACTAAACTATTCCCCAAAGCCTCTGAATTAGCTGGAAGAATTGCAGACAGCTCTATTAATAAGGAAGCCATTGAAAAATAATTGCACCAAAATGTGATTTGTGTGACTGGTTAGTTTCCAAACTGGTATCCTTTCTCCCCCTTTTTCCAACCAAGAGAAAAGCAGCCAAAATGATCAAGAGACAGGACTATTTCTCCAGTAAGGAGAGGCTGTAATATTTGAGACTCTTTACATTAAGAAAAGGGCAAGGGAAACACTATGTGCATTATGGAGAAAGTAGCCAGGAGACGGTTTTATTTTATCCCTTTTTTGATTGGTTGGTTGGTTGGTTGGTTATGTGCCATCAGCTCCGTGTCACCTCTTAGAGACCACATAGATAGATTTTCTCCACGATCATCTGTCCCTAATATGGTCCTTCAAGTCTTCCAATGGTGTACTCATCGCCACTGTAACTGAGTCTATCCATCTTGCTGCTGGTTGTCCTCTTCTCTTTCCTTCCACCTTTTCCAGCATTAGAGCCTTCTCCAGAGAGCTAGGTCTTTGCATAATGTGTCTGGATAGGATAATTTGAGCCTGGTCATTTGTGTCTCGAGTGAGACCTAGCTCTCTGGGGTTCTTTAGATCATGCCAAGTGCATTTTTCCTCTTACAAAAAGATCCCTCTTTCCCCTGAGAATATGTGCATTCATCATTTTAAACCAGCATGATTATGCTTTGCTTTCTTCTTAGTCTATTTCATGCAGAATTAAAATGAAGGACATATGTATCTATATCTTAAAAGAACTATAAGTGTTCTGATTCTAATAAAGGGAGGGAATAACAAGCAACAGACAGTAAACAGACAATGGATTTCTTTAGCCAAAAATGTCACTCAGACCACAATTTCCTTCTAGGAATCATCTGGTGTATGTATGTTGTCCCAGAAATAGTATTTGTTAAAGCAGACTTGTTTTATCATTGCACACTATCTGAATGAGGCAAGCAATGAGGGAGATGTGGATGTATACTTTATAGCCAGTTTCATACATAAAAGATACTTTATCAATGAGGAAATTTGAATTTTCCAATGCAAATTATACTCCTCTTTTTTTTTAATCCCATCTACTCTGAATTGGTTGGTTACCATTCAAGCATGTTGACCCCAAAATAGCCCCCAAATCTTAAAGCCATTATAGCACACAAACAAATTTGGAATATGGGAAACAAGTACAGCGGTATTGATAATACTGGAAAGAATGTAGCAGAAAACATAGATAGTTCTTTAGTACAATTCATATGTATGTGTACACATGTTTTCACGCATGTGAGCATTTTCCAGTTTTCCTAAAAGTCTTGAGTAGGGAGGAAAGCTATGCATGCTATGATCTTATCTCTTCTCAGTCCTATGGAAATGCTATGATAGCAACATAATGGTTGAATGAATGAATCAATTAATTATTCCACTAATAGCATGCTCTGACATTGGACAGTAATTGAAATGATAAACTGTGTTAGCATATAATGATAAACCAGGATTCCTGGATTATCCTACTTTATCATAAACAGATTGAAACTTTTTGCTCACTCGTCCTTTGTAAAATAGGATGCAATTTTTCAGGACACTGGAACTTGTGATAATGGTTTATTGTTTCCATGCAAGTCAGGGTCATAAATCTTTAAGAATTGAAAATGTGCTGACATACGTTTGCTTTATGTGGGAACAACCAGTTTAGATAGCAGTAAATTATCATTTTAGCTACTTGCATAAACAGAATAATAAATGGACTCTATGCATGCTCATCATTCCACCTAATCCAAGATTATCATTATGTACAGCTATAGTTTCATTTGGGTCTTCCTGTTTTAAGATTTGGAGGAGATGATTGATGATGTTGATGTTGATGTTGATGATGATGATGATGATTGTATGGAGAATTAACCATTCCGGAAGATAGCATTTATGTTAGTGTTCATTACTAGATGCAACATTTTCATTCTTATAAGGATGCATCACTGCTGTGGTGTTCAGTTGCAGGTGGGCTAGGTGAGAAATGAGAAATGTGTTGCAGTCAAAGATATCCCCATCCTGTGCCACAGTGTCCTTAGGTAGTCCATACTTTTCTAAGCCTCCGTGGATTGAGTGCTACAATATTTGGGGGGTTACAAGCCCATTTGATTGAACTCACTTACCAGTCTCCCCTTAATTAGGAGACCCGCCTTTATTAAGTCCCCACTTTCAGGGGAAGAACATTGCTTACACCCTTTTCACAGACCTGAACATGAAGATCTGCAGAGGAGTCATTTATATGAGCACATTTTGGAGCAAGGTTTGCATGTATACCCCTCCAACTTACTTTAATCCTGAACCCCCCATGGAAGGTTTATATGTTTGTATCTGTTTGTATGGAAGCAGTCTCTTCTCTTAACATTCATACTGAAATGCTGTACATGTTAGTGTTTTATAATTGTACTGTGGGCCTGCAAGACGACACAGTGTAGAGTTAAGTAATGTGATTAGCTTTCCCTTCATAGTCCTGTGCTGTAAAACGAATGCCATTACTGTATGAGCACTGAGTGTCTCCAGTTATGTGGCCTTGTGACTCTTTCTCGAGATTATGTGTCTTTCTAGCATTCACAATATGCCTCTCCATGCTTGCTTTTTCCTTCCCTTTCTTTCTTAGTTGCCATTCTGTGAGAAGTATAATTAGACAATCTTCCTCATCTGGCATGTATATTTGTATAGAAACCAGCAGGACAAATGGTAGTATGTAAGGAATCAAATGTAAAACTAAAGGCAGAGGAAGAACCAGGATGGTTAAACAATTTGCTGTAATATTTCCAGACACTTTCTTGTATCTTTGACAAATAGCAGAGAAAGTACCCAACGAATATTTCTGGAAAGCAACAGCCAGCCACTGAGTTTAGTTAAATTATCCTATTACTTGTTGCTTACAGAAAGTACAGAAAGTTGTCTCAAAAAGTAGATTGCAAGTTGTGACTGAATTTTTGTAATCTGGCAAAACAGATTCTATATGAAGGAATAGGATATTATCAGTATCCTGTAATTCTCTCTGGGATCTGTTTATACTTTTTCCCAATTTGGGGAGGCATGATCTTTTGGGAGGCCAACCAAAATTTTGGAAGTGGTACCAGAGCGTCCCAAGAAGTTTTGCCCATTTGAAATATTAAATATGGCAGGAGAGAAAAGTTATTATTGACAGAGTGAGTGATCATATTAGCTGCATTTAATAATTGCATTTAATTTAATTTCAATTTAGTTTTAATTAATTTTTGTCCTGGTCATGCTGACTTTTTTTTTTTTTGCCAAGCACCACCTACTTTTAGAGCTCAGTACTCACACATCATTCAAAGGCTAAGCATTGCCCTGTACTATATAATATTTATACACAATTTCCCCTATGGTATGCATTATTCATCATATTTTCAGACCAGAAATTGCATTTCATAATTTGGAGAAGTGCAAAAACCAATTGTGTTCTTGTGCCTGTAATTTTCAATCAATTTAAACTAGTCAGATGCATATTTAAATGAATTTTGCCTCCCAGGGGCCGTTGTGGCCATGCAGCCTTTAAACATCCAACTATTAGCTGGCTTACATTTAATTGTTGCGAATTTATTCCAGTTTAAAAGAAAATTTTGTTGGGCTGCTACCACTTAGTCTGAAACTCCTGACACACTCTAGTTCAAGAAGTTTTTAGCCATTCTATAAAGGGTTTCTCTCTTCAGCCCAAGCCAAGGGGGAAAAAAACCAGAAAGGAGAGTGCTTGGAATCTTCTTGTCCATAGCCAGACGCAATGAATTTAACAAAGATTGTGCCAAACCTGAAGCTCAAGGGCTAATTGTATGTTTATATAGACTCGCATATGGGGACGATTTTTTAAACTAAATCAAATGTCTATAGGAGATTATTGGCGGGGAGGGGAGAAACAATAAGGGAAGGCACAGACACAGATTTCCTAATGAAATTCTTACAAGCTGCCTAACTGCTTGCGTAAGCTCTGAGATAGCAGTACATCTCAGACCTTATAGATAGAGTTTGTTGCAGAGAGATTATTAGAGAGAGGTTATATGAGTCTGACATTTGGATGTTATCAGGTAGGTCTTCCTTGCTACGTCTTTTTCTTTTTGACCATCATCCTCAGTTTTATAGAATATGGAGGATAAATGAAAGCCAGCTTCTTTAGGAAAGGTGATAGTTGCTTTTGGAAGTCATGCATCTACCTAGACAATTATCTAGTGACCAGACACACCTCCCTAGTGACTCTATGACTGAATGACAAAGGTATTCTCTAGTTTTCACTAATTATATTATTATGTTTAAAAGATTTATGTGGGAGAAGCTTTCTTTAGGAAACAAAAGAAGAATTCCATCCAGTCTAGCCTCTCAGCATCTTACCAAATGCTTTAGAGGGCACTGTTGTGCCATGCTAGAAAATTGGGGTTTGCCACAACAATGTAGGAGGAAAGAATGCAGAGAAAAAAAAGCAGAAGTGAAGCATCCAAAGAGCATTTGTTACTCTCAGGTTTGCTCTTTTGTTTCGTTAGACAAAAGGTTGGGTCATGTTTCCAGCAATAGTTGCTCCTATGCACTGACAATCTTAGATATCTGGAAGGCTATAAAAGTCATGGTTGACTTGTAATGACCTATTATATATGATCAAGCACCAATTGTACTTTCTAGTTCAGCAGGGTCCTGGGTGTGGTGCATTCTAACTTCAGAGGTTGCTGATTCATTGTCGGGTCATCTCTAGGGAGGAAGTGTTCTCTGTTTACAGGAAATGCAGGACAAGGGCCCATGGAGCAAGCAGAATACAAGGTAAAATGGCTGCACATCTAGTTCAGGCTTTTGCTTGGACTGTAGCTTTGGACAGTTCTCAAGAGCTGTAAAAGCAGAGTGTTTTGAGATGCTTACTTTTCAAGATTTTATTTTACATAAACTACAGTCACATTCTATGTTATTTTTTTATCATTGTGCTTGTCTTTAGCTCCAGAGGGAATCACTTCAAGTTCACTTTTGGAACACCAATGCAGTTACACAGATTCAGGGTATGTTGGATTTAGAGCAGAGAAGTGGTGGGAAAGAAACAATACTCTACTGTAAATGCTTCCTTCACATCTATTTTTCTATTTCAAATTCTTCCTATAAATTGAGTCAATTGTGTTCCAACTTTTGAACTATAGTCTTCAACAAGTTGTTAAACATTGTGCATAAACTTTGAACTTTGAATAAGGTGTTGGGAACTGCATTCAACAAAGAGGATAGAGCCAAGATCAGACCAGGACAAAAATATCTTTGTTTTACCTGCTTAATTTAATTTGCTGCTTAATGAAAAATAAATTAATTGAATGCAGTTCATAGGATTACTCATCATGTATTTAGTGATTGTCCCCTTACATCGCATTACAGTAATAATTCAGAGGCAACATTTGGAAGGTCTCTAAGGACTACATCCAGTCTGGGGGCTTCATTTGGCCTTCACGTTGTACACATTTTATTTAAAGTATGTTTCTATATATATCCCTCTTTGTAAGATCAGAGCCAGATCAACATGGATGTTCCATGAAATTACCCTGATTTAGCTTATTCTATTTGAGTTGTTGCATTCCGGTAGTAGCTGTTCTTAACATTTCCACTGACCTATAAATGATCTTGTGTGGAACAGTATTTGTGCATGTCTGAAATATAGCAGTCTAGCAAGATATTAGGGAAAAGGATTTGTGTGAACCAGCAAAATCTGAATGTTGACTTGATTCCCTATTCTGCAAGAGCTTTGCTTGTCTGGTGCTCCCATAATAATTTATTGAGCGTAAGGGTTGGAATCAAAGTTTGTCAAGTTCACATTTTAATTTATATCAAGCTAATTCATTGTTCCCAACCCAACATGTGGCTTAAAATGCAATTAAATTTTGGAAGGGAGCATTCTTTTCCTAACTTTGTATTACAGTTCTGTAATCAAAATGTTATATACACAAACACATAGGTTGGGGAACTTACATAGCAAAAGGCATGCATACAGAAAGAAGGCATACAAGGAAGCTATTGTAGAAGAGAAAAATGGATATAATATGTGTGTGGATTTTCATTTATATAGAAAGAGACATGAATTTTCACACGGAGTTTTTAAAACTCCAAGCAATGTGGAAACAAATTTGAAAAACATGTGTTTGTTATTGAAAGCAAGACACACAAATGTATCCATTCCTGTTTACCTTGAAGGAGATTAAGAACCTCCAACCTGCCAGTTCAGGCACTGGAAAGTCACAACCCCAGTGGCAGAAAAAGCTGAAGGCTTTCCCGTATTTTATGGAACCAGATCAAATCTTGCATCTGTTAAGCCTATTGTCTTTTGCAGTATGTCAGTTCAGTCCTGGCTTGAACACTTAATTCTCATTAAAGTTACATTACGTCTGCCTGTTTGGCTACAAAACTAAAAAGTACTGAAGTGCAAACATCTTGACAATGGCTGCTGCCATTTCTAGCCATCATTTGTTATAGTAATTATTTGGAAATATATCAGTACAATATGGTGGTGTCTGCCTCTGCACTGATTTTGTACTGCAAGCCCTTTAAACAGCTGACACTTAGATAACACAGCTGTCAATGGACCTCTTCTACCTCTCTTCCAGCCAGTTCCCATTCCATTTCCTAAGAATTTATTTGCTTGTTTCTGATGGAGAGGCTGTGTGATGTCAATGCATCATAAAACATGAAGGGGGTCATGAGGGGTACATTTCAGAGACCTTATCAGTGGGGAGTATTAGCCTACAAGTGTATGTAGCAAAATCCATAAACCAGGAGACAGGCAAGATGAACATTCTTTGCTGGCTGATAAGATGTGTCATTGTAACTGGCTCAGCAAATAGCATGTATTATTCTGAGCAAATATGACCAGTCAGGGGAATGTCCTTGAGTATTTCATTTTTCTTAAAGCTTTTGGTAGTCCGTGTGGCTTTTGATTTTCATTTCAAGAGGCTACATAAATATATCTTTAAAAGAACCTACTTTGCAGAGGTGTTTTAGTAATAATCATATCTAAGTGATAGGAAGACAACAATCCCTCTATAATAATTGGGAAGCAGGAGGTGGGGGAGTCATGAAAACAAAGGAATTAATAGAGGTGCACAATTGGATACAACTACTTATCAATGATACCTTCCTCCGAATTGCCAGCTGATCCCTCCCAGCACTTTCATATATATGTTAAAGAGGACAGGGGAGAGGACTGAGCTTTGAGACACCCCTCTCATGCTAACTGACTGGAAAGTCCCGCTTTGAAAGGAGCAGAATCGTCCAGAAGGATATTGTGAGTGATTGTATCAGAGACTATCAAATGGGGTAGCAAGCCAAAGATGGTTGTGGTTCCATCAAATCTCATCACAGGTCATTCATGAGGGTGTCCAATGCGGTCTCAGTCTTGTGCCCAAGCCTGAACCTGATTGTCATGGCTCTAGGTAGTCTGTTTCTTCCAGGGCTCTCTGTTGCCACTTTCCCCACAAAGGACAGGTTGGATATAGGAAGATAACATTATATAAGTGAATCCAAAGCAGGCCTTTTGATGAGAGGGTGGACCAGTGCCTTTTTCAAGTCTGTTGGCATCATTCTCTCCTGCAGGAGGCATTCACAATTGTCTCCCTGTCTTCTTTCTGGCTGCTTTAACTAACCAAGAGGGATAGGATCAAAAACACAAGTGGTGGAGCTAAGGCTACAGAGAACTCTGTCTACTTCCTTCCAGGTAGTACTGCACAACTCTGCCTCCCACTTTCATTGGATTCTGACCACCCAGCTTCCACCTCATAGTGGATTTGAGCCATTTAACCATGAAATGATTTGCTGGGCAATCACAATTTGCATTAATTGGCTCTTCTGAACCATTACTCTAAAGAAAAACAGTGCACTTCTGAAAAGCACCAGGGAGGGCAAGACTGTTCTAGCATATGTGGCTAAGAAGTGTAATGTTCTACACGGCTAATATAATTCTATTGCAATTAAGCTTACTTATCACAGAAGATTGATGTATCATGCTATCCTCATGATCCAAAGCTCTGCATTTCAAACTGTGTTCAGAATGGTCATCTTCTGAACTTATAAGACCCTCATCTTACATAAGACACTACTTTTAGGTACTGTGGCATAAGAATGGGGCTACTGTAGATCATCAGGCATCTGCAGTGAAGAAAAAGAAAAATCTTACATTCCCCCCCTTTTCCTATTTGATGTGTTTCCTATCTTCCCCAATATTCTGTCAGCAAGCATTACTTAGCCAGTATACATATTTCATCCTTTCAGGGGTTTTTTTTTTTAAGAGTTTCCCTTTTAGAGATACATTTTTTTGTTCTGAAAATCAATGTTAATACAATGGATATGCAGAATAATACAGAATAACTGGTCAGTTAGTATTTCACTGTGTGTTAAGCTAGCCTTCTTCAAATTGGTTTCCTCCGGCTGTACTGCATAATTTTAACCAGCATAGGAACTGTAGTCCATCCCAGTTGAGGAAAGTTATGCTTAGCTCTATATATGTTGAATGTAGCTCATTCCATAGTCCTTGCAAAATTCAAAGAACAATGGTTTGCCCAGATAAAAACTAGCAAGGAATTAGAGGGGGTGGGTGGGAACATGCCTGTCTGAAAACATCTAAACTGTGCATTGAAATTACAAATGAGCCAACATTTTTCTCACAGGCAAACCATGGCACATATGTAAAAATTCTTACTTGTCCTCCTGAATAAATAATTATGGAATAAACATTTCTAAAGAATTATTTTTGTTGCCTCCTCTTTTACTGATACAGTCAATTTAAGGTTCTCTAGTCCCAGAGGAACCATTGCTCTTCAAGTGTGCTGGGTAGCTTTTGGAATGATTGCCACAGTCCCTGAAAGAGCAGCAGATAACACTTCTGCATCTGCTCTCATTCAGCCATATCATTGCTACAAAAAGGGAATTAGTTAAGGATTAAAAAGTCTATTGAGATATTATGAGCTGTATGTCATATTTTCCTGCCATTCCTTCCCATTTGCTTAAACACTCTTATTAGCATATTTCTGTGAATTTTTTTCTATTTTTTGCTGCCACACTAAAGTTTATTGCCTGCAGTAAGTTTTACTTAACAATGATTTTAATGATCTAAAGAAGAATGTTTTTTAGCTGAATTAAAAAACAAAGCTCCTCTTTACATATTGACTTTTAAAGTTTCTGACCTATAATAGTTAATTGTATAAATAAATCTTAGCCTTGTAATAGTAGTTTAAGAGAATCACTTTAAGGTGGCTACATTTTATATATGTTTTTAAGAATATATTGCAAAAGTTGTTTGAAAGGGCTGAGAGACAGGCATGCCCATATAGCATATCGAATGCCCATGAGCAGGAGCTCTGCTTATTTCATAGTGTTCACTAAATTTTTCAGATGAAACTCTTAAAGTATTTTGGCTATGTTATGTTCTCATAATAATCCTTTCTGGTGTAGGAAATACTTCTTTTTAAATATATTGCTAAGTGCTTTTGAGTTAATTCTTAGTTCTGGACTCAAGAGGCTTCTAAGAAGAAGAACTCTTGTTTCTGCTCCATCAAAACTGTAGAACAGGCCATCGTAATCCATCCCATGTAGCTTTGGGTCCTAAGGAATATCCCTCACAGTTATGAAAGAATGATGTCCTTGGCCTGGGTGGATGGTACATGGAAGTCTCAGCGCCTTTCTACTAATCAGCCCAGAAAATAACGCTTTTAAACATTTAAACATTTAAAACTACCTATAGTTTCCCTGTCCTGATTGTAATCCTAGTTTTTTCTGGGTGCATAGAGGATTGATGGGTAGTTTTACTTCTACATTCAGAAATAAAATTAGTAAATCTGCTTTTGTCAGATGTTCTTGCAAAATGCAAAAGTTGTTCCGGTGATGACCAGTGAGGGAGTTTACTTGATGTCAGTGTCAGCAGTCACTATGCCAGCAGAGGAGAAGAGACCTTCCCCATGGACAGTATGTTTCAGAGCCAAGAGGGAACAGTGGTGGTAGTGGTGGGGGCTTTGCAGCCCACACATCCATACACATAGTTGTTGAGTTGAGTTGTTGAATTTTGGCACAAGCACAGCCTGCAGGCATCAACAAAACCTGTTTTTCATTCAGTAATCAAGCAGCGCATAGCATTGGTTACACATTCCCCAATCATATCTCCTAACAGAACTTTTCTCTGCCTTCCCCACCCTTTCTCCATTTTTTTGTTCATTTGTATGCTCAATATCTTGTGGCTCAACGCCGATTATATTCATAAGACACTGAAACTAAAGCAGTTAAAAGCATAAAGCTTTTAACAAAAGTCAAAATAAATAGCAACATTCATTATGGCAGGAATCCAGCATTGGGCAACATCAAAATCATTCTTTTAATAGCTTTTCAAACAGATGCCAGAGCTAATGCTGCTCTGCCCCGCAGGGGGAGGGTGTTCCATGAAACGGCACACCACAAAACAACACCGCCTTACGGATCCCACCTCTCCATTCTCAGCAGGGACAAGCATGCTGAACAGGTCAGTTCTATCTGGAGGAGGAGGTCCTTCGGATCCCTAGGAGCCAAGGCATGTAGGGCTTTGTGTTCGACCCAGAAACCTATTGGAAGCTGCGCCCACAGCATAAGTGTCACAGGGCTGTAATGGCTCTCACCCACCAGCATTCGGGCAGCTGCATTCTGCACCAACTCCAGTTGTAGCCACTGGTGGTTTTATCCAGTCACTGGTCTATTCTTATAATTTTCTGTGAGCCACTAGTTTCTGTTAGGGGTGTGTCCTTTGAAGCATTCAAAGAGCCAACCCTTTTTTAAGGCTCAGGAGAAGGCATCATAACTTGCTCTCAATTGTGAAGATTTCAAGATTCAAAGAGCGTTGCCCTTTTTGCATTCCTCACATTCTGAAGTGCTATTTGAAGAAAGTGCTTAGTCCTTCTTTCTATCTGTAGGTTATATAGGGCACACATATGTTATGAAACAATGCAATCTACACATGCAGAAATATGCAGAATTTGGAAAAGAGATTTAGTAAATAGAACATATTCCATCAAACGTTCATTCTTTTCAAAGCTATGGACCATTGTCTGAGGTTTGTCCTAATGACCTAAGTACCTAATAAGAGCTCTGCTAGGGTCTATTGAGTCCAGCATTTTGTGACACACAGCAGCCAGTTGGTTGCATTAGAACAAAAGGAACCATACCTTTTGCTCCCTACAAGTGATATTATAAGGCAGGGTGCTTTTGATTCCAGAAGTATTTTAGAACCACCAAGATTAATAGCCATTGATAGCCCCAGTCTCTCAAAAATTTGTTTTCCTTTTTAAGCCATTGAAGTTGGTAAACTACAGCAAGGAAATAACTTCAAACATATGTTGATAACTCCAGAAAGTGAGCAAAGTTGCAAATTACAGATCATGTCACACAGATTTTGTATGTAGTGAAGAATTTAAGCCTACTGGAAGTATTCTAAAAAAGAAAATGCACAATTTACTGCCAGGACAGATTTTTTTTTTCCTTTGGAGTATATCTTTGTGCCTTTGACCTTACACCAAGTATAGATACATGTTTTTACAGGTGTAGCTATTGAAAAAGTTGGAAATACCCACTTTTAGGGAGTAGCAATAGTCATGTAATCAAGATGAGCCCAGACTGTAATAGCAAGCTAGTGTAAAGTAAACGTACTGTAGTGGCTACACATGTCCAATGCTAGGCACAGAAGTTAGAATGAATGTGCTTTATTGGGGCTGTCTTGTATGGGCTTAGCTCTTAGAGAGATACAGGACAGGGCCTTGGATTATTAAAGCAAGAAACAAATTCCCTAGTGTTAGGGGAGAAGTGAATGGAGGTGATGTTCCCATTTATGTCTATAAATCAGGGCTAAAGATTTAAAAGAAGTTTCCCATGATGCTACAGTCATTGCCACATACATTTTGATTTTACAATTCTGATGAATCTCATGATAAAATTGCTTCACACGCTGTTTCAAAAGCCAGGTGTTGTCAAGTCTCATAGAATTTAAGCTCCTAGGAGCATCTTTTGAATGCTCAAGGTTAACTTAGGCTTTATATTATCGACATGAACTTTTTCAGAAAAGCTTGTTCTAGCAAGATAGTATATTATAAAAGATCTTTTAAATGTTTTCATACAGCAGGCTTCCCCCCCCCCACTTTTTACATTTTACTGTATGTGAATTGCATGTATATAGGTGTCTCTATTTAAAGTAGCTTTGTATCATGATAATCCTAAAATGTCAGAGAAATATATCTGGGAAAGATTATACTAACACAATAGCCTTGCTAGCAGTTGTGTAATATGTTCTGCATGTTTGTGCAGGATGATTTAGGCCAAAGCCTAGTGAACAAATTTGTCAGGCTTCACACTAAGGCTTGGCAGAAAAGCAGATGTCTCCAGATATTTAATTCTAGATTAGCTAGACTTGACGAAAGGCTCCCAGACCTAACTCAGCAAGATTAGAGAAATTATACTGCAGATATAACAGTTCACTGTCCACTACAGTCCTTCTTGCAAGTTGTCTTCATATCCATGTCAGAATGTTTTTGTTTACTCCTGTTCTGTGAAGTTTTAAATCAGTTAACAGAGGGCAAAATTGAAATGAGATACAGACTTGTAATATTTAGTGAAGCTACTAATATCCTACTTTATCTTGGCCATAGAACCCCAAAATATAAATGTCTGGAAGTCAACATCTTACAAATAAGCAAACAGTTGTATTTTGATTACGCTAAAAAAGTTAACAATCATGAGTTTGGAGTAGATCCAGTTTTAGTCATATTTAGTATGAAACACAATGGGATTTCTTAAAATTTAATTAAATATAGGGCCAGTTCTACATTTAGGAATATCGAAGATGCATCTGGACCTCTTAATTATTGTTACAAGCTCTTTCTGATACAGTTTCTGCTTCTAAAATAGTTTCTATACACAGCATCAAATTTGAGAAATAAAACAGATTGTTTTCTGACACTTTTCTGTATCATCTTGAAAGAAAATGGAAAAGAGGCATGTAATGTGGGAATTGTCCATCCAAATAACCCACACAAGGTTTGAAGATTGTGTGAACCAAGCCTAGCAAGTGTTTAAAGGAATGTAAAAAATGTCATATTTTCCAGTACTGATCTGACTATCTTTTGACATGGTTGAATGGTTTATCTGTATGGTTTAAAAGAAAGAAGAGCAGCTGGAAGGAAATTGGAAACCATAGAAATACTGTAGGCTACACTGTCAGCTCTCTGAAGACAATCTATGCCAGTGTGTGATGGCGCTCTACCCATATATGAGATGCTGTGCTACAGAAAGGCATTTCTGCAAAGCTTGCTGCCTGTACCACTCATTAATAGCACCATTCATAACAATTAGTGCCATAACGTAGTGAGGCATTCTTACCAAATTAGAATGCATTTCTCCATAAGTGTAACACATCCATTTGTCTCAGGAGGAGAGTGGGTTAAAGCAAAACCTACTTCTGCATCTGCAGGACAAACTGTTACAAATTGCAAAAAGGCAATTTCCTAGAGAGACCAGCAAAGCTGTTACAATGGCTTTCAATCTGCTGCTAGATCTGTTAGTGCTTTCGTTTGTGCTGAACCAGCAGCTCCTACCATACCGTGCCACTTTGTAGCCTCTTGGGCACTTTCTTAACATACCTTCTCAGGCACTTTCTTAACATATCTTCTTTTGATTAACTTGTAATAGGAAAAGATAATAGAGCAATGGGTACATGCTTTCATTATCATTAGTCATTGTTATTATTATTATATTAAGCAGGCATACACTGCAGCTGGATAGTTTTTCTTCGGATTCAGCTAGAATTAGCCAATAAAATTGCTTACTGCCTATCTAATATATATCTGGATTTCTGTATGCTAAGTACAAAGAAATATGAGAATGCTGCAAACTAAAATAAACAAACTAGAACATATCAAGGCAGATAATTGACTTCAAAACATGACAGATGGTGTTCCACTGGCCCCTGGATGATGTCTTGCATAAGAGAATGCTAAATTAAGGAGAATAATGAAATCCATGCTCTGACAACTGTCATCTAGTGCTCAAGCACTACTGGGTGAAGTGAGAAAATGACAAGATGAGAAGTGGAGCCAGATATTTAGGCTGCTTTAATAAGCAATACAGAGGTAAGCTTAACATTCTCTTTTGCATAAGCAAGCACTCTATAACAGTGTGTATGTGTGTAAACATTCATTCTTTTATATATCTATGAAATCGATAAGGCTGGCTGACTATTTAGCAACTCTGGGCAGCACAGAAGACTAAAAACTGTACAAAAATGATATAATAAAGATGGAAGAACAATGATATCTGGACAGATCAATGAAACATACAACCTAGCATGTGTATTCCCATAAGAAGCCTACCACTCCCTCCACCCCCCAAGGTCGGGGGAAATGTCATGTTCTTAAAGACTTCTTGAACAAGGGCAGAATAAGGGCCATACAAATTTCTGGGAGATGTTCCAGAAGACAGGTGCTGAGACAGAGAAGGTCCACTTCCTAGGTTCCATCAGATGACGCTGTTTGATCAATGGGACCAGGAGCATGCCAACTCTGTCAGATCATACAGGATGAACAGACACTATTGGACGCAGACTGTTCCCACCTAGAGAGAGAGATACACACACATACACTTCTGGCATAATCTTTGCAATATAAACTCTAGATTAATAGTGTTTTTCTAAAAACAAAGTTAGGTGGTTGGGTAACTGAATAGTTAGTCTGGAAGTAAAACAAAGCAATCCAAAGTGGAACTGTTATATTCAAGGTATTCCCAGAACCAAGCCTATCGTTAGGCAGACTGATGCAGTCACCTCTGGTGGCAGATTCCCAAATATGGCAACAAGATACTGGAGGAGAAAGCATCGTGCAAATAGCCTAGTGTGTACCTCTAAGCTAGCCTAGACCAATATAACAATAAATGCTCACATTTGGGGTTAGCAGCCATGCCAACATTGAATATTTTAGCACAAGATAGCAGTAAGATAACCCCAAAGAGGGAGGGAAAAAGGAAGCTTCCAACCCCTGGCTGGTTTGAACAAAATGAAAATGCTGCTATTCCAAGTTGGTTGATGGCTTTGAAAAAAGGCATTTAGGGTAGATCTTTACTTGCAAAGTAAAGGTATTTATTTATTTATTTATTTATTTATTAAATGTATATATGCTGCCCATCTCACTATACAAGGGACTCTAGGTGGCATTACAGATAAAAACTATAAAATCATATATATAATTGTAATATATTGTAAATATATATATTTACAAAAGGTTAAAAATTAAACCAAAAAGTTAAAATTACAATGCAAACTAAAAAGTAGAGAGAGCATCCTCAGGCTACCAGTCACCCCCAGTGCTGCCAATCTTCACTGGGTCCCCATGCAAGTTGGCAAAGCCAGGTCTTAACGCCCTTTCAGAAGGCCAGCAGAGAGGGGGCCAATCTCACCTCAGGGGGCAAGAAGTTCCAGAGGGCAGGAGCCATGGCAGAAAAGGCTCTCCTCCTGGACCCCACCATCGAAACTCTCTAGGCGATGGGGCCTATAACATGCCCTTCCTGCCAGACCGGGTGGGATGGGTTGATGTAACGGGGACGAGAGGGTTCCTCAGGTAACCTGGGCCCATGCCATGAAGGGCTTTAAAGGTCATAACCAACACCTTGAATTGGACCAAGAAGCAGACCAGCACACAATGCAGCTTGCACAGCAGAAGTGTTGCATGGGCAGTCCTAGAGGTGCCCGTAACTGCCCACGTGGCCGCATTCTGCACCAGCTGCAGCTCCCGAATCCTCTTCAGTGGTAGCCCCACGTAGAGCACATTGCAACAGTCCATACAGGAGGTGGCCAGGGCGTGAGTGACCGAGAGAAGGTTTTCCTGTATCCTTTGGTAAGGATTTTCCTGCTCTTCTCTGGCTCAGAGGAAGAATAGGATGGATTCTTCATCAATTCCCAGGCCTAGAAAGTTACTACTGTACAACAGTTTGTTGCTAAACACATCATTGACTGAGTTCTGTTCATAATCTGTAAGTACGGTAATAGGTCTGTAACTCAGGGTAACTCTTTAAATATAAACCATTATAGCAACTTGTCAGAAATAGTTCTGTTCAGCCCTGGATTTTAATAAGGATACTGCAGTTATGCAGAGAGTAAGGAAGATTACCTTGATAGAGATATGTAAGATCCGTTACTAGGATGATGAGGGGTAAAAATATTTTAAGTCCATAACAAACAAAAAGTGTTCATAAGTGGCTCAGACACCTCCCTAATTCACAAGGGGGAGGAGGTACAGCATAATCAGATTTGCAAGATTCTGTTATTATAGCCCACCACAAAAAAAGTAGTTTTAGCCTTCCTGTACAGTTGGTTTCTTGGTCTGGCCTATCTAGTGGGGCTGACAAATTATGACAAATAACTGATACCATTTTAATACATTGTTTTGGGATCAGTTAACCAAAATTCTACCTTGTAGAAATGTAACCCATACCCTTGCACTTCTGCTTGCCCAAAATTAGTTTGTGAGGCAGTACCGTTTCACTTGGCAAAATTTCTTTAATTCTCTTAGCAACTGTATTGAGTATTTAGTGTATAGGGCTAAGTCATCTGCAACAGGGAAAGAAGGCACTGGAAAAAAAAGAAATGTTTTTTATAGCCCCCAGTGGGGTTGGTGGGGGGAGAACCAGTCATTTAGTTACACCAAAAGACATTTATGCCCTCCTGTTCCTTCAAAAATTGCTTGGGTTTCCCAATGGCTATTCTCTATTCCCCTTCACTGAATTCTGCTGACTTTCACCAACCTTTCCTCTGGGTGCCCATTCTCGGTATACTACAGTATTGATTGTGGATGCTCCCCCTAGACAAGCTGATGCAGAGGTAAAGGACAAAGTAGTGGAAGTAAACAAAGGCAACAAAACAATAAGGGAAATTGGCTTGGATACACAATACTGCTCACCTCCCCAAAAGATTATTGGTCATTCTAGAATTAATCTCTGGATAAAATGCTTGCATAGTCAGCCCTTGAGCAAGGTTAAAAATCAGGAGGAGTCTGGCAGCACCTTTTCTGCCTAACAGATTTTATTAAAAGGCATAAGCTTTCTTGAGCTAATGCCTTTTAATAAAATTTGTTAGGCAGAAAAAGTACTACCAGACTCCTCCTGATTTTTTGCCACCATAAACTAACATGGCTCTCCTACGTGAACAAGGCTAGAATCACCACCACCATGCTTCCTTCGGCATAGGAATTGATCTACATGTTTTATAAAGAATGCACAAAGAAATCCTTTCCTTCCCTCTCCATATTCCCACCAAAAAGCATTCTTCCTCAAGCTGTTAACGCCTTTGCAAAAAACAGGAAATCAGAGTCACTGTTTGCTGCAAATGGCAAATGCAGTAATACAAAGGACACATAAAAGAGCAAGTAAAATACAGAGCAATTGTTCTGGATACTCTAAATGGCTACTGTGTTACTCTAGGACAACCTGCTCCAACCTGGAAGCCCTTCACATACGTGGGACTTCCAGGGAAGACATTACGAACTAAAAACATCTCCGAAAGAGTGGAGACAATGACCGCGGCAAAGGCTGAAGAACTGGCGAGTAGACTGGTTCTTCAGAACCTCCCTGGACAAGGAGATAATACAAGATTACCCACATGTGCTCTGGACGGCTGCTCCTTGAGAGGAGACTGCAGGACAGTGGTCTCCCGCAGTTTGAGCCAGCATGCTTGCAACTGTGGCAGAACCTTTTAAAGGACACTGAGTTTGCTAGCCTCACTTTCTAATCACTTTCAGAAATTGCTTGTTTAACTATTCTAAGGCTATTAGAGATCTTCAGAATGACAAGTTTGAAAAGCCACCTGGTGAGTTTACCTTTCTTCCTGAAGAAAAGAAAAATTAACCATAAGTTTAAGAACTTAAAGAATTGGAAGTAAACAACAAAAAGCTAAATAAGATTTTGATCTAAGAAAATTATAAATGAATTAAGGATCCAGACAAATTTGGAATATTGAGACTTTTACTTTAAGATTTTGGAAATAAATAAAATAAATAGCTTTTTGTGGGAACCAAATTGTTTTGTGTATCTTAAGTCCTAACAAGATCTGAGACTTTATGATTTCAGAAACTGGACACTAGAGGGAACTAAAGATTCCAGGCAGAATAGGAAAAGGGGAAAAACGTGTAAACTTGCCTTTGGTTTTTTGTTTATGGGGATCTACAAAATGGCATAAAACTCTATTACATTTGAAATACTTAAGGAGATTTTTGAAGAATGGGGCCAGAAATTAGGAGCTACAATGTCAGGAATGTCAACAATGATGTCTGCTTTCATGGATAGACTATGTCCAAGGGATGCTAATGAAGGAATGACAGATGTGGAACAAATTTTATCTGATGCAGAAATAGTAAAACTAGAAATATTGGATGACAAAAAAAGTGTGGATTACCAGATAGAGAAGGCAACTAAGTGGAAATACAAATGACAAGCCAAGAGAATGACCTGGGTAATAACTTTTTACTGGATTTACAAAAGAGGTTTGCTAAAGCCTCAAAGAAGCTTTTGGGATGGGAAAAAGAAAAACTGAAGAGAGACCAAATCCTACAACAACATCTGAATGAATTAAAGATCAAGATTGTTAGAAGTAAAAGGAAGGAATTTAAAGTTAGTTTGCTTGACCAAGATTAAAATAGGTCTCTATAAAGCTCTGGTAACAGACTTTTTGCTGACACCAGGACTGAAACTTTGATGATTCATGGATTTGCATATAGATAAGGGATGGGTTATGGGAAGAAGAGAGATTTGTTTGTAACCTTATAGGGGGTGAAGAGTTTATACTTGTGATGAAGATTGGAAGTCACTTGTTTATATATATATATATATATATATATATATATATATATATATATTAAACTAGCTTTCTTCTTTTTCTGATTCTTTTTCTTTTCTTTTTCTTTCTTTGCATTTTTTATTTTTTCTATTTCACTTTCTTTGTCTGAGTTCGGTTTGTATTTGATTTTGCTATTATAATAAAAACTTTTAATAAAAATTATGCAACAAAAAAGGAAGCCCTTCACATATATGGACTTCAACTCCCAGGATGAATGAGGAGGGAGCAATAAAATAAAGTTTTTCTAGACTTCACCATACACAGCCATGATGCTTCTTCCAGACGTACATTCTGGAACTGAAATATAATTAATCATCATTAAAGCTATATGATGGAGCTGCTAGTTTCTGTCCCACTGGAGCTCATTAAGATATCAGCAGGGATTTTGAGACTATAACAACTGAATGTACTTTTAAGTTTCTTTATGAACAAGGCAATACTTTGGCATAATTTTTCTTTGTTTCTGCTATGAACACCACTGCCCTATATCAGGAGATATTTCTGGCACTTGTATTATTTTTGAGGGGACAATAAATAACTGTCACCTGTGTTAAGCAAAGAGACCCTTCTCAAGAGAAGGAATTCAGCCTTAGCGAAGAATAGAAATAGATGATCAGGAAAATTATGAAATAGAGGCTTACATCTAGGACTGTACTACTTCAGACTATAGGTGGAATAGTTTAGACTTTAAAGAGAAGACTGTGGTTTTCTACATCATGTATATATGAAATTAGAACATGCATATATTCTGTCAATATGCAATGGATACTCAGTATTTATCCACCTGCAATTAAATAGCTTTGGAAAGTTAGCTGAAAATGTAGTTTCCTCCTATAGTTTTCTTAATTCTATTGATTTCTTCCCAGTATATTCTCCTCTGTTGTTGGAGAAGAATGCCCTGATAACATACTTAACATTCCTGGTGGGGAAGAAATTCTTTCAATTTGCATTTCATTTTCTTTTATTATGAACTTACTCAAATTATGCTTCTTATATAATGATATTATATGACTCTTATACTTCTTATATAATGATTTATAACTTATAAATGGCCCAGAAATAAATGCATAGGTAGCATATGAGTACAGTACATAAACATTTGTATGTTGGGGAAGAGAGTGGAAGGAAATGTAAATGTGACATATCTGCAAAAAGAAAAGGGCCATTAGAGGCAGAAAATTAGGTCAGAAGTGGAGTAGGAGGAGGAATATATATGTGGCATCTTATTGTTTAGGAGCTGAGCTGGAAGTAGTACACCTCCTCTGAAATCTGCACTCTGTCATAACATTGATAACTCTATCGCCAGTCATCAACAGTTCAGGTATAATGGTAAAAGTAAACATTTGGATATCAGGAAAGATTTCTTAACAGTTTAAGGGTTCCTGCACTGTGCAGAGGTTGGATCCATTGATCTCCAAGCGTTATAACTTTTACATTCTATGATTCTGCTAGCCATGTTTTGCTTCTCTGGATCAGCATCTGCCCCTCCAGTCAAAGAAAATCTTAGACTGTTGAGAAATTCTGTTTAGTTTTTTTCCCCTTTACTTAAGAGTGTTGTATTGCAAAGAATAGCTGCCCAACATAAATAATCAAAGAAGACAAATGCTTTCAAAGAGGATGCATTTGTAATCATATACATTGTGTGCACTGAATATCTATGCATGAAACACCATATTTCATGCCATAACCATTCAGAAATAATGGTCTTACTAAATCACTTATTTTAAAACACATGGACAGAATTAATGTGATATATGTATCTTTTATTATAATCCTTAAAAACGATTGGATTTTTGATTTCATTTTTTACCAGGAATATTTCTGGACTAGCTCTTGTTCTTATATCATCAGGTTTTGTTTGTTTGATTGATTGATATGAAAAAAAAAGTATGTTTTCTTTTTTCAGCAACTATTTTTCTTCCTCTACCCATTCTGCTTATTTTCACAGCACTATGTGGGAGCAGTATTCAAAACTATACTAAACAGCATGTCTTAGTTGTTGCTTGCTATATAGCTTCTGTCACAAGAGAAATAACAGAAGTATAGAAAGCTTTATATTTAAGAAATTTATATTATCATCCTGATTATTGTTATTTATGGTGGCTAGGAGAATTTCTTCCATCCTTACTTGGAGGTGCCCGAAACTGAATCTGGCTCATTTTTGCATGGAAAATATGTCATCTACCACTGTGCTATGGCTTTATATTTACTTTAGTGTGCATAAATTTACATTCAAATATATTTTATGCAACCTTTAATGGTGTGGCTTTTTAAGTTATAGGAAAGCTTCCTTAGTTTTATCCTTAGATTTGGTGCTTAATTTGGCCTCAAATTTTGCTCTTCTCAGACTTTTTTTGAAATGAAATCACAAAATGCCTTCACTCTCTTCACATAAACACCCATCCATCCATCAATTATCATGTTAATTCTGCAGTGACAGATTCTCAGCTGATCTACATACTGTGCATTCATTATAACAACTATTTGATGAATGAATGAATGAATGAATGAATGAATGAATGAATTGAAATGAAATGAAATGCCCTCAAATATACGCTTGCTTTTTGGGCTACCCTATCAGGGATTGATAGAACTTGGAAGGGTCTTGCATAATCTACTCCAACTCCTGTTCAATGCATACAGTCCAGAACTAGAACATCCCCAGTAGATGGCTGTTTGTGTGTTATGTCTGTTCTGTTCTGTTCTCTTTTGTTCTGTTACAATGATTGCATGCCACCTGATTCACTAGACTTGAAGAGCTTGCTTAAGTCTAGCAAAGAGAGTTCCCTACATTTTTAATTGAACTTTTGGAGCTTACCTACAGACTGCATTTGTCAGTGGCCAAATGCCCATCATGTTCTTACTCTCCTCTTCCCAGGATGCATTAATGAGAATGCTGAACAAGGTTACAGTGGGTCAAGTTCAGCCTTTGGATTATCACCTTGTGTGATATTCCACTGCCATGTCAGAAATAATAGAATAAGCAGGACACCATTTATCTTTCAAGTTCAAAAATCAGATTCCATATAAAGTGTAGAAACTGCATTGCAATGTGATATGAAATCTCCTTAGAAGTTTTTAATGTAAACATTAAAATTATGTATACTGTTTCAGTTTCAAGGTAAAGTACAACCGTTTTTGAGGTGGTGTGACAAACAGATTGCACTGTAACTTTTGGTGTAAAGTTTATCCAATTTTGATATTGAAGTCCAGATGCGTGGACTTGATCTTCCAGAATAATCAGCAATTACCATTCTGGCTGGTGAATTCTGGGAGTTGAAGAGTACATATCTACTCATCTGGATGGTGCCCAGATTGGGGAAGATTGGTTCAAGATTTCTCACACATTTTCTAATATTATTGGAAGCTCCCTTATACCAGATCAAGTTATTTACTGATTGACGGCAATAATGTTAGTATTTTCTTGATTAGGGTTCAAGCAGAGCCTGATCTAAAGTCTGACCTTTCTATTGGAATTGTGCCGGATTTAATCTGATACTTTTGGCACACAAAGCACTATCACTAAGCTAGGAAGAACAGGAGTTGAGGACAATAAGGAAAATGAATAGTGGCTACTGGATATAGAAAGAATAGAGAAGGTGGCTTCAAAAATGCTTGGTGTACACGGGATAGGAACAGACAAAAATCTTACAAATGTATGTTCACAGAGCTACTGAATCTTGGTAACTTTATCTCTGATACTGCATGACTTCTGCAGCATTTGGGGTTAGTGATGAGATTGCCGGGTCTTTGGGAAACAGTGGTGTTTTTTCTTTTTTGTTGAAAGATAGCACAAAAACTTAAACCAAGTCAATGAGACAAGGGTTTGACTATTCTTCATCTTAGAGTTATTTGGTGAATTAAAGACTGGAAGTATCTAATAAGAGGGTGGGGTGAGGGGGAAGACCCATAAAGGTGATGAGTTGCCTTCTGCAGTCCTTAAGGGAATCATAATAGCTTGCATTTACATAGTTGTCTTTTATGCTTGCTGTGAAAATGTGCCACAGGTTTCTTCCCTGAACAGTTGCTGTTCATTTTAAAGTCATTATAGCCTCATCATGTACACCAGATATTATTAACAATTGTTATGAGCTACTATCTGAGGCATTATATGATTAGTCCAGGGCCTGCTTTGAATCAAATTAAAAAAATTAGCTGGGTGCTTTTCCAGCCCAGCTTTCTTACATACAAAAGAATAAGAAAATTAAGGGCTGATTTAGTCAACCATTCTGGGGGTAGTAAATATGCTATATGTTTTTGGATTTTTGGTCCATTTTGACATGATCATAAAATTAGTCTTCAGAATGTTCTTGAACATACTAAAAATATGAAAGCCCATGACAGATATTCCCCAATTTTTAAAGGTCTCTTAGATCATACTGAATGGAATTGTTCTAAATTTGAGGTATACCAAAAACCTGGACAAATTTATTTTTTGTGCAGTAAGGGAGTAAGGATTGACCAGAATTGGACTAACCAAGGGATCAGCATTTATTATTGATTATATAACTGTAGGAGAAACTGCCCGGTAGGGTTAACATACACAGTCAGAATTGAAATTCCAAGAGCTGACATGAAAGCCTAAACATTAGGATAGGAGATCCCACAATGTTATTATTATGGTTGGCCGCACAGTCAGTCGGATGTTTAGACTGGATTTGGCATTTTTATCCACCCATCAAATCCTTCTCAAGGACCTGGGATAGGCAGATGTTGTTGTTTGATGATGTTAAATATATTTTTTATTGTTGTTGTTGTTGTTGTTGTTATTCCTGAAGAGTTTCTGAAGACAGTAGGACAGTTCTAATATTATTTTAGATACAAGAATCCATAGCCTTTTCAATTATGTACAGAACGTATTCACATCCAACCTCCTAGAATATATTAAAAATTCAGACTAGTTTGACTCAGTGCTCACTCCATAACTTGCAATATCTATATTTAAACTATACTTAATTCCCATTTAACCAGGAAAGTTACTGAGTGAGCATAATCATCTTTAGAAAAGTTTAGACCATTAGGAAATGGACTGAAAATAACACTGCCAACATTTAATTCAAGCCTTAATACAAATCTGTAGTTCATAGGCAACTGAAATATTATAAATGCGTCATTACATCATATTTGAACACGGGTATAACAGATGTAAATGAACGTTCAGAAGAGTACAACCAGAATGATCAGGGGTCTCAGACACCTGCCTTACAAGAAAAATTAGAAGGTTTGGGACCATAATTTAGAAAAACTGACAGGAGGGGTAATTGAGGTATATAAAATCAAACATGGAATGGAGAAAATAGATAGGGATTTTTTTCTCTCTCTTTCTAGGACCATAGTTTATCCAAAGAAGATTACTGAAAAAGGAGATTTAGAAGAGACAGCATGTAATTAACACATCATATAATTAATTAATTAATTAATTAATTACATTTATATGTTGCCCAACTCACATCAACTCCCACTATAATATGTGTGATTCATTGCCATAAGACATAGTGATGACCTCCTACCTAGAGGATTGGATCAATTAATGGGGGACAGGTCTATAAAGAATTATTAGCCTTGAAGATTCAGTGGTGCCTTGAGGTTAGGAGCAGTATGCTTCCAATTCCTAGTTATAGGGGAAGAATGGCTGGAGAGGGATATGAGTCTATATCTTGTTCGAGAGTACCCCAGGGTTATCTGTTTGGCTACTGTAAGAAACAAATGCTGAACTATGGGCCTTGATCTAATCCAAAATCTGTTCTTATATTCTTAATTAATTACCATAACTCAGTGGCAGGAAAAATTATTTGTAGGCAGGAGTGTCCATGGAGGGAATGTCAATAGCATCAAAATGGTGGGTGGAATTGGGCAATTGAAGTATATATCATGTACAACTAAAAAGGGGTGGGACTCGAATCACCCAATCATTTTGATACTCTTGAAGCACCTGT